>NW_028263219.1:373750-747500 GCF_982192425.1 Myodes glareolus
TACTGCGCGTTGTGAATGGCGTGTTGCTTCACTTTCTAAATGCTGTCCTTTCAGAGAAAATCACTTTCCTTTGAAAGTGCCTCAAGCTACTTCCAAGCATTCACAAAAAACTCATATCTGTTTCTCTGAAAGAGAAGTAGTCTGTTCCAACACTTCAATTCACTGTGCGTTTTGAATGGAGTGTTGCTTCACTTTCTAAATGCTGTCCTTTCAGAGAAAATCACTTTCCTTTGAAAGTGCCTTAAGCTACTCATAAGCATTCAACAGAAATACACATGCGTTTCTCTGAAAGAGAAGCAGTCTTTTCCAACACTTCAATTCACAGTGCGAAGTGAATGGAGTGTTGCTTCACTTTCTAAATGCTGTCCTTTCAGAGAAAATCACTTTCCTTTGAAAGTGCCTTAAGCTAATTTCAAGCATTCAACAGAAATTCACATGCGTTTCACTGAAAGAGAAGCAGCCTGTTCCAACACTTCAATTCACAGTGCGAAGTGAATGGACTGTTGCTTCACTTTGTAAATGCTGTCGTTTCAGAGAAAATCACTTTCCTTTGAAAGTGCCTTAAGCTACTTACAAGCATTCAACAGAAATTCACATGCGTTTCTCTGAAAGAGAAGCAGTCTTTTCCAACACTTCAATTCACTATGTGCAGTGAATGGAGTGTTGCTTCACTTTCTAAATGCTGTCCTTTCATAGAAAATCACTTTCCTTTGAAAGTGCCTTAAGCTAATTTCAAGCATTCAACAGAAATTCACATGCGTTTCACTGAAAGAGAAGCAGTCTGTTCCAACACTTCAATTCACAGTGCGAAGTGAATGGACTGTTCCTTCTCTTTGTAAATGTTGTCCTTTCAGATAAAATCACTTTCCTTTGAAAGTTCCTTAATCTACTTACAAGCATTCAACAGAAATTCACATGCGTTTCTCTGAAAGAGAAGCAGTCTGTTCCAACACTTCAATTCACAGTGCGAAGTGAATGGACTGTTGCTTCACTTTGTAAATGCTGTCCTTTCAGAGAAAATCACTTTCCTTTGAAAGTGCCTTAAGCTACTTACAAGCATTCAACAGAAATTCACATGCGTTTCACTGAAAGAGAAGCAGTCTGTTCCAACACTTCAATTCACTGTTCGAAGTGAACGGAGTGTTGCTTCACTTTCTAAATGGTGTCCTTTCAGAGAAAATCACTTTCCTTTGAAAGTGCCTTAACCTACTTACAAGCATTCACAAGAAACTCACATGCATTTTTCTGAAAGAGAAACAGTCTGTTCCAACACTTCAATTCACAGTGCGAAGTGAATGGAGTGATTCTTCACTTTCTAAATGCTGTACTTTCAGAGAAAATCACTTTCCTTTGAAAGTGCCTTAAGCTACTTACAAGCATTCAACAGAAATTCACATGCGTTTCACTGAAAGAGAAGCATTCTGTTCCAACACTTCAATTCACTGTGCGAAGTGAATGGAGTGTTGCTTCACCTTCTAAATGCTGTCCTTTCAGAGAAAATCACTTTCCTTTGAAAGTGCCTTAAGCTACTTACAAGCATTCACAAAAAACTCACATCCGTTTCTCTGAAAGAGAAGAAGTCTGTTCCAACACTTCAATTCATTGGGCGAAGTGAATGGAGTGTTGCTTCACTTTGTAAATGCTGTCCTTTGAGAGAAAATCACTTTCCTTTGAAAGTGCCTTAAGCTACTTACAAGCATTCAACAGAAATTCACATGCGTTTCACTGAAAGAGAAGCAGTCTGTTCCAACACTTCAATTCACTGTGCGAAGTGAATGGAGTGTTGCTTCACTGTCTAAATGCTGTCCTTTCAGAGAAAATCACTTTCCTTTGAATGTGCCTTAAGCTACTTACAAGCATTCAACAGAAATTCACATGCGTTTCTCTGAAAGAGAAGCAGTCTGTTCCAACACTTCAATTCACTGTGCGAAGTGAATGGAGTGTTACTTCACTTTCTAAATGCTGTCCTTTCAGAGAAAATCACTTTCCTTTGAAAGTGCCTTAAGCTACTTACAAGCATTCAACAGATATTCACATGCATTTCACTGAAAGAGAAGCAGTCTGTTCCAACACTTCAATTCACTGTGCGCAGTGAATGGAGTGTTGCTTCACTTTCTAAATGCTGTCCTTTCAGAGAAAATCACTTTCCTTTGAAAGTGCCTTAAGCTACTTCCAAGCATTCACAAAAAACTCATATCTGTTTCTCTGAAAGAGAAGTAGTCTGTTCCAACACTTCAATTCACTGTGCGTTGTGAATGGAGTGTTGCTTCACTTTCTAAATGCTGTCCTTTCAGAGAAAATCACTTTCCTTTGAAATGCCTTAAGCTACTCATAAGCATTCAACAGAAATACACATGCGTTTCTCTGAAAGAGAAGCAGTCTTTTCCAACACTTCAATTCACAGTGCGAAGTGAATGGACTGTTCCTTCACTTTGTAAATGCTGTCCTTTCAGAGAAAATCACTTTCCTTTGAAAGTGCCTTAAGCTACTTACAAGCATTCACAAAAAACTCATATCTGTTTCTCTGAAAGAGAAGTAGTCTGTTCCAACACTTCAATTCACTGTGCGAAGTGAATGGACTGTTGCTTCACTTTGTAAATGCTGTCCTTTCAGAGAAAATCACTTTCCTTTGAAAGTGCCTGAAGCTACTTACAAGCATTCAACAGAAATTCACATTCGTTTCACTGAAAGAGAAGCAGTCTGTTCCAACACTTCAATTCACTGTGCGAAGTGAATGGAGTGTTGCTTCACTTTCTAAATGCTGTCCTTTCAGAGAAAATCACTTTCCTTTGAAAGTGCCTTAACCTACTTACAAGCATTCACAAGAAACTCACATGCATTTTTCTGAAAGAGAAGCAGTCTGTTCCAACACTTCAATTCACAGTGCGAAGTGAATGGACTGTTGCTTCACTTTGTAAATGCTGTCCTTTCAGAGAAAATCACTTTCCTTTGAGGGTGCCTTAATCTACTTACAAGCATTCAACAGAAATTCACATGCGTTTCTCTGAAAGAGAAGCAGTCTGTTCCAACACTTCAATTCACAGTGCGAAGTGAATGGAGTGTTGCTTCACTTTCTAAATGCTGTCCTTTCAGAGAAAATCACTTTCCTTTGAAAGTGCCTTAAGCTACTTACAAGCATTCAACAGAAATTCACATGCATTTCACTGAAAGAGAAGCAGTCTGTTCCAACACTTCAATTCACTGTGCGAAGTGAATGGAGTGTTGCTTCACTTCCTAAATGCTGTCCTTTCAGAGAAAATCACTTTCCTTTGAAAGTGCCTTAAGCTACTTACAAGCATTCAACAGAAATTCAAATGCATTTCACTGAAATAGAAGCAGTCTGTTTCAACACTTCAATTCACTGTGCGAAGTGAATGGAGTGTTGCTTCACTTTCTAAATGCTGTCCTTTCAGAGAAAATCACTTTCCTTTGAAAGTGCCTTAAGCTACTTACAAGCATTCAACTGAAATTCACATGCGTTTCACTGAAAGAGAAGCAGTCTGTTCCAACACTTCAATTCACTGTGCGAAGTGAATGGAGTGTTGCTTCACTTTCTAAATGCTGTTTTTTCAGAGAAAATCACTTTCCTTTGAAAGTGCCTTAAGCTACTTACAAGCATTCAACAGAAATTCACATGCATTTCACTGAAAGAGAAGCAGTCTGTTCCAACACTTCAATTCACTGTGCGAAGTGAATGGAGTGTTGCTTCACTTCCTAAATGCTGTACTTTCAGAGAAAATCACTTTCCTTTGAAACTGCCTTAAGCTACTTACAAGCATTCACCAGCAACTCACATGCATTTCTCTGAAAGGGAAGCAGTCTGTTCCAACACTTCAATTCACTGTCCGAAGTGATTGGAGTGTTGCTTCACTTTGTAAATGCTGTACTTTCAGAGAAAATCACTTTCCTTTGAAAGTGCCTTAAGCTACTTACAAGCCTTCACCAGCAACTCACAATCATTTTTCTGAAAGAAAAGCAGTCTGTTCCAACACTTCAATTCACTGTGCGAATTGAATGGAGTGTTGCTTCACTTTCAAAATGCTGTACTTTCAGAGAAAATCACTTTCCTTTGAAAGTGCCTTAAGCTACTTACAAGCATTCATCAGCAACTCACATGCATTTCTCTGAAAGAGAAGCAGTCTGTTCTAACACTGCAATTCATTGTGTGAAGTGAATGGAGTGTTGCTTCACTTTCTAAATGCTGTAGTTACAGAGATAATCACTTTTTTTGAAACTTCCTTAAGCTACTTACAAGCGTTTAGAAGGAACTCACATTCGTTTCTCTGAAAGAGAAGCAGTCTGTCCCAACACTTCAATTCACTGTGCAAAGTGATTGGAGTGTTGCTTCACTTTCTAAATGCTGCAATTTCAGAGAAAATCACTTTCCTTTTAAAGTGCCTTAAGCTACTTACAAGCATTCACCAGCAACTCTCATGAGTTTCTCTGAAAGAGAAGCAGTCTGTTCCTAAACTTCACTTCACTATGCGAAGTGAATGGAGTTTTGCTTCACTTTCTAAATGAAGTACTTTCAGAGAAAATCACTTTCCTTTCAAAGTACCTTAATCTACTTACAAGCATTCACCAGCAACTCACATGAGTTTCTCTGAAAGAGAAGCAGTCTGTTCCAACATTTCAATTCACTCTGAGAAGTGAATTTGTTTTTGTTTCACAATCTAAATGCTGTACTTTTAGAGAAAATCACTTTTCTTTGAAACTGCCTTAAGCAACTTACAAGCATTCACCAGCAACTTACATGAGTTTCTCTGAAAGAGAAGCAGTCTGTTCCAACACTTCAATTCACTGTTTGAAGTGAATGGAGGGTTGCTTCACTTTCAAAATGCTGTACTTTCAGAGAAAATCACTTTCCCTTGAATGTGCCTTAAGCTAATTATAAGCATTCACAAGAAACTCACATGCATTTTTCTGAAAGAGAAGCAGTCTGTTCCATCACTTCAATTCACTGTGCGAAGTGAATGGAGTGTTGCTTCACTTTCCAAATGCTGTACTTTCAGAGAAAATCACTGTCCTTTGAAACTGCCTTAAGCTAATTATAAGCATTCACAAGAAACTCTCATGCATTTCTCTGAAAGAGAGGCAGTCTGTTCCAACACTTCAATTCACTGTGTGAAGTGAATGGAGTGTTGCTTCACTTTCTAAATGCTGTACTTTCAGAGAAGATCACTTTCCTTTGATACTGCCTTAAGCTACTTACAGGAATTCACCAGCAACTCACATGAGTTTCTGTGTAAGAGGAGCAGTCTGTTCCAACACTTCAATTCACAGTGTGAAGTGAATGGAGTGTTGCTTCACTTTGTAAATGCTGTACATTCAGAGAAAATCACTTTCCTTTGAAAGTGCCTTAAGCTACTTACAAGCATTCATCAGCAACTCACATGCATTACTTTGAAAGTGAAACAGTCTGTTCCAACACTTCAATTCACTGTGCGCATTGAATGGAGTGTTGCTTCACTTTTTAAATGCTGTACTTTCATAGAAAATCAATTTCCTTTGAAACTGCTATATGCTACTTACATGCATTCACCAGCAACTCACATGCATTTCTCTGAAAGAGAAGCAGTCTGTTCCAACACTGCAATTCATTGTGTGAAGTGAATGGAGTGTTGCTTCACTTTCTAAATGCTGTAGTTACAGAGATAATCACTTTTTTTGAAACTCCCTTAAGCTACTTACAAGCATTTAGAAGGAACTCACATTCGTTTCTCTGAAAGAGAAGCAGTCTGTCCCAACACTTCAATTCACTGTGCGAAGTGATTGGAGTGTTGCTTCACTTTCTAAATGCTGCAATTTCAGAGAAAATCACTTTCCTTTTAAAGTGCCTTAAGCTACTTACAAGCATTCACCAGCAACTCTCATGAGTTTCTCTGAAAGAGAATCAGTCTGTTCCAACACTTCAATTCACTGTGTTTAGTGATTGGAGTGTTAATTCACTTTCTAAATGCTGTAGTTACAGAGAAAATCACTTTCCTTTGAAAGTGACTTAAGCTACATAAAAGCATTCACAAGAAACTCACATGCGTTTCTCTGAAAGAGAAGCAGTCTGCTCCTAAACTTCACTTCACTATGCGAAGTGAATGGAGTGTTGCTTCACTTTCTAAATGAAGTACTTTCAGAGAAAATCACTTTCCTTTCAAAGTACCTTAATCTACTTACAAGCATTCACCAGCAACTCACATGAGTTTCTCTGAAAGAGAAGCAGTCTGTTCCAACACTTCAATTCACTGTGCAAAGTGAATGTAGGGTTGCTTCACTTTCAAAATGCTGTACTTTCAGAGAAAATCACTTTCCCGTGAATGTGCCTTAAGCTAATTATAAGCATTCACAAGAAACTCACATGCATTTCTCTGAAAGAGAAGCAGTCTGTTTCAACACTTCAATTCACTCTGCGAAGTGAATGGAGTGTTGCTTCACTTTCCAAATGCTGTACTATCAGAGAAAATCACTTTCCTTTGAAACTGCCTTAAGCTAATTATAAGCATTCACAAGAAACTCTCATGCATTTCTCTGAAAAAGATGAAGTCTGTTCCAACACTTCAATTCACTGTGCGAAGTGAATGGAGTGTTGCTTCACTTTCTAAATGCTGTACTTTCAGAGAAGAGCACTTTCCTTTGAAACTGCCTTAAGCTAATTATAATCATTCAACAGCAACTCACATGAGTTTCTCTGAAAGAAAAGCAGTCTGTTCCAACACTTCAATTCACTGTGCGAAGTGAATTTGTTGTTGTTTCACTTTCTAAATGCTGTACTTTCAGAGAAGATCACTTTCCTTTGAAACTGCCTTAAGCTACTTACAGGAATTCACCAGCAACTCACATGAGTTTCTGTGTAAGAGGAGCAGTCTGTTCCAACACTTCAATTCACAGTGTGAAGTGAATGGAGGGTTGCTTCACTTTCAAAATGCTGTACTATCAGAGAAAATCACTTTCCTTTGAAAGTGCCTTCAGCTACTTACAAGCATTCACCAGCAACTCACATGAGTTTCTCTGAAAGAGAAGCAGTCTGTTCCAACACTTCAATTCACTGTGCGAAGTGAATGGAGTGTTGCTTCACTTTCGAAATGCTGTACTTTCAGAGAAAATCACTTTCCTTTGAAAGTGCCTTAAGCTAATTACAAGCATTTAGAAGAACCTCACATTCGTTTCTCTGAAAGATAAGCGGTCTGTCCCAACATTTCAATTCACTGTGTTAAGAGAATGGAGTGTTGCTTCACTTTCTAAATGCTGTAGTTACAGAGATAATCACTTTCATTTGAAAGTGCCTTAAGCTACTTACAAACATTCACCAGCAACTCACATGAGTTTCTCTGAAAGAAAAGCAGTCTATTCCAACACTTCAATTCACTGTGCGAAGTGAATGGAGTGTTGGTTCACTTTATAAATGCTGTACTTTCAGAGAAAATCACTTTCCTTTGAAACTGCCTTAAGCTACTTACAAGCATTCACCAGCAACTCACATGCATTTCTCTGAAAGGGAAGCAGTCTGTTCCAACACTTCAATTCACTGTGCGAAGTGAATGGAGGGTTGCTTCACTTTCAAAATGCTGTACTTTCAGAGAAAATCACTTTCCTTTGAAAGTGCCTTAAGCTACTTACAAGCATTCATCAGCAACTCACATGCATTTCTTTGAAAGGGAAACAACTGTTCCAACACTTCAATTCACTGTGCGAAGTGAATGGAGTGTTGCTTCACTTTTTAAATGCTGTACTTTCAGAGAAAATCACTTTCCTTTGAAACTGCTATATGTTACTTACATGCATTCACCAGCAACTCACATGCATTTCTCTGAAACAGAAGCAGTCTGTTCTAACACTGCAATTCATTGTGTGAAGTGAATGGAGTGTTGCTTCACTTTCTAAATGCTGTAGTTACAGAGATAATCACTTTTTTTTGAAACTCCCTTAGGCTACTTACAAGCATTTAGAAGGAACTCACATTCGTTTCTCTGAAAGAGAAGCAGTCTGTCCCAACACTTCAATTCACTGTGCGAAGTGATTGGAGTGTTGCTTCACTTTCTAAATGCTGTACTTTCAGAGAAAATCACTTTCCTTTGAAAGTGCCTTAAGCAACTTACAAGCATTCACCAGCAACTCACATGAGTTTCTCTGAAAGAGAAGCAGTCTGTTCCAACACTTCAATTCTCTCTGAGAAGTGAATGTGTTGTTGTTTCACTTTCTAAATGCTGTACTTTCATAGAAAATCACTTTCCTTTGAAACTGCCTTAAGCTTCTTACAGGCATTCACCAGAAACTCACAATCATTTTTCTGAAAGAGAAACAGTCTGTTCCAACACTTCAATTCACTGTGCGATGTGAATGGAAGGTTGCTTCACTTTCAAAATGCTGTACTTTCAGAGAAAATCACTTTCCCTTGAAAGTGCCGTAAGCTAATTATAAGCATTCACAAGAAACTCACATGCATTTCTCTGAAGATAAGCAGTCTGTTCCAACACTTCAATTCACTGTGCGAAGTGAATGGAGTGTTGCTTCACCTTCCAAATGCTGTACTTTCAGAGAAAATCACTTTCTTTTGAAAGTGCCTTAAGCCAATTATAAGCATTCACAAGAAACTCACATGCATTTCTCTGATAGAGAGGCAGTCTGTTCCAAGACTTCAATTCACTGTGCGAAGTGAATGGAGTGTTGCTTCACTTTCTAAATGCTGTACTTTCAAAGAAAATCACTTTCCTTTGAAAGTGCCTTAAGCTACTTACAAGCATTCACCAGCAACTCACATGAGTTTTTGTGAAAGAGAAGCAGTCTGTTCCAACACTTCAATTCACTGTTCAAAGAGAATGGAGTGTTGCTTCACTTTCTAAATGCTGTATTTTCAGAGAAAATCACTTTCCTTTGAAACTGCCTTAAGTTACTTACAAGCATTCACCAGCAACTCACATGCATTTCTCTGAAAGAGAAGCAGTCTGTTCCAACACTTCAATTCACTGTGCGAAGTGAATGGAGTGTTGCTTCACTTTCTAAATGCTGTACTTTCAGAGAAAATCACTTTCCTTTGAAAGTGCCTTAAGCTACTTACAAGCATTCACCAGCAACTCACATGAGTTTTTGTGAAAGAGAAGCAGTCTGTTCCAACACTTGAATTCACTGTTCAAAGAGAATGGAGTGTTGCTTCACTTTCTAAATGCTGTACTTTCAGAGAAAATCACTTTCCTTTGAAACTGCCTTAAGCTACTTACAAGCATTCACCGGTAACTCACATGCATTTCTCTGAAAGAGAAGCAGTCTGTTCCAACACTTCAATTCACTCTGCGAAGTGAATAGAGTGTTTCGTCACTTTCCAAATGCTGTACTTTCAGTGAAAATCACTTTCCTTTCAAAGTACCTTAAGCTACAAAGAATCATTCAATAGCAACTCCATGAGTTTCTCTGAAAGAGAAGCAGTCTGTTCCAACACTTCAATTCACTCTGCAAAGTGAATGGAGGGTTGCTTCACTTTCAAAATGCTGTACTTTCAGAGAAAATCACTTTCCCTTGAAAGTGCCTTAACCTAATTATAAGCATTCACAAGAAACTCACATGCATTTCTCTGAAAGCGAAGCAGTCTGTTCCAACACTTCAATTCACTGTGCGAAGTGAATGGAGTGTTGCTTCACTTTCCAAATGCTGGACTTTCAGAGAAAATCACTTTCCTTTGAAAGTGCCTTAAGCTAATTATAAGCATTCACAAGATACTCACATGTATTTCTGTAAAAGAGAGGCAGTCTGTTCCAAAACTTCAATTCACTGTGCGAAGTGAATGGAGTGTTGCTTCACTTTCTAAATGCTGTACTTTCAGAGAAAATCACTTTCCTTTGGAAGTGCTTTAAGCTACTTACAAGCATTCACCAGCAACTCACATGAGTTTCTGTGAAAGAGATGCAGTCTGTTCCAACACTTCAATTCACTGTTCAAAGAGAATGGAGTGTTGCTTCACTTTCTAAATGCTGTACTTTCAGAGAAAATCACTTTCCTTTGAAACTGCCTTAAGCTACTTACAAGCATTCACCAGTAACTCACATGCATTTCTCTGAAAGAGAAGCAGTCTGTTCCAACACTTCAATTCACTCTGGGAAGTAAATAGAGTGTTGCGTCACTTTCTAAATGCTGTACTTTCAGAGAAGATCACTTTCCTTTGAAACTGCCTTAAGCTACTTACAGGAGTTCACCAGTAACTCACATGAGTTTCTGTGTAAGAGGAGCAGTCTGTTCCAACACTTCATTCACAGTGTGAAGGGAATGGAGTGTTGCTTCACTTTCTAAATGCTGCAGTTACAGAGATAATCACTTTTTTTGAAACTGCCTTAAGCTACTTACATGCATTTAGAAGAACCTCACATTCGTTTCTCTGAAAGAGAAGCAGTCTGTCCCAACATTTAAATTCACTGTGCGATGTGAATGGAGTGTTGCTTTACTTTCTAAATGCTGTAGTTACAGAGAAAATCACTTTCCTTAAAGTGCCTTATGCTACATAAAAGCATTCACAAGAAACTCACATGCATTTCTCTGAAAGAGGAGCAGTCTGTTCCTACACTTCAATTCACTGTGCGAAGTGAATGGAGTGTTGCTTCACTTTCTAAATGCTGTACTTTCAGAGAAAATCACTTTCCTTTCAAAGTACCTTAGGGTACTTACAAGCATTCACCAGCAACTCACATGAGTTTCTCTAAAAGAGAAGCAGTCTGTTCCAACACTTCAATTCAATGTGCGAAGTGAATGGAGGGTTGCATCACTTTCAAAAGCTGTACTTTCAGAGAAAATCACTTTCCCTTGAAAGTGCCTTAAGCTAATTATAAGCAATCAAAAGAAACTCACATGAATTTCTCTGAAAGAGAAGCAGTCTGTACTAACACTTCAATTCACTGTGCGAAGTGAATGGAGTGTTGCTTCACATTCCAAATGCTGTACTTTCAGAGAAAATCACTTTCCTTTGAAAGTGCCTTAGGCTTCTTACAAGCATTCACCAGAAACTCACAATCATTTTTCTGAAAGAGAAGCAGTCTGTTCCAACACTTCAATTCACTGTGCGAAGTGAAATTGCTTAGGTTTCTAAATGCTGTACTTTCAGAGAAAATCACTTTCCTTTGAAACAGCCTCAAGCTACTTACAAGCATTCACCAGCAACTCGCATGCATTTCTCTGAAAGAGAAGCAGTCTGTTCCAACACTTCAATTCACTCTGCGAAGTGAATAGAGTGTTGCGTCACTTTCTAAATGCTGTACTTTCAGAGAAAATCACTTTCCTTTCAAAGTACCTTAACTACAAACAATCATTCAACAGCAACTCACATGAGATTCTGTGAAAGAGAAGCAGTCTGTTCCAACACTTCAATTCACTGTGCAAAGTGAATTTGTTGTTGTTTCACTTTCTCAATGCTGTACTTTCAGAGAAGATCACTTTCCTTTGAAACTGCCTTAAGCTACTTACAGGAATTCACCAAAAGCTCATATGAGTTTCTGTGTAAGAGGAGCAGTCTGTTTCAACACTTCAATTCACAATGTGAAGTGAATGGAGTGTTGCTTCACTTTCTAAATGCTGTACGTTCAGAGAAAATCACTTTCCTTTGAAACTGCCTTACGCTTCTTACAAGCATTCACCAGAAACTCAAAATCATTTTTCTGAAAGAGAAGCAGTCTTTTCCAACACTTCAATTCACGGTGCGAAGTGAATGGAGTGTTGCTTCACTTTCTAAATGCTGTACTTTCAGAGAAAATCACTTTCCTTTGAAAGTGCCTTAAGCTACTTACAAGCATTCAGAAGTAACTCACATGAGTTTCTCTGAAAGAGAAGCAGTCTGTTCCAACACTTCAATACACTCTGCGAAGTGAATAGAGTGTTGTGTCACTTTCTAAATGCTGTATTTTCAGAGAAAATCACTTTCCTTTCAAAGTACCTTAAGCTACAAACAATCATTCAACAGCAACTCACATGAGTTTCTCTGAAAGAGAAGCAGTCTGTTTCAACATTTCAATTCACTGTGCGAAGTGAATGGAGGGTTGCTTCACTTTCTAAATGCTGTACGTTCAGAGAAAATCACTTTCCTTTGAAACTGCCTTACGCTTCTTACAAGCATTCACCAGAAACTCAAAATCATTTTTCTGAAAGAGAAGCAGTCTTTTCCAACACTTCAATTCACTGTGCGAAATGAATGGAGTGTTGCTTCACTTTCTAAATGCTGTACTTTCAGAGAAAATCACTTTCCCTTGAAAGTGCCTTAAGCTAATTATAAGCATTCACAAGAAACTCACATGCATTTCTCTGAAAGAGATGCAGTCTGTTCCAACACTTCAATTCACTCTGCAAAGTGAATAGAGTGTTGCGTCACTTTCTAAATGCTGTACTTTCAGAGAAAATCACTTTCCTTTGAAACTGCCTTAAGCTACTTATAAGCATTCACCAGGAACTCACATGAGTTTCTGTGAAAGAGAAGCAGTCTGTTCCAACACTTCAATTCAGTGTTCAAAGAGAATGGTGTGTTGCTTCACTTTCTAAATGCTGTACTTTCAGAGAAAATCACTTTCCTTTGAAAGTGCCTTAAGCTAATTATAAGCATTCACAAGATACTCACATGTATTTCTGTGAAAGAGAGGCAGTCTGTTCCAAAACTTCAATTCACTGTGCGAAGTGAATGGAGTGTTGCTTCACTTTCTAAATGCTGTACTTTCAGAGAAAATCACTTTCCATTGAAAGTGCATTAAGCTACTTACAAGCATTCACCAGCAACTCACATGAGTTTCTGTGAAAGAGAAGCAGTCTGTTCCAACACTTCAATTCACTCTTCAAATTGAATGGAGTGTTGTTTCACTTTCTAAATGCTGTACTTTCAGAGAAAATCACTTTCGTTTGAAACTGCCTTAAGCTTCTTACATGCATTCACCAGAAACTCACAATCATTTCTCTGAAAGAGAAGCAGTCTGTTCCAACACTTCAATTCACTCTGCGAAGTGAATAGAGTGTTGCGTCACATTTTAAATGCTGTACTTTCAGCGAAAATCACTTTCCTTTCAAAGTACCTTAAGCTACAAACAATCATTCAACAGCAACTCACATGAGTTTCTCAGAAAGAGAAGCAGTCTGTTCCAACACTTCAATTCACTGTGCGAAGTGAATTTGTTGTTGTTTCACTTTCTAAATGCTGTACATTCAGAGAAGATAACTTTCCTTTGAAACTGCCTTAAGCTACTTACAGGAATTCACCAGCAACTCACATGAGTTTCTGTGTAAGAAGAGCAGTCTGTTCCAACACTTCAATTCAAGTGTGAAGTGAATGGAGTGTTGCTTCACTTTCTAAATGCTGTAATTTCAGAGATAATCACTTTTTTTGGAAACTGCCTTAAGCTACTTACAAGCATTTAGAAGAACCTCACATTCATTTCTCTGAAAGAGAAGCAGTCTGTCCCAACATTTCAATTCACGGTGCGAAGTGAATGGAGTGTTGCTTTACTTTCTAAATGCTGGAGTAACAGAGAAAATCACTTTCCTTTGAAAGTGCCTTAAGCTACATAAAAGCATTCACAAGAAACTCACATGCGTTTCTCTGAAAGAGTAGCAGTCTGTTCCTACACTTCAATTCAATGTGCGAAGTGAATGGAGTGTTGCTTCACTTTGTAAATGCTGTACTTTCATAGAAAATCACTTTCCTTTCAAAGTACCTTAAGCTACTTACAAACATTCACCAGCAACTCACATGAGTTTCTCTGAAAGAGAAGCAGTCTGTTGCAACACTTCAATTCACTCTGCGAAGTGAATAGAGTGTTGCTTCACTTTCCAAATGCTGGACTTTCAGAGAAAATCACTTTCCTTTCAAAGTACCTTAAGCTACTTACAAGCATTCACCAGCAACTTACATGAGTTTCTCTGAAAGAGAAGCAGTCTGTTCCAACACTTCAATTCACTCTGGGAAGTAAATAGAGTGTTGCATCACTTTCTAAATGCTGTACTTTCTGAGAAAATCACTTTCCTTTCAAACTGCCTTAAGCTACTTACAGGAATTCACCAGCAACTAACATGAGTTTCTGTGTAAGAGGAGCAGTCTGTTCCAACACTTCAATTCAGTGTTCAAAGAGAATGGAGTGTTGCTTCACTTTCTAAATGCTGTAGTTACAGAGATAATCACTTTCCTTTGAAAGTGCCTTAAGCTACTTACAAACATTCACCAGCAACTCACATGAGTTTCTCTGAAAGAAAAGCAGTCTATTCCAACACTTGAATTCACTGTGCGAAGTGAATGGAGTGTTGCTTCACTTTCTCAATGCTGTACTTTCAGAGAAAATGACTTTCCTTTGAGACTGCCTTAAGCTACTTACAAGCATTCACCAGCAACTCACATGCATTTCTCTGAAAGGGAAGCAGTCTGTTCCAACACTTCAATTCACTGTCCGAAGTGATTGGAGTGTTGCTTCACTTTGTAAAAGCTGTACTTTCAGAGAAAATCACTTTCCTTTGAAAGTTGCCTTAAGCTACTTACAAGCCTTCACCAGCAACTCACAATCATTGTTCTGAAAGAAAAGAAGTCTGTTCCAACAATTCAATTCACTGTGCGAAGTGAATGGAGGGTTGCTTCACTTTCAAAATGCTGTACTTTCAGAGAAAATCACTTTCCTTTGAAAGTGCCTTAAGCTACTTACAAGCATTCATCAGCAACTCACATGCATTTCTTTGAAAGGGAAACAGTCTGTTCCAACACTTCAATTCACTGTGCGAAGTGAATGGAGTGTTGCTTCACTTTTTAAATGCTGTAGTTTCAGAAAAAATCACTTTCCTTTAAAAGTACCTTAAGCTACAACCAATCATTCAACAGCAACTCACATGAGTTTCTGTGAAAGAGAAGCAGTCTGTTCCAACACTTCAATTCACTGTTCAAGAGAATGGAGTGTTGCTTCACTTTCTAAATGCTGTACTTTCAGAGAAAATCACTTTCCTTTGAAACTGCCTTAAGCTACTTACAAGCATTCACCAGCAACTCACAATCATTTCTCTTAAAGAGAAGCAGTCTGTTACAACATTTCAATTCACTCTGCGAAGTGAATAGAGTGTTGCGTCACTTTCTAAATGCTGTACTTTCAGAGAAAAATCACATTCCTTTGAACGTGCCTTAAGCTACTTACAAGCATTCACCAGCAACTCACATGAGTTTCTGTGAAAGAGAAGCAGTCTGTTCCAACACTTCAATTCACTGTTCAAGAGAATGGAGTGTTGCTTCACTTTCTAAATGCTGTACTTTCAGAGAAAATCACTTTCCTTTGAAACTGCCTTAAGCTTCTTACAAGCATTCACCAGAAACTCACAATCATTTCTCTGAAAGAGAAGCAGTCTGTTCCAACACTTCAATTCACTCTGCGAAGTGAATAGATTGTTGCGTCACATTCTAAATGCTGTACTTTCAGCGAAAATCACTTTCCTTTCAAAGTACCTTAAGCTAAAAACAATCCTTCAATAGCAACTCACATGAGTTTCTCAGAAAGAGAAGCAGTCTGTTCCAACACTTCAATTCACTGTGCGATGTGAATTTGTTGTTGTTTCACTTTCTAAATGCTGTACATTCAGAGAAGATAACTTTCCTTTGAAACTGCCTTAAGCTACTTACAGGAATTCACCAGCAACTCACATGAGTTTCTGTGTAAGAAGAGCAGTCTGTTCCAACACTTCAATTCACAGTGTGAAGTGAATGGAGTGTTGCTTCACTTTCAAAATGCTGTACTTTCAGAGAAAATCACTTTCCTTTGAAAGTGCCTTATGTTAATTATAAGGATTCACAAGAAACTCACATGCATTTCTCTGAAAGAGAGGCAGTCTGTTCCAACACTTCAATTCACTGTGCGAAGTGAATGGAGTGTTGCTTCACTTTCTAAATGCTGTACTTTCAGAGAAAATCACTTTCCTTTGAAACTGCCTTAATCTACTTATAAGCATTCACCAGGAACTCACATGAGTTTCTGTGAAAGAGAAGCAGTCTGTTCCAACACTTCAATTCAGTGTTCTAAGAGAATGGAGTGTTGCTTCACTTTCTAAATGCTGTAGTTACAGAGATAATCACTTTCCTTTGAAAGTGCCTTAAGCTACTTACAAACATTCACCAGCAACTCACATGAGATTCTCTGAAAGAAAAGCAGTCTATTCCAACACTTCAATTCACTGTGCGAAGTAAATGGAGTGTTGCTTCACTTTCTAAATGCTGTACTTTCAGAGAAAATCACTTTCCTTTCAAACTGCCTTAAGCTACTTACAAGCATTCACCAGCAACTCACATGCATTTCTTTGAAAGGGAAACAGTCTGTTCCAACACTTCAATTCAATGTGCGAAGTGAATGGAGTGTTGCTTCACTTTCTAAATGCTGTACTTTCAGAGAAAATCACTTTCCTTTGAAAAAGCCTTAAGCTACTTACAAGCATTCACCAGCAACTCACATGAGTTTCTGTGAAAGAGAAGCAGTCTGTTCCAACACTTCAATTCACTGTTCAAAGAGAATGGAGTGTTGCTTCACTTTCTAAATGCTGTACTTTCAGAGAAAATCACTTTCGTTTGAAACTGCCTTAAGCTTCTTACATGCATTCACCAGAAACTCACAATCATTTCTCTGAAAGAGAAGCAGTCTGTTCCAACACTTCAATTCACTCTGCGAAGTGAATAGAGTGTTGCGTCACATTCTAAATGCTGTACTTTCAGAGAAAAGCACTTTCCTTTGAAACTGCCATAAGCTACTTACAAGCATTCACCAGCAACTCACATGAGTTTCTCTTAAAGAGAAGCAGTCTGTTCCAACACTTCAATTCACTGTGCGAAGTGAATGAGGTGTTACTTCACTTTCTAAATGCTGTACTTTCAGAGAAAATCACTTTCTTTGAAACTGCCTTCAGATACTTACAAGCATTCACCAGCAACTCACATGAGTTTCTCTGAAAGAGAAGCAGTCTGTTCCAACCCTTCAATTCACTGTGCGAAGTGAACGTGTTGTTGTTTCACTTTCTAAATGCTGTGATTTCAGAGAAAATCACTATCCTTTGAAACTGCCTTAATCTACTTACAATGATTCTCCAGCAACTCACATGCATTTCTCTGAAAGAGAAGCAGTCTGTTCCAACAATTCAATTCACTGTGCGAAGTGATTGGAGTGTTACTTCACATTCCAAATGCTGTAGTTACAGAGAAAATCACTTTCCTTTGAAAGTGCCTTAAGCTACTTACAAGCATTCACAAGAAACTCACATGCGTTTCTGTGAAAGAGAAACAGTCTGTTCCAACACTTCAATTCACTGTGCGTAGTGAATGGACTATTGCTTCACTTTCTAAATGCTGTACTTTTAGAGAAAATCACTTTCCTTTGAAATTGCCTTAAGCTACTTACAAGCATTCACCAGCAACTCACATGCATTTCTCTGAAAGAGAAGCAGTCTGTTCCAACATATCAATTCACTGTGCGAAGTGAATGGACTGTTGCTTTACTTTCTAAATGCTGTAATTTCAGAGAAAATCACTTTCCTTTGAAAGCGCCTTAAGCTACTTACAAGCATTCACCTGCAACTCACATACATTTTTCTGAAAGAGAAGCAGTCTGTTCCAACACTTCTATTCACTGTGCGAAATAAATGGAGTGTTGCTTCACTTTCAAAATGCTGTACTTTCAGAGAAAATCACTTTCCTTTGTTACTGCCTTCAGATACTTACAAGCATTCACCAGCAACTCACATGAGTTTCTCTGAAAGAGAAGCAGTCTGTTCCAACACTTCTATTCACTGTGCGAAGTGAATGGAGGGTTGCTTCACTTTCAAAAGGCTGAACTTTCAGAGAAAATCACTTTCCTTTGAAAGTGCCTTAAGCTACTTTCAAGCATTCCCCAGCAATTCACATGCATTTCTCTGAAAGAGAAGCAGTCTGTTCCAAAACTTCAATTGATGTGCGAAGTGAATGGAGTGTTGCGTCACTTTCTAAATGCTGTACTTTCAGAGAAAAGCACTTTCCTTTGAAACTGCCATAAGCTACTTACAAGCATTCACCAGCAACTCACATGAGTTTCTCTGAAAGAGAAGAAGTCTGTTCCAACACTTCAATTCACTGTGCAAAGTGAATGGAGTGTTGCTTCACTTTCTAAATACTGCACTTTCAGATATAATCACTTTCCTTTAAACTGCCTTAAGCTACTTACGAGCACTCACCAGCAACTCACATGAGTTTCTATGACAGAGAAGCAGTCTGTTCCAACACTTCAGTTCACTGTGTGAAGTGAATGGAGTGTTGTGTCACTTTCTCAATGCTGTACTTTCAGAGAAAATCACTTTCCTTTCAAAGTACATAAGCTACTTACAAGCATTCACCAGCAACTCACATGAGTTTCTCTGAAAGAGAAGCAGTCTGTTCCAACACTTCAATTCACTGTGCGAAGTGAATGTGTTGTTGTTTCACTTTCTAAATGCTGTACTTTCAGAGAAAATCACTTTCCTTTCAAAGTACATAAGCTACTTTCAAGCATTCCCCAGCAACTCACATGCATTTCTCTGAAAGAGAAGCAGTCTGTTCCAAAACTTCAATTGACTGTGTGAAGTGAATGGAGTGTTGCTTCACTTTCTAAATGCTGTACTTTCAGAGAAAATCACTTTCTTTGAAAGTGCCTTAAGCTAATAATAAGCATTCACCAGCAACTCACAATCATTTTTCTGAAAGAGAAGCAGTCTGTTCCAACACTTCAATTCACTGTGCGAAGTGAATGGAGTGTTGCGTCACTTTCTAAATGCTGTACTTTCAGAGAAAATCACTTTCCTTTCAAAGTAACTTAAGCTACTTACAAGCATTCACCAGCAACTCACATGAGTTTCTCTGAAAGAGAAGCAGTCTGTTCCAACACTTCAATTCACTCTCAGAAGTAAATTTGTTGTTCTTTCACTTTCTAAATGCTGTACTTTCAGAGAAAATCACTTTCCTTTGAAACTGCCTTAAGGTACTTACAAGCATTCACCAGGAACTCACATGCATTTCTCTGAAAGAGAAGCAGTCTGTTCCAACATATCAATTCACTGTGCGAAGTGAAGGGAGTGTTGCTTTACTTTCTAAATGCTGTAATTTCAGAGAAACTCACTTTCCTTTCAAAGTACCTTAAGCTACTTACAAGCATTCACCAGCAACTCACATGAGTTTCTCTGAAAGAGAAGCAGTCTGTTCCAACACTTCAATTCACTGTGCAAAGTGAATGGAGTGTTGCTTCACTTTCTAAATGCTGTACTTTCAGAGATAATCACTTTCCTTTGAAACTGCCTTAAGCTACCTACAAGCACTCACCAGCAACTCACATGAGTTTCTATGAAAGAGAAGCAGTCTGTTCCAACACTTCAGTTCACTGTGTGAAGTGAATTGAGTGTTGTGTCACTTTCTAAATGCTGTACTTTCAGAGAAAATCACTTTGCTTTCAAAGTACATTAAGATACTTACAAGCATTTACCAGCAACTCACAATTATTTTTCTGAAAAAGAAGCAGTCTGTTCCAACACTTCAATTCACTGTGCGAAGTGAATATGTTGTTGTTTCACTTTCTAAATGCTGTACTTTCAGAGAAAATCACTTTCCTTTGAAACTGCCTTAAGCTTCTTACAAGCATTCACCAGCAACTCACATCAGTTTCTCTGAAAGAGAAGCAGTCTGTTACAACAATTCAATTCACTGTGCGAAGTGAATGGAGTGTTGCTTCACTTTCTAAATGCTGTACTTTCAGAGAAAATCACTTTCCTTTGAAACTGCCTTAAGCTACTTACATGCATTCACCAGCAACTCACATGCATTTCTCTGAAAGAGAAACAGTCTGTTCCAACAATTCAATTCACTGTGCGAAGTGAATGGAGGGTTTCTTCACTTTCAAAAGGCTGAACTTTCAGAGAAAATCACTTTCCTTTGAAAGTGCCTTAAGCTACTTTCAAGCATTCCCCAGCAACTCACATGCATTTCTCTGAAAGAGAAGCAGTCTGTTCCAACACTTCAATTGACTGTGTGAAGTGAATGGAGTGTTGCTTCACTTTCTAAATGCCGTACTTTCAGAGAAAATCACTTTCCTTTGAAAGTGCCTTAAGCTAATAATAAGCATTCAAAAGAAACTCACATGCATTTCTCTGAAAGAGAAGCAGTCTCTTCCAACACTTCAATTCACTGTGCGAAGTGAATGGAGTGTTGCATCACTTTCTAAATGCTGTACTTTCAGAGAAAATCACTTTCCTTTCAAAGTAACTTAAGCTACTTACAAGCATTCACCAGCAACTCACATGAGTTTCTCTGAAAGAGAAGCAGTCTGTTCCAACACTTCAATTCACTCTCAGAAGTAAATTTGTTGTTCTTTCACTTTCTAAATGTTGTACTTTCAGAGAAAATCACTTTCCTTTGAAAGCGCCTTAAGCTACTTACAAGCATTCACCTGCAACTCACATACATTTTTCTGAAAGAGAAGCAGTCTGTTCCAACACTTCTATTCACTGTGCGAAGTGAATGGAGTGTTGCTTCACTTTCAAAATGCTGTACTTTCAGAGAAAATCACTTTCCTTTGATACTGCCTTCAGATACTTACAAGCATTCACCAGCAACTCACATGAGTTTCTCTGAAAGAGAAGCAGTCTGTTCCAACACTTCTATTCACTGTGCGAAGTGAATGGAGGGTTGCTTCAATTTCAAAAGGCTGAACTTTCAGAGAAAATCACTTTCCTTTGAAAGTGCCTTAAGCTACTTTCAAGCATTCCCCAGCAACTCACATGCATTTCTCTGAAAGAGAAGCAGTCTGTTCCAAAACTTCAATTGATGTGCGACGTGAATGGAGTGTTGCGTCACTTTCTAAATGCTGTACTTTCAGAGAAAAGCACTTTCCTTTGACACTGCCTTAAGCTACTTACAAGCATTCACCAGCAACTCACATGAGTTTCTCTGAAAGAGAAGCAGTCTGTTCCAACACTTCAATTCACTGTGCAAAGTGAATGGTGTGTTGCTTCACTTTCTAAATGCTGTACTTTCAGAGATAATCACTTTCCTTTGAAACTGCATTAAGCTACTTACAAGCACTCACCAGCAACACACATGAGTTTCTATGACAGAGAAGCAGTCTGTTCCAACACTTCAGTTCACTGTGTGAAGTGAATGGAGTGTTGTGTCACTTTCTAAATGCTGTACTTTCAGAGAAAATCACTTTCCTTTCAAAGTACATTAAGCTACTTACAAGCATTCACCAGCAACTCACATGAGTTTCTCTAAAAGAGAGGCAGTCTGTTCCAACACTTCAATTCACTGTGCGAAGTGAATGTGTTGTTGTTTCACTTTCTAAATGCTGTACTTTCAGAGAAAATCACTTTCCTTTGAAACTGCCTTAAGCTTCTTACAAGCAATCACCAGCAACTCACATCAGTTTCTCTGAAAGAGAAGCAGTCTGTTTCAACAATTCAATTCACTGTGCGAAGTGAATGGAGTGTTGCTTCACTTTCTAAATGCTGTACTTTCAGAGAAAATCACTTTCCTTTGAAACTGCCTTAAGCTACTTACATGCATTCACGAGCAACTCACATGCATTTCTCTGAAAGGGAAACAGTCTGTTCCAACACTCCAATTCATTGTGCGAAGTGAATGGAGGGTTGCTTCACTTTCAAAAGGCTGAACTCTCAGAGAAAATCACTTTCCTTTGAAAGTGCCGTAAGCTACTTTCAAGCATTCCCCAGCAACTCACATGCATTTCTCTGAAAGAGAAGCAGTCTGTTCCAAAACTTCAATTGACTGTGTGAAGTGAATGGAGTGTTGCTTCACTTTCTAAATGCTGTACTTTCAGAGAAAATCACTTTCTTTGAAAGTGCCTTAAGCTAATAATAAGCATTCACCAGCAACTCACAATCATTTTTCTGAAAGAGAAGCAGTCTGTTCCAACACTTCAATTCACTGTGCGAAGTGAATGGAGTGTTGCGTCACTTTCTAAATGCTGTACTTTCAGAGAAAATCACTTTCCTTTCAAAGTAACTTAAGCTACTTACAAGCATTCACCAGCAACTCACATGAGTTTCTCTGAAAGAGAAGCAGTCTGTTCAAACACTTCAAATCACTCTCAGAAGTAAATTTGTTGTTCTTTCACTTTCTAAATGCTGTACTTTCAGAGAAAATCACTTTCCTTTGAAACTGCCTTCAGATACTTACAAGCATTCACCAGGAACTCACATGCATTTCTCTGAAAGAGAAGCAGTCTGTTCCAACATATCAATTCACTGTGCGAAGTGAATGGAGTGTTGCTTTACTTTCTAAATGCTGTAATTTCAGAGAAACTCACTTTCCTTTCAAAGTACCTTAAGCTACTTACAAGCATTCACCAGCAACTCACATGCATTTCTCTGAAAGAGAAGCAGTCTGTTCCAAAACTTCAATTGACTGTGCGAAGTGAATGGAGTGTTGCGTCACTTTCTAAATGCTGTACTTTCAGAGAAAAGCACTTTCCTTTGAAACTGCCTTAAGCTACTTACAAGCATTCACCAGCAACTCACATGAGTTTCTCTGAAAGAGAAGCAGTATGTTCCAACTCTACAATTCACTGTGTGAAGTGAATGGAGTGTTGCGTCACTTTCTAAATGCTGTACTTTCAGAGAAAATCACTTTCCTTTCATAGTACCTTAAGCTACTTACAAGCATTCACCAGCAACTCACATGAGTTTCTCTGAAAGAGAAGCAGTCTGTTCCAACACTTCAATTCACTGTGCAAAGTGAATGGAGTGTTGCTTCACTTTCTAAATGCTGTACTTTCAGAGATAATCACTTTCCTTTGAAACTTCCTTAAGCTACTTACAAGCATTCACCCGAAACTCACATGAGTTTCTATGACAGAGAAGCAGTCTGTTCCAACACTTCAGTTCACTGTGTGAAGTGAATTGAGTGTTGTGTCACTTTCTAAATGCTGTACTTTCAGAGAAAATCACTTTCCTTTGAAACTGCCTTAAGCTACTTTCAAGCATTCCCCAGCAACTCACATGCATTTCTCTGAAAGAGAAGCAGTCTGTTCCAAAACTTCAATTGACTGTGTGAAGTGAATGGAGTGTTGCTTCACTTTCTAAATGCCGTACTTTCAGAGAAAATCACTTTCCTTTGAAAGTGCCTTAAGCTAATAATAAGCATTCACAAGAAACTCACATGCATTTCTCTGAAAGAGAGGCAGTCTGTTCCAACACTTCAATTCACTGTGCAAAGTGAATGGAGTGTTGCGTCACTTTCTAAATGCTGTACTTTCAGAGAAAATCACTTTCCTTTCAAAGTTCCTTAAGCTACTTACAAGCATTCAGCAGCAACTCACATGTGATTCTCTGAAAGAGAAGCAGTCTGTTCCAACACTTCAATTCACTGTGTGAAGTGAATGAGTTGTTGTTTCACTTTCTAAAATCTGTACTTTCAGAGAAAATCACTTTCCTTTGAAACTGCCTTAAGCTACTTACAAGCATTCTCCAGCAACTCACAGGCATTTCTCTGAAAGAGAAGCAGTCTGTTCCAACGCTTAAATTCACTGTGCGAAGTGAATGGAGTGTTGCGTCACTTTCTAAATGCTGTACTTTCTGAGAAAATCACTTTCCTTTGAAAGTGCCTTAAGCTAATAATAAGCATTCACAAGAAACTCACATGCATCTCTGAAAGAGAAGCAGTCTGTTCCAACACTTCAGTTCACTATGTAAAGTGAATGGAGTGTTGCTTCACTTTTTAAATGCTGTCGTTTCAAGGAAAATCACTTTCCTTTCAAAGTACCCTAAGCTACAAACAATCATTCACCAGCTAGTCACATGAGTTTCTCTTAAAGAGAAACAGTCTGTTCCAACACTTCAATTCATTGTGCGAAGTGAATGTGTTGTCGTTTCACTTTCTAAATGCTGTACTTTCAAAGAAAATCGCTTTCCTTTTACAGTGCCTTACTCTAATTACAAGCATTCACAAGAAGCTCACATGCATTTCTCTGAAGAGAAGCAGTCTGTCCCAACAATTCCTTTCACTGTGCGAAGTGAATGGATTGTTGCTTCACTTTCTAAATGCTGTAGTTTCAGAGATAATCACTTTCTATTGAAACTGCCTTAAGCTACTTACAAACATTCACCAGCAAATCACATGCGGTTCTCTGAAAGAGAAGCAGTCTGTTCCAACACTTCAATTGACTGTGCAAAGTGAATGGAGTGTTGCTTCACTTTCTAAATGCTGTAGTTACAGAGATAATCACTTTCTATTGAAACTGCCTTAAGCTACTTACAAACATTCACCAGCAAATCACATGAGCTTCTCTGAAAGAGAAGCAGTCTGTTCCAACACTTCAATTCACTGTGCGAAGTGAATGGAGTGTTGCTTCACTTTCTAAATGCAGTACTTTCAGAGAAAATCACTTTCCTTTGAAACTGCCTTAAGCTACTTACAAGCATTCACCAACAACTCACATGAGTTTCTCTGAAAGAGAAGCAGTCTGTTCCAACACTTCAATTCACTGTGCGAAGTGAATGGAGTGTTGTGTCACTTTCTAAATGCTGTACTTTCAGAGAAAATCACTTTCCTTTCAAAGTTCCTTAAGCTACTTACAAGCATTCAGCAGCAACTCACATGTGATTCTCTGAAAGAGAAGCAGTCTGTTCCAACACTTCAATTCACTGTGTGAAGTGAATGTGTTGTTGTTTCTCTTTCTAAAATCTGTACTTTCAGAGAAAATCACTTTCCTTTGAAACTGCCTTAAGCTACTTACAAGCATTCACCAGCAACTCACATGCATTTCTCTGAAAGGGAAGCAGTCTGTTCCAACACTTCAATAAACTGTGCGAAGTAAATGGAGTGTTGCATCTCTTTCTAAATGCTGTACTTTCAGAGAAAATCCCTTTCCTTTGAAAGTGCCTTAAGCTACTTAGAAGCATTGACCAGCAACTCACATGAGTTTCTCTAAAAGAGAGGCAGTCTGTTCCAACACTTCAATTCACTGTGCGAAGTGAATGGAGTGTTGCATTACTTTTTAAATGCTGTCCTTTCAGGGAAAATCACTTTCCTTTCAAAGCACCCTAAGCTACAAACAAGTATTCACCAGCAACTCACATGCGTTTCTCTTAAAGAGAAGCAGTCTGTTCCAACACTTCAATTCACTGTGCGAACTGAATGTGTTGTTGTTTCACTTTCTAAATGCTGTACTTTCAGAGAAAATCGCTTTCCTTTTACAGTGCATTACTCTAATTACAAGCATTCACAAGAAGCTCACAAGCATTTCTCTGAAGAGAAGCAGGCTATCCCAACACTTCATTTCACTGTGCAAAGTGAATGGATTGTTGCTTCACTTTCTAAATGCTGTAGTTACAGAGATAATCACTTTCTATTGAAACTGCTTTAAGCTACTTACAAACATTCACCAGCAAATCACAAGCGGTTCTCTGAAAGAGAAGCAGTCTGTACCAACACTTCAATTCACTGTGCGAAGTGAATGGAGTGTTGCTTCACTTTCTAAATGCTGTACTTTCAGAGAAAATCACGTTCCTTTCAAATACCTTAAGCTACTTACAAGCATTCAGCAGCAACTCACATGAGATTCTCTGAAAGAGAAGCAGTCTGTTCCAACACTTCAATTCACTGTGCGACGTGAATGTGTTGTTGTTTCACTTTCTAAATGCTGTAATTTCAGAGAAAATCACTTTCCTTTGAAACTGCCTTAAGCTACTTACAAGCATTCACCAGCAACTCACATGAGTTTCTGTGAAAGAGGAGCAGTCTCTTCCAACACTTCAATTCACTGTTCAAAGAGAATGGAGTGTTGCTTCACTTTCTAAATGCTGTACTTTCAGAGAAAATCACGTTCCTTTGAAAGTGCCTTAAGCTACTTACAAGGATTCACCAGCAACACACATGCCTTTCTCTGAAAGAGAAGCAGTCTGGTCGAACACTTCAATTCACTGTGCAAAGTGAATGGCGTTTTGCTTCACTTTTTAAATGCTGTCCTTTCAGGGAAAATCACTTTCCTTTCAAAGTACCCTAAGCTACAAACAAGCATTCACCAGCAACTCATATGAGTTTCTCTTAAAGAGAAGCAGTCTGTTCCAACACTTCAATTCACTGTGCAAAATGAATGTGTTGTTGTTTCACTTTCTAAATGCTGTACTTTCAGAGAAAATCGCTTTCCTTTTACAGTGCCTTACTCTAATTACAAGCATTCACAAGAAGCTCACATGCATTTCTCTGAAGAGAAGCAGTCTGTCCCAACACTTCATTTCACTGTGCGAAGTGAATGGATTGTTGCTTCACTTTCTAAATGCTGTAGTTACAGAGATAATCACTTTCTGTTGAAACTGCCTTAAGCTATTTACACAGATTCACCAGCAAATCACATGCGGTTCTCTGAAAGAGAAGCAGTCTGTTCCAAAACTTCAATTCACTGTGCAAAATGAATGTAGTGTTGCTTCACTTTCTAAATGCTGTACTTTCAGAGAAAATCACTTTCCTTTGAAACTGCCTTAAGCTACTTACAAGCATTCACCAGCAACTCACATGCATTTCTCTGAAAGAGAAGCAGTCTCTTCCAACAGTTCATTTCATTGTGCGAAGTGAATGGAGTGTTGCTTCACTTTCTAAATGCTGTAATTTCAGAGAAAATCACTTTCCTTTCAAAGTACCTTAAGCTACAAACAAGCATTCACCGGCAACTCACATGAGTTTCTTTGAAAGAGAAGCAGTCTGTTCCAACACTTCAATTCACTGTGCGAAGTGAATGGAGTGTTGAGTCATTTTCTAAATGCTGTACTTTCAGAGAAAATCACTTTCCTTTGAAAGTGTCTTAAGCTAATTATACGCATTCACAAGAAACTCACATGCATTTCTCTGAAAGAGAAGCAGTCTGTTCCAACACTTCAGTTCACTGTGCAAAGTGAATGGAGTGTTGCTTCACTTTTTAAATGCTATCGTTTCAAGGAAAATCACTTTCCTTTCAAAGTACCCTAAGCTACAAACAATAATTCACCAGCAACTCACATGAGTTTCTCTTAAAGAGAAACAGTGTGTTCCAACACTTCAATTCATTGTGCGAAGTGAATGTGTTGTTGTTTCACTTTCTAAATGCTGTACTTTCAGAGAAAATCGCTTTCCTTTTACAGTGACTTACTCTAATTACAAGCATTCAAAAGAAGCTCACATGCATTTCTCTGAAGAGAAGCAGTCTGTCCCAACACTTCATTTCACTGTGCGAAGTGAATGGATTGTTGCTTCACTTTCTAATTGCTGTAGTTACAGAGATAATCACTTTCTATTGAAACTGCCTTAAGCTACTTACAAACATTCACCAGCAAATCACATGCGGTTCTCTGAAAGAGAAGCAGTCTGTTCCAACACTTCAATTCACTGTGCAAAATGAATGGAGTGTTGCTTCACTTTCTAAATCCTCTCCTTTTAGAGAAAATCACTCTCTTTTGAAACTGCCTTAAGCTACTTTCAAGCATTCACAAGAAACTCACATCTCTTTCTCTGAAAGAGAAGCAGTCTGTTCCAACACTTCAACTCACTGTGCGAAGTGAATGGAGTGTTGTTTCACTTTCTAAATTCTGTACTTTCAGAAAAAATCACTTTCTTTTGAGACTGCATTAAGCTACTTGCGAGTATTCACCAGCAAATTTCATGAGGTTCTCTGCAAAAGAAGAGGTCTATCCAACACTTCAATTCACTGTACGGAGTGAATGGAGTGTTACTTCCCTTTCTAAATGCTGTAGCTTCAGAGAATATCACTTTCCAATAAAAGTGCCTTAAGCTAATTACAAGCATTCACAAGAAGCTAACATGCATTTCTCTGAATGAGAAGTTGTCTGTTCCAACACTTCAATTCAGTGTGCGAAGTGAATGGAGTGTTGCTTCACTTTCTAAATGCTGTACTTTCAGATAAATTCACTTTCCTTTGATAGTGCCTTAAGCTACTTACAAGCATTAACCAGCAACTCACATGTGTTCCTCTGAAAGAGAAGCAGTCTGCTCCAACACGTCAATTCACTGTGCGAAGAGAATGGAGTGTTGCTTCACTTTCTAAATGCTCTCCTTTTATAGAAAATCACTCACTTTAGAAACTGCCTGAAGCAACTTACAGCATTCACAAGAAACTCACATCTGTTTCTCTGAAAGAGAAACAGTCTGTTCCAACACTTCAATTCACTGTGCGAAGTGAATGGAGTGTTCCTTCACATTCTAAATGGTGTAGTTTCAGAGAAAATCACTTTCCCTTGAAAGTGCCTTAAGCTACTTACAAGCATTCACAGGAAACTCACATGCGTTTCTCTGAAAGAGAAGCTGTCTGTTGAAACACTTCAATTAACTGTACGAAGTGAATGGAGTGTTGCTTCACTTTCTAAATGCTCTCCTTTTTAGAGAAAATCACTCTCTTTTGCAACTGCCTTAAGCTACTTACAAGCATTCACAAGAAACTCACATGCATTTCTCTGAAAGAGAAGCAGTCTGTTCCAACACTTCAATTCACTGTGCGAAGTGAATGGAGTGTTGCTTCACTTTTTAAATGCTGTACTTTCAGGGAAAATTACTTTCTTTGACAGTGCCTTAAGCTACTTACAAGCATTCACCAGTAACTCACATGTGTTCCTCTGAAAGAGAAGCAGTCTGCTCCAACACTTCAATACACTGTGCGAAGTGAATGGTGTGTTGCTTCACTTTCTAAATGCTGTACTTTCAGAGAAAATCACGTTCCTTTCAAATACCTTAAGCTACTTACAAGCATTCAGCAGCAACTCACATGAGATTCTCTGAAAGAGAAGCAGTCTGTTCCAACACTTCAATTCACTGTGCGACGTGAATGTGTTGTTGTTTCACTTTCTAAATGCTGTAATTTCAGAGAAAATCACTTTCCTTTGAAACTGCCTTAAGCTACTTACAAGCATTCACCAGCAACTCACATGAGTTTCTGTGAAAGAGGAGCAGTCTCTTCCAACACTTCAATTCACTGTTCAAAGAGAATGGAGTGTTGCTTCACTTTCTAAATGCTGTACTTTCAGAGAAAATCACGTTCCTTTGAAAGTGCCTTAAGCTACTTACAAGGATTCACCAGCAACACACATGCCTTTCTCTGAAAGAGAAGCAGTCTGGTCGAACACTTCAATTCACTGTGCAAAGTGAAAGGCGTTTTGCTTCACTTTTTAAATGCTGTCCTTTCAGGGAAAATCACTTTCCTTTCAAAGTACCCTAAGCTACAAACAAGCATTCACCAGCAACTCATATGAGTTTCTCTTAAAGAGAAGCAGTCTGTTCCAACACTTCAATTCACTGTGCAAAATGAATGTGTTGTTGTTTCACTTTCTAAATGCTGTACTTTCAGAGAAAATCACTTTCCTTTTACAGTGCCTTACTCTAATTACAAGCATTCACAAGAAGCTCACATGCATTTCTCTGAAGAGAAGCAGTCTGTCCCAACACTTCATTTCACTGTGCGAAGTGAATGGATTGTTGCTTCACTTTCTAAATGCTGTAGTTACAGAGATAATCACTTTCTGTTGAAACTGCCTTAAGCTATTTACACAGATTCACCAGCAAATCACATGCGGTTCTCTGAAAGAGAAGCAGTCTGTTCCAAAACTTCAATTCACTGTGCAAAATGAATGTAGTGTTGCTTCACTTTCTAAATGCTGTACTTTCAGAGAAAATCACTTTCCTTTGAAACTGCCTTAAGCTACTTACAAGCATTCACCAGCAACTCACATGCATTTCTCTGAAAGAGAAGCAGTCTCTTCCAACAGTTCATTTCATTGTGCGAAGTGAATGGAGTGTTGCTTCACTTTCTAAATGCTGTAATTTCAGAGAAAATCACTTTCCTTTCAAAGTACCTTAAGCTACAAACAAGCATTCACCGGCAACTCACATGAGTTTCTTTGAAAGAGAAGCAGTCTGTTCCAACACTTCAATTCACTGTGCGAAGTGAATGGAGTGTTGAGTCATTTTCTAAATGCTGTACTTTCAGAGAAAATCACTTTCCTTTGAAAGTGTCTTAAGCTAATTAAACGCATTCACAAGAAACTCACATGCATTTCTCTGAAAGAGAAGCAGTCTGTTCCAACACTTCAGTTCACTGTGCAAAGTGAATGGAGTGTTGCTTCACTTTTTAAATGCTATCGTTTCAAGGAAAATCACTTTCCTTTCAAAGTACCCTAAGCTACAAACAATAATTCACCAGCAACTCACATGAGTTTCTCTTAAAGAGAAACAGTCTGTTCCAACACTTCAATTCATTGTGCGAAGTGAATGTGTTGTTGTTTCACTTTCTAAATGCTGTACTTTCAGAGAAAATCGCTTTCCTTTTACAGTGACTTACTCTAATTACAAGCATTCAAAAGAAGCTCACATGCATTTCTCTGAAGAGAAGCAGTCTGTCCCAACACTTCATTTCACTGTGCGAAGTGAATGGATTGTTGCTTCACTTTCTAAATGCTGTAGTTACAGAGATAATCACTTTCTATTGAAACTGCCTTAAGCTACTTACAAACATTCACCAGCAAATCACATGCGGTTCTCTGAAAGAGAAGCAGTCTGTTCCAACACTTCAATTCACTGTGCAAAATGAATGGAGTGTTGCTTCACTTTCTAAATCCTCTCCTTTTAGAGAAAATCACTCTCTTTTGAAACTGCCTTAAGCTACTTTCAAGCATTCACAAGAAACTCACATCTCTTTCTCTGAAAGAGAAGCAGTCTGTTCCAACACTTCAACTCACTGTGCGAAGTGAATGGAGTGTTGTTTCACTTTCTAAATTCTGTACTTTCAGAAAAAATCACTTTCTTTTGAGACTGCATTAAGCTACTTGCGAGTATTCACCAGCAAATTTCATGAGGTTCTCTGCAAAAGAAGAGGTCTATCCAACACTTCAATTCACTGTACGGAGTGAATGGAGTGTTACTTCCCTTTCTAAATGCTGTAGCTTCAGAGAATATCACTTTCCAATAAAAGTGCCTTAAGCTAATTACAAGCATTCACAAGAAGCTAACATGCATTTCTCTGAATGAGAAGTTGTCTGTTCCAACACTTCAATTCAGTGTGCGAAGTGAATGGAGTGTTGCTTCACTTTCTAAATGCTGTACTTTCAGATAAATTCACTTTCCTTTGATAGTGCCTTAAGCTACTTACAAGCATTAACCAGCAACTCACATGTGTTCCTCTGAAAGAGAAGCAGTCTGCTCCAACACGTCAATTCACTGTGAGAAGAGAATGGAGTGTTGCTTCACTTTCTAAATGCTCTCCTTTTATAGAAAATCACTCACTTTAGAAACTGCCTGAAGCAACTTACAGCATTCACAAGAAACTCACATCTGTTTCTCTGAAAGAGAAACAGTCTGTTCCAACACTTCAATTCACTGTGCGAAGTGAATGGAGTGTTCCTTCACATTCTAAATGGTGTAGTTTCAGAGAAAATCACTTTCCCTTGAAAGTGCCTTAAGCTACTTACAAGCATTCACAGGAAACTCACATGCGTTTCTCTGAAAGAGAAGCTGTCTGTTGAAACACTTCAATTAACTGTACGAAGTGAATGGAGTGTTGCTTCACTTTCTAAATGCTCTCCTTTTTAGAGAAAATCACTCTCTTTTGAAACTGCCTTAAGCTACTTACAAGCATTCACAAGAAACTCACATGCATTTCTCTGAAAGAGAAGCAGTCTGTTCCAACACTTCAATTCACTGTGCGAAGTGAATGGAGTGTTGCTTCACTTTTTAAATGCTGTACTTTCAGGGAAAATTACTTTCTTTGACAGTGCCTTAAGCTACTTACAAGCATTCACCAGCAACTCACATGTGTTCCTCTGAAAGAGAAGCAGTCTGCTCCAACACTTCAATACACTGTGCGAAGTGAATGGTGTGTTGCTTCACTTTCTAAATGCTGTACTTTCAGTGAAAATCACTTTCCTTTCAAATTGCCTTAAGCCACTTACAAGCATTGAAAAGAAACTCACATGCATTTCATGAAAGAGAAGCAGTCTGTTCCAACACTTCAATTCATTGTGCAAAGTGAATGGATCGTTGCTTCACTTTCTAAATGCCATGGTTACAGAGAAAATCACTGACCTTTGAAAGTGCCTTAAGAAACTTCCAAGCATTCACCAGCAACTCACATGAGTTTCTCTACAAGAGAAGCAGTCTGTTCCAACATTTCAATTCACTGTTGGAAGTGAATGGAGTGTTGCTTCACTTTTTAAATGCTGTACTTTCAGTGAAAATCATTTTGCTTTGAAAGTGCCTTTCGCTACTTTCAAGCATTCACCAGCAACTAACATGAGTTTCTCTGAAAGAGAAGCAGTCTGTCCCCACACTTAAATTCACTGTGCGAAGTGAATGGATTGTTGCTTCACTTTCTAAATGCTGTAGTTACAGAGATAATCACTTTCTATTGAAACTGCTTTAAGCTACTTACAAACATTCACCAGCAAATCACATGCGGTTCTCTGAAAGAGAAGCAGTCTGTACCAACACTTCAATTCACTGTGCAAAGTGAATGGAGTGTTGCTTCACATTCTAAATGCTGTACTTTCAGAGAAAATCACTTTCCTTTGAAAGTGCCTTATGCTACTTACAAGCATTCAACAACAACTCACATGAGTTTCTCTGAAAGAGAAGCAGTCTGTTCCAACACTTCAATTCACTGTGCGAAGTGAATGGAGTGTTTCTTCACTTTCTAAATGCTGTACTTTCAGAGAAAATCACGTTCCTTTCAAATACCTTAAGCTACTTACAAGCATTCAGCAGCAACTCACATGAGATTCTCTGAAAGAGAAGCAGTCTGTTCCAACACTTCAATTCACTGTGCGACGTGAATGTGTTGTTGTTTCACTTTCTAAATGCTGTACTTTCAGAGAAAATCACTTTCCTTTGAAACTGCCTTAAGCTACTTACAAGCATTCACCAGCAACACACATGCCTTTCTCTGAAAGAGAAGCAGTCTGGTCGAACACTTCAATTCACTGTGCAAAGTGAATGGAGTGTTGCTTCACTTTCTAAATGCAGTAGTTACAGAGAAAAACACATTCCTTTGAATGTGCCTTAAGCTACTTTCAAGCATTCACCAGCATCTCACATCCATTTCTCTGAGAGAAGCAGTCTGTTTCAACACTTTAATTCAGTGTGCGAAGTGAATGGATTGTTGCTTCACTTTCTAAAGGCTGTACTTTGAGAGAAAATCCATTTCCTTTGAAATTGCCTTAAGCTACTTACAAGCATTCTCCAGAATTTCACATGAGTTTCTCTGAAAGAGAAGCAGTCTGTTCCAACACTTCAATTCACTGTGCGAAGTGAATGGAGTGTTCATTCACATTCTAAATGGTGTAGTTTCAGAGAAAATCACATTCCTTTGAAAGTGCCTTAAGCTACTTACAAGCATTCACAGGAAACTCAAATGCGTTTCTCTGAAAGAGAAGCTGTCTGTTGCAACACTTCAATTAACTGTGCGAAGTGAATGGAGTGTTGCTTCAATTTCTAAATGCTCTCCTTTTAGAGAAAATCACTCTCTTTTGAAACTGCCTTAAGCTACTTACAAGCATTCACAAGAAACTCACATGCATTTCTCTGAAAGAGAAGCAGTCTCTTCCAATACTTCAATTCACTGTGCGAAGTGAATGGAGTGTTTCTTCACTTTCTAAATGCTGTACTTTCAGAGAAAATTACTTTCTTTGACAATGCCTTAAGCTACTTACAAGCATTCACCAGCAACTCACATGTCTTCCTCTGAAAGAGAAGCAGTCTGCTCCAACACTTCAATTCAGTGTGCGAAGTGAATGGTGTGTTGCTTCACTTTCTAAATGCTGTACTTTCAGTGACAATCACTTTCCTTTCAAAGTGCCTTAAGCCACTAACAAGCATTGAAAAGAAACTCACATGCATTTCTCTGAAAGAGAAGATGTCTGTTCCATCACTTCAATTCATTGTGCAAAGTGAATGGATTGTTGCTTCACTTTCTAAATGCCATAGTTACAGAGAAAATCACTGCCCTTTGAAAGTGCCTTAAGCCACTTCCAAGCATTCACCAGCAACTCACATGAGTTTCTCTGAAAGCGAAGAAATCTGTTCCAACATTTCAATTCACTGTACGAAGTTAATGGAGTGTTGCTTCACTTTTTAAATGCTGTACTTTCAGAGAAAATCATTTTTCTTTGAAAGTGCCTTTCGCTACTTACAAGCATTCACCAGCAACTCACATGCGTTTCTCTGAAAGAGAAGCAGTCTGTCCCCACACTTAAATTCACTGTGCGAAGTGAATGGAGTGTTGCTTCACTTTCTAAATGCAGTACTTTCAGAGAAAATCACTTTCCTCTGAAACTGCCTTAAGCTACTTACAAGCATTCACCAGCAACTCAAATGAGTTTCTCTGAAAGAGAAGCAGTCTCTTCTAACACTTCATTTCATTGTGCGAAGTGAATGGAGTGTTGCTTCACTTTCTAAATGCTCTCCTTTTTAGAGAAAATCACTCTCTTTTGAAACTGCCTTAAGCTACTTACAAGCATTCACAAGAAACTCACATGCATTTCTCTGAAAGAGAAGCAGTCTGTTCCAACACTTCAATTCACTGTGCGAAGTGAATGGAGTGTTGCTTCACTTTCTAAATGCTGTACTTTCAGAGAAAATTACTTTCTTTGACAGTGCCTTAAGCTACTTACAAGCATTCACCAGCAACTCACATGTGTTCCTCCGAAAGAGAAGCAGTCTGCTCAAACACTTCAATACACTGTGCGAAGTGAATGGTGTGTTGCTTCACTTTCTAAATGCTGTACTTTCAGTGAAAATCACTTTCCTTTCAAATTGCCTTAAGCCACTTACAAGCATTGAAAAGAAACTCACATGCATTTCTCTGAAAGAGAAGCTGTCTGTTCCAACACTTCAATTCATTGTGCAAAGTGAATGGATTGTTGCTTCACTTTCTAAATGCCATGGTTACAGAGAAAATCACTGACCTTTGAAAGTGCCTTAAGCCACTTCCAAGCATTCACCAGCATCTCACATCCATTTCTCTGAGAGAAGCAGTCTGTTTCAACACTTTAATTCAGTGTGCGAAGTGAATGGAGTGTTGCTTCACTTTGTAAAGGCTGTACTTTGAGAGAAAATCCATTTCCTTTGAAATTGCCTTAAGCTACTTACAAGCATTCTCCAGAATTTCACATGAGTTTCTCTGAAAGAGAAGCAGTCTGTTCAAACACTTCAATTCACTGTGCGACGTGAATGGAGTGTTGCTTCACTTTCTAAACGCTGTCCTTTCAGAGAAAATCACTTTCCTTTGAAAGTGCCTTAAGCTACTTACAAGCATTCACAAGAAACTCACATGTGTTCCTCTGAAAGAGAAGCAGTCTGCTCCAACCCTTCAATTCACTGTGCGAAGAGAATGGAGTGTTGCTTCACTTTCTAAATGCTGTACTTTCAGAGAAAATTACTTTCTTTGACAGTGCCTTAAACTACTTACAAGCATTCACCAGCATATCACATGTGTTCCTCTGAAAGAGAAGCAGTCTGCTCCAAAACTTCAATACACTGAGCGAAGTGAATGGTGTGTTGTTTCACTTTCTAAATGCTGTACTTTCAGTGAAAATCACTTTCCTTTCAAAGTGCCTTAAGCCACTTACAAGCATTGAAAAGAAACACACATGCATTTCTCTGAAAGAGAAGCTGTCTGTTCCAACACTTCAATTGATTGTGCAAAGTGAATGGATTGTTGCTTCACTTTCTAAATGCCATAGTTACAGAGAAAATCACTGACCTTTGAAAGTGCCTTAAGCTACTTCCAAGCATTCACCAGCAACTCACATGAGTTTCTCTGAAAGAGAAGCAGTCTGTTCCAACATTTCAATTCACTGTACGAAGTGAATGGAGTGTTGCTTCACTTTTTAAATGCTGTACTTTCAGAGAAAATCATTTTGCTTTGAAAGTGCCTTTCGCTACTTTCAAGCATTCACCAGCAACTCACATGAGTTTCTGTGAAAGAGAAGCCGTCTGTCCCAACACTTAAATTCACTGTGCGAAATGAATGGAGTTTCACTTCACTTTCTAAATGCTGTAGTTACAGAGAAAAACACATTCCTTTGAATGTGCCTTAAGCTACTTACAAGCATTCACCAGCATCTCACATCCATTTCTCTCAGAGAAGCAGTCTGTTTCAACACTTTAATTCAGTGTGCGAAGTGAATGGAGTGTTGCTTCACTTTGTAAAGGCTGTACTTTGAGAGAAAATCCATTTCCTTTGAAATTGCCTTAAGCTACTTACAAGCATTCTCCAGAATTTCACATGAGTTTCTCTGAAAGAGAAGCAGTCTGTTCAAACACTTCAATTCACTGTGCGACGTGAATGGAGTGTTGCTTCTCTTTCTAAATGCTGTCCTTTCAGAGAAAATCACTTTCCTTTGAAAGTGCCTTAAGCTACTTACAAGCATTCACAAGAAACTCACTTGTGTTCCTCTGAAAGAGAAGCAGTCTGCTCCAACCCTTCAATTCACTGTCCGAAGAGAATGGAGTGTTGCTTCACTTTCTAAATGCTCTCCTTTTAGAGAAAATCACTCACTTTAGAAACTGCCTGAAGCAACTTACAGCATTCACAATAAACTCACATCTGTTTCTCTGAAAGAGAAACAGTCTGTTCCAACACTTCAATTCACTGTGCGAAGTGAATGGAGTGTTCCTTCACATTCTGAGTGGTGTAGTTTCAGAGAAAATCACTTTCCTTTGAACGTGCCTTAAGCTACTTACAAGCATTCATAGGAAACTCAAATGCGTTTCTATGAAAGAGAAGCTGTCTGTTCCAACACTTCAATTCACTGTGCGAAGTGAATGGAGTGTTGCTTCACTTTCTAAATGCTGTACTTTCAGAGAAAATTACATTCTTTGACAGTGCCTTAAACTACTTACAAGCATTCACCAGAAAATCACATGTGTTCCTCTGAAAGAGAAGCAGTCTGCTCCAAAACTTCAATACACTGAGCGAAGTGAATGGTGTGTTGCTTCACTTTCTAAATGCTGTACTTTCAGTGCAAATCACTTTCCTTTCAAAGTGCCTTAAGCCACTTACAAGCATTGAAAAGAAACTCACATGCATTTCTCTGAAAGAGAAGCTGTCTGTTCCAACACTTCAATTCATTGTGCAAAGTGAATGGATTGTTGCTTCACTTTCTAAATGCCATAGTTACAGAGAAAATCACTGACCTTTGAAAGTGCCTTAAGCCACTTCCAAGCATTCACCAGCAACTCACATGAGTTTCTCTGAAAGAGAAGCAGTCTGTTCCAACATTTCAATTCACTGTACGAAGTGAATGGAGTGTTGCTTCACTTTTTAAATGCTGTACTTTCAGAGAAAATCATTTTGCTTTGAAAGTGCCTTTCGCTACTTTCAAGCATTCACCAGCAACTCACATGAGTTTCTGTGAAAGAGAAGCAGTCTGTCCCCACACTTAAATTCACTGTGCGAAGTGAATGCAGTGTTGCTTCACTTTCTAAATGCTGTACTTTCTGAGAAAATTACTTTCTTTGACAATTCCTTAAGCTACTTACAAGCATTCACCAGCAACTCACATGTGTTCCTCTGAAAGAGAAGCAGTCTGTTCCAACATTTCAATTCACTGTACGAAGTGAATGGAGTGTTGCTTCACTTTTTAAATGCTGTACTTTCAGAGAAAATCATTTTTCTTTGAAAGTGCCTTTCGCTACTTACAAGCATTCACCAGCAACTCACATGCGTTTCTCTGAAAGAGAAGCAGTCTGTCCCCACACTTTAATTCACTGTGCGAAGTGAATGGAGTGTTACTTCACTTTCTAAATGCTGTAGTTACAGAGAAAAACACATTCCTTTGAATGTGCCTTAAGCTACTTGCAAGCATTCAACAGCAACTCACATCCATTTCTCTGAGAGAAGCAGTCTGTTTCAACACTTTAATTCACTGTGCGAAGTGAATGGAGTGTTGCTTCACTTTGTAAAGAGTGTACTTTGAGAGAAAATCACTTTCCTTTGAAATTGCCTTAAGCTACTTACAAGCATTCTCCAGAATTTCACATGAGTTTCTCGGAAAGAGAAGCAGTCTGTTCAAACACTTCAATTCACTCTGCGAAGTGAATGTAGTGTTGCTTCACTTTCAAAATGCTGTACTTTCAGAGAAAATTACTTTCCTTTGAAACTGCCTTAAGCTACTGACAAGCATATAGAAGAAACTCACATGCGTTTCTCTGAAAGAGAAGCAGTCTGTCCCAAAACTTCAATTCACTGTGCGAAGAGAATGGAGTGTTGCTTCACTTTCTAAATGCTGTTCTTTCAGAGAAAATCACTCTTCTTTGAAAATGCCTTAAGCTACTTACATGCATTATCTAGAAACTCACATGAGTTTCTCTGAAAGAGAAGCAGTCTGTTCCAACACTTCAATTCACTGTGCGAAGTGAATTGAGTGTTGCTTCAATTTCTAAATGCTGTACTCTCAGAGATAAACACTTTCCTTTTAAACTGTCTTAATCTAATTACAAGCATTCACAAGAAAATCACATACATTTATCTGAAGAAAAGCAGTCTGTTGCAACACTTCAATTCACTGTGCGAAGTGAATGGATTGTTGCTTCACTTTTTAAATGCTGTAGTTACAGAGATAATCACTTTCCTTTGAAAGTGCTTTAAGCTACTTACAAGCATTCACCAGCATATCACATGCATTTCTCTGAAAGAGAAGCAGTCTGTTCCAACACTTCAATTCACTGTGCGAAGTGAATGGAGTGTTCCTTCACATTCTGAATGGTGTAGTTTCAGAGAAAATCACTTTCCTCTGAAAGTGCCTTAAGCTACTTACAAGCACTCACCATCTACTCACATGCATTTCTTTGAAAGGGAAGCAGTCTGTTCCAACAATTCTATTCACTGTGCAATGTGAATGAAGTGTTACTTCACTTTCTAAATGCTGTAGTTAGAGGGATAATCACTTTCTTTTGAAACTGCCTTAACCTACTTACAAGCGTTCACCAGCAGCTCACATGAGTTTCTCTGAAAGAGAAGCAGTCTGTCCCAACACTTCAATTAACTGTGCGAAGTGAATGGAGTGTTGCTTCACTTTCTAAATGCTGGACATCAGAGAATATCACTTTCCAATGAAAGTGCCTTAAGCTAATTATAAGCATTCACCAGCAACTCATATGAGTTTCTCTGAAAGAGAAGCAATCTGTTGCAACACTTCAATTCACTGTGCGAAGTGAATGGAATGTAGCTTCACTTTCTAAATGCTCTCCTTTTAAAGAAAATCACTCTCTTTTGAAACTGCCTTAAGCTAATTACAAGCATTCACAAGAATTTCACATGAGTTTCTCTGAAAGAGAAGCAGTCTGTTCCAACACTTCAATACACTGTGCGAAGTGAATGGAGTGTTGCTTCACATTCTAAATGCTGTCCTTTCAGAGAAAATCATTTTCCTTTGAAAGTGTCTTAAGCTACTTACAAGCATACACTCGCAACTCACATGAGTTTCTCTGAAAGAGAAGCAGTCTGTCCCAAAACTACAATTCACTGTGCGAAGTGAATGGAATGTAGCTTCACTTTCTAAATGCTGTAGTTACAGAATGATCACTTTCTTTTGAAACTGCCTTAAGCTACTTACAAGCATTCACCAGCAATACACATGAGTTTCTCTGAAAGAGAGGCAGTCTGTTCCAACACTTCAATTTACTATGCGAAGTGAATGGAGTGTTGCTTCACTTTCTAAATGCTGTACTTTCAGAGAAAATCACTTTCCTTTGAAAGTGTCTTAAGCTACTTACAAGCATTCACCAGCAACTCAAATGAGTTTCTCTGAATGAGAAGTTGTCTGTTCCAACACTTCAATTCAGTGTGCGAAGTAAATGAAGTGTTGCTTCACTTTCTAAATGCTGTAGTTACAGAGATAATCACTTTACTTTGAAAATGCCTTAAGCTACTTACAGGCATTCACCAGCAAATCACATGCGTATCTGAAAGAGAAGCAGTCTGTTCCAACACTTCAATTCAAGTGTGAAGTGAATGAAGCGTTGCTTCACTTTCTAAATGTTGTACTTTTAGAGAAAAACACTTTCTTTGAACGTGCCTTAAGCTAATTACAAGCATTCACAAGAAAAACACATACATTTCTCTGAAAGAAAAGTAGTCTGTTCCAACACTTCAATTCACTGTGCTTAGTGAATTGAGTGTTGCTTCACGTTCTAAATGCTATCCTTTCAGAGAAAATCACATTCCTTTGAAAGTGTCTTAAGCTACTTACAAGCCTTTAACAGAAATTCACTTGCGTTTCTCTGAAAGAGAAGCAGTCTGTTCCAACACTTCAATTCACTGTGCGAAGTGAATGGAGTGTTGCTTCACTTTCTAAATGCTGTAGTTACAGAGTTAATCACTTTCCTTTGAAAGTTCCATAAGCTACTTACTAGCATTCTCTAGTAACTCACATGAGTTTCTCTGAAAGTGATGCAGTCTGTTCCAACACTACAATTCACGAAGCAAAATGAATGGAGTGTTGCTTCACTTTCTAAATACTGTACTTTCAGGGAAAATCACGTTCCTTTGAAAGTGCCTTAAGCTACATACAAGCATTCAAAAGCAAATCTCATGAGTTTCTCTGAAAGAGAAGCAGTCTGTTTTAACACTTCAATTCACTGTGCGATGTGAGTGGAGTGATGCTTCACTTTCTAAATGCTGTACTTTCAGAGAAAATCACTTTCCTTTGAAAGTGCCTTAACCTAATAACAATCATTCACAAGAAATTCACATGCATTTCTCTGAAAGAGAAGCCGTTTATTCCAACACTTCAATTAACTGTGCGAAGTGAATGGAGTGTTGCTTCACTTTGTAAATGCTGTACTTTCATAGAAAATCACTTTCTATTGAAAGTGCATTAAGCTAATTACAAGCATTCACAAGAAACTCACATACATTTCTCTGAAGAGAAGCAGTCTGTTCCAACACTTTAATTCACTGTGCGAAATGAATGGAGTGTTGCTTCCATTTCTAAATGCAGTATTTTCAGAGATAGTCACTTTCCTTTGAAACTGCCTTAAGTTACTTAAAAGCATTCATGAGCAACTCACATGAGTTTCTCCGAAAGAGAAACAGTCTGTTCAAACACTTCAATTCACTGTGCGAAATGAATGGAGTGTTGCTTCACTTTCTAAATGCTGGGCTTTCAGAGAAAATCACTTTCCTTTGAAAGTGCCTTAAGTTAATTACAAACAGTCACAAGAATTTCACATGACTTTCTCTGAAATAGAAGTAGTCTGTTTCAACACTTCAATTCACTGTGCGAAGTGAATGGAGTGTTGCTTTACTTTCTCAATGCTGTAGTTACAGAAAAAATCACTTTCCTTTGAAAGTGCCTGAAGCTAATTACAAGCATTCACAAGAATTTCATATGAGTTTCTCTGAAAGAGAAGCAGTCTGTTTCAACACTTCAATTCACTGTGCAAAGTGAATGGAGTGTTGCTTCACTTTCTAAATGCTGTAGTTACAAAGTTAATCACTTTGCTTTGAAACTGCCTTAAGCTACTTACAATCATTCACCAGCAACTCACATGAGTTTCTCTGAAAGAGAAGCAATCTGGTCCAACACTTCAATTCACTGTGCGAAGTGATTGGAGTGTTAATTCACTTTCCTAATGCTGTAGTTACAGAGTTAATCACTTTCCTTTGAAAGTGCCTTAAGCCACATACAAGCATTCTCTAGTAACTCACATGAGTTTCTCTGAAAGAGAAGCAGTCTGTTCCAACACTTCAATTCAAAGTGCGAAGTAAATGGAGTGTTTCTTCAGTTTCTAAATGCTGTACTTTCCGAAAAAATCACTTTCCCTTGAAACTGCCTTAAGCTACTTACAAGCATTCACTAGCAACTCACATGCATTTCTCTGAAAGAGAGGCAGTATGTTCCAACACTTCAATTCACTGTGCGAAGTGAATGGAGTGTTGCTTCACTTTCTAAATGCTGTAATCAGAGAAAATCACTTTCTTTGAAAGTGCCTTAAGATAATTACAAGCATTCACAAGAAAATCACATGCATTACTCTGAAAGAGAAGTAGTCTGTTCCAACACTTCAATTCACTGTGCGAAGTGAATGGAGTGTTGCTTCACTTTCTAAATGCTGTAGTTACAGAGAAAATCACTTATCTTTGAAAGTGACTTAAGCTACTTACAAGCATTCAGCAGCAATTCACATAAGTTTCTCTGAAAGAGATGCTGTCTGTTCCAACACTTCAATTCACTGTGCGAAGTGAATGGAGCGTTGATTCACTATCTAAATGCTGTCCTTTCAGAGAAAATCACTTTGCTTTGAAACTGCCTTAAGATACTTACAACCATTCACCAGCAACTCACATGCTTTCCTCTGAAAGAGAAGCAGTCTGTTCCAATACTTCAATTCACTGTGCCATGTGAGTGGAGTGTTGCTTCACTTTCTAAATGCTGTACTTTCAGAGAAAATCACTTTCTTTGAAAGTGCCTTAAGCTAATAACAATCATTCACAAGAAATTCACAAGCATTTCTCTGAAAGAGAAGCCGTTTGTTCCAACACTTCAATTCACTGTGCGAAGTGAATGGAGTGTTGCTTCACTTTCTAAATGCTGTACTTTCAGCGAAAATCACTTTCCATTGAACGTGCATTAAGCTAATTACAAGCATTCACAAGAAACTCACATACATTTCTCTGAAGAGAAGCAGTCTGTACCAACACTTTAATTCACTGTGCGAAATGAATGGAGTGTGGCTTCCTTTCTAAATGCTGTATTTTCAGAGATAGTCACTTTCCTTTGAAATTGCCTTAAGTTACTTAAAAGCATTCACCAGCAACTCACATGAGTTTCTCTGAAAGAGAAACAGTCTGTTGAAACACGTCAATTCACTGTGCGAAGTGAATGTAGTGTTGCTTCACTTTCTAAATGCTGTACTTTCAGAGAAACTCATTTTCCTTTGAAAGTGCCTTAAGTTAATTACAAGCAGTCACAAGAATTTCACATGAGTTTCTCTGAAAGAGAAGCAGTCTGTTCCAACACTTTAATTCACTGTGCGAAATGAATGGAGTGTTGCTTCCCTTTCTAAATGCTGTATTTTCAGAGATAGTCACTTTCCTTTGAAACTGCCTTAAGTTACTAAGAAGCATTCACCAGTAACTCACAAGAGTTTCTCTGAAAGCGTAGCAGTCTGTTCCAACACTTCAATTCACTGTGCGAAGTGAATGGAGTGTTGCTTCACTTTCTAAACGCTGTACTTTCAGAGAAAATCACTTTCCTTTGAAAGTGCCTTAAGTTACTTAGAAGTATTCATCAGCAACTCATATGAGTTTCTCTGAAAGTGAAGCAGTCTGTTCCAACACATCAATTCCCTGTGCGAAGTAAATGGAGTGTAGATTCACTTTGTAAATGCTGTAGTTACAGAGATAATCACGTTTTTTGAAACTGCCTTAAGCTACTTACAAGCATTTAGAAGAAACTCACATGTGCTTCTCTGAAAGAGATGCAGTCTGTCCCAACAATTCAATTCACTGTGCGAAGAGAAGGAGTGTTGCTTCACTTTCTAAATGCTGTACTTTCAGAAAAAATCACTTTCCTTCGAAAGTTCCTTAAGCTACTTAAAAGCATTCACCAGAAACTCACATGCATTTCTCTGAAAGAGAAGCAGTCTGTTCCAACACTTCATTACAATGTGCGAAGTGAATGGAGTGTTGTATCACTTTCTAAATGCTGTCCTTTCAGAGAAAATCACTTTTCTTTGAAAGTGCCTTAAGCTACTTACAACCATTCACCAGCAACTCACATGCTTTCCTCTGAAAGAGAAGCAGTCTGTTCCAATACTTAAATTCTCTGTGCAAAGTGAATGGAGTGTTTCTTCACTTTCTAAATGCTGTACTTTCAGAGAAAAACACTTTCCTTTGAAAGTGCCTTAAGCTACTTACAAACATTCACAAGAAACTCACATGAGTTTCTCAGAAAGAGAGGCAGTCTGTTCCAACACTTCAATACACTGTGCGAAGTGAATGGAGTGTTGCTTCACTTTCCAAATGCTGTACTTTCAGAGAAAATCGCTTTCCTTTGAAACTGCCTTAAGCTGCTTACAAGCATTCACAAGGAACTCTCATGAGTTTCTCTGAAAGAGAAGCAGTCTGTTCCAACATTTCAATTCACTGTGTGAACTGAATGGAGTATTGATTCACTTTCTAAATGCTGTACTTTCCGAGAAAATCACTTTCCTTTCAAAGTGCCTTAAGCTACTTACAATCATTCACCAGCAACTCACAATAACATCTCTGAAAGAGAAGCAGTCTTTTCCAACACTTCAATTCACTGTGCGAAGTGAATGGAGTGTTGCTTCATTTTCTAAATGCTGTCCTGTCAGAGATAATCGCTTTCCTTTTAAAGTGCCTTAATCTAATAAAAAGCATTCACAAGAAACTCACATGCATTTCTCTGAAGAAAAGCAGTCTGTTCCAACACTTCAATTCACTGTGCGAAGTGAATGCAGTGTTGCTTCACTTTCTAAATGCTGTAGTTACAGAGATTATCACTTTCTTTTGAAACTTCCTTAAGCTACTTACAAGCATTCACCGGCAAATCACATGCGTTTCTCTGAAAGAGAAGCAGTCTGTTCCAACAATTCAGTTCACTGTGCGAAGTGAATGGAGTGTTGCTTCACTTTGTAAATGCTGTACTTTCAGAGAAAATCACTTTCCTTTGAAACTGCCTTAAGCTACTTACAAGCATTCACCAGCAACTCACATGCATTTCTTTGAAAGGGAAGCAGTCTGTTCCAACACTTCAATTCACTGTGTGAAGTGAATGGAGTGTTGCTTCACTTTGTAAATGCTGTACTTACAGAGATAATCACTTTCCTTTCAAAGTGCCTTAAGCTACTTACAAACATTCACCAGCAACTCACATGAGTTTCTCTGAAAGTGAAGCAGTCTATTCCAATACTTCAATTCACTGTGCGAAGTGATTGGAGTGTTACTTCACTTTCCAAATGCTGTAGTTACAGAGAAAATCACTTTCCTTTGAAACTGCCTTAAGGTACTTACAAGCATTCACCAGCAACTCACATGCATTTCTCTGAAAGAGAAGCAGTCTGTTCCAACACTTCAATTCACTGTGCGAAATGAATGGAGTGTTGCTTCACTTTCTAAATGCTGTACTTTCAGAGAAAATCACTTTCCTTTGAAAGTGCCTTAAGCTACTTACAAGCATTCACCAGCAACTAAAATGAGTTTCTCTGAAAGAGAAGCAGTCTGTTCCAACACTTCAATTCACTGTGCGAAGTGAATGGAGTGTTGCTTCACTTTCTAAATGCTGTACATTCCGAGAAAATCACTTTCTTTTGAAAGTGCCTTAAGCTACTTACAATCATTCACCAGCAACTCACAATAACGTCTCTGAAAGAGAAGCAGTCTGTTCCAACACTTCAATTCACTGTGCGAAGTGAATGCAGTGTTGCTTTACTTTCTAAATGCTGTAGTTACAGAGATTATCACTTTCTTTTGAAACTTCCTTAAGCTACTTACAAGCATTCACCGGCAATTCACATGCGTTTCTCTGAAAGAGAAGCAGTCTGTTCCAACAATTCAGTTCACTGTGCGAAGTGAATGGAGTGTTGCTTCACTTTCTAAATGCTGTACTTTCAGAGAAAATCACTTTCCTTTGAAACTGACTTAAGCTACTTACAAGCAATCACCAGCAACTCACATGAGTTTCTCAGAAAGAGAAGCAGTCTGTTCCAACACTTCAATTCACTGTGTGAAGTGAATTGAGTGTTACTTCACTTTCTAAATGCTGTTGTTACAGAGATAATCACTTTTTTTTGAAACTGCATAAAGCTACTTACAAGCATTTAGAAGAACCTCACATTCGTTTCTCTGAAAGAGAAGCATTCTGTCCCAACATTTCAATTCACTGTGCGAAGAGAATGGAGTGTTGCTTCACTTTCTAAATGCTGTACATTCAGAGAAAATCACTTTCCTTTGAAAGTGCCTTAAGCGACTTACAAGCATTCACAAGAAACTCACATGCGTTCCTCTGAAAGAGGAGCAGTCTGTTCCAACACTTCAATTCACTGTGCGAAGTGAATGAAGTGTTGCTTCATTTTGTAAATGCTGTACTTTCAGAGAAAATCACTTTCCTTTGAAACTGCCTTAAGCTAATTTCAAGCATTCACCAGCAACTCACATGCATTTTTCAGAAATAGAAGCAGTCTGTTCCAACACTTCAATTCACTGTGCGAAGTGAATGCAGTGTTGCTTCACTTTCTTAATGCTGTAGGTACAGAATTTATCACTTTCTTTTGAAACTTCCTTAAGCTACTTACAAGCATTCACCGGCAAATCACATGCGTTTCTCTGAAAGAGAAGCAGTCTGTTCCAACAATTCAGTTCACTGTGCGAAGTGAATGGAGTGTTGCTTCACTTTGTAAATGCTGTACTTTCAGAGAAAATCACTTTCCTTTGAAACTGCCTTAAGCTACTTACAAGCATTCACCAGTAACTCACATGCATTTCTTTGAAAGGGAAGCAGTCTGTTCCAACACTTCAATTCACTGTGTGAAGTGAATGGAGTGTTGCTTCACTTTCTAAATGCTGTAGTTACAGAGATAATCACTTTCCTTTCAAAGGGCCATAAGCTACTTACAAACATTCACCAGCAACTCACATGAGTTTCTCTGAAAGAGAAGCAGTCTATTCCAATACTTCAATTCACTGTGCGAAGTGATTGGAGTGTTACTTCACTTTCCAAATGCTGTAGTTACAGAGAAAATCACTTTCCTTTGAAACTGCCTTAAGCTACTGACAAGCATTCACCAGCAACTCACATGCATTTCTCTGAAAGAGAAGCAGTCTGTTCCAACACTTCAATTCACTGTGCGAAGTGAATGGAGTGTTGCTTCACTTTCTAAATGCTGTACTTTCAGAGAAAATCACTTTCCTTTGAAAGTGCCTTAAGCAACTTACAAGCGTTCACCAGCAACTCAAATGAGTTTCTCTGAAAGAGAAGCAGTCTGTTCCAACACTTCAATTCACTGTGTGAAGTGAATGGAGTGTTGCTTCACTTTCTAAATGCTGTACTTTACGAGAAAATCACTTTCCTTTGAAAGTGCCTTAAGCTACTAACAATCATTCACCAGCAACTCACAATAACATCTCTGAAAGAGAAGCAGTCTGTTCCAACACTTCAATTCACTGTGCGAAGTGAATGGAGTGTTGCTTCACTTTCTAAATGCTGTACTTTCAGAGAAAATCACTTTCCTTTGATACTGACTTAAGCTACTTACAAGCAATCACCAGCAACTCACATGAGTTTCTCAGAAAGAGAAGCAGTCTGTTCCAACACTTCAATTCACTGTGTGAAGTGAATTGAGTGTTGCTTCACTTTCTAAATGCTGTTGTTACATAGATAATCACTTTTTTTTGAAACTGCATAAAGCTACTTACAAGCATTTAGAAGAACCTCACATTCGTTTCTCTGAAAGAGAAGCATTCTGTCCCAACATTTCAATTCACTGTGCGAAGAGAATGGAGTGTTGCTTCACTTTCTAAATGTTGTACTTTCAGAGAAAATCACTTTCCTTTGAAAGTGCCTTAAGCTACTTACAAGCATTCACAAGAAACTCACATGCGTTTCTCTGAAAGAGAAGCAGTCTGTTCCAACACTTCATTTCACTGTGCGAAGTGAATGGAGTGTTGCTTCACTTTCTAAATGTTGTACTTTAAGAGAAAATCACTTTCCTTTGAAACTGCCTTAAGCTACTTACAAGCATTCACCAGCAACTTACATGCATTTCTCTGAAAAAGAAGCAGTCTGTTCCAACACTTCAATTCACAGTGTGAAGTGAATGGAGTGTTGCTTCACTTTCTAAATGCTGTAATTTCAGAGAAAATCACTTTCCTTTGAAAGTGCCTTAAGCTACTTACAAGCATTCACCAGCAACTCACAATCATTTTTCTGAAGGAGAAGCAGTCTGTTCCAACACTTCAATTCACGGTGCGAAGTGAATGGAGTGTTGCTTCACTTTCAAAATGCTGTACTTTCAGAGAAAATCACTTTCCTTTGAAAGTGCCTTAAGCAACTACCAAGCATTCACCAGCAACTCACATGCATTTCTTTGAAAGGGAAACAGTCTGTTCCAACACTTCAATTCAGTGTGCGACGTGAATGGAGTATTGCTTCACTTTCTAAATGCTGTGCTTTCAGAGAAAGTCACTTTCCTTTGAAAGGGCCTTAAGCTACTTACAAGCATTCACCAGCAACTCACATGATTTTTTCTGAAAGAGAGGCAGTCTGTTCCAACACTTCAATTCACTGTGCGAAGTGTATGCAGTTTTGCTTCACTTTCTAAATGCTGTACTTTCAGAGAAAATCACTTTCCTTTGAAACTGCCTTAAGCTTCTTACAAGCATTCACCAGGAACTCACATGAGTTTCTCAGAAAGAGAAGCAGTCTGTTCCAACACTTCAATTCACTGTTTGAAGTGAATGGAGTGTTGCTTCACTTTCTAAATGCTGTTTTTACAGAGATAATCACTTTTTTTTGAAACTGCCTTAAGCTACTTACAAACATTCACCAGCAACTCACATGCATTTCTCTGAAAGAGAAGCAGTCTCTTCCAACACTTCAATTCACTGTGCGAAGTGAATGGAGTGTTGCTTCACTTTGTAAATGCTGTACTTTCAGAGAAAATCACTGTCCTTTGAAAGTGCCTTAAGCTTCTTACAAGCATTCTCCAGCAACTCACAATCATTTATCTGAAAGACAAGCATTCTGTTCCAACACTTCAATTCACTGTGCGAAGTGAATGGAGTGTTGCTTCACTTTCTAAATGCTAGAGTTACAGAGATAATCACTTTTTTTTGAAACTGCCTTAAGCTGCTTACAAGCATTTAGAAGAACCTCACATTCAGTTCTCTGAAAGAGAAGCATTCTGTCCCAACATTTCATTTCACTGTGCGAAGAGAATGGAGTGTTGCTTCACTTTCTAAATGCTGTACTTTCAGAGAAAATGACTCTTATTTGAAAATGCCTTAAGCTACTTACAAGCATTCACCAGCAACTCACATGCATTTCTTTGAAAGGGAAGCAGTCTGTTCCAACACTTCAATTCACTGTGTGAAGTGAATGGAGTGTTGCTTCACTTTCTAAATGCTGTAGTTACAGAGATAATCACTTTCCTTTCAAAGTGCCTTATGCTACCTTCAAACATTCACCAGCAACTCACATGAGTTTCTCTGAATGAGAAGAAGTCTATTCCAATACTTCAATTCACTGTGCGAAGTGATTGAAGTGTTACTTCACTTTCCAAATGCTGTAGTTACAGAGAAAATCACTTTCCTTTGAAACTGCCTTAAGCTACTTACAAGCATTCACCAGCAACTCACATGCATTTCTCTGAAAGAGAAGCAGTCTGTTCCAACACTTCAATTCACTGTGCGAAGTGAATGGAGTGTTGCTTCACTTTCTAAATGCTGTACTTTCAGAGAAAATCACTTTCCTTTGAAACTGACTTAAGCTACTTACAAGCAATCACCAGCAACTCACATGAGTTTCTCAGAAAGAGAAGCAGTCTTTCCAACACTTCAATTCACTGTGTGAAGTGAATTGAGTGTTGCTTCACATTCTAAATGCTGTTGTTACAGAGATAATCACTTTTTTTTGAAACTGCATAAAGCTACTTACAAGCATTTAGAAGAACCTCACATTCGTTTCTCAGAAAGAGAAGCATTCTGTCCCAACATTTCAATTCACTGTGCGAAGAGAATGGAGTGTTGCTTCACTTTCTAAATGTTGTACTTTCAGAGAAAATCACTTTCCGTTGAATGTGCCTTAAGCTACTTACAAGCATTCACAAGAAACTCACATGCGTTTCTCTGAAAGAGGAGCAGTCTGTTCCAACACTTCAATTCACTGTGCGAAGTGAATGGAGTGTTGCTTCATTTTGTAAATGCTGTACTTTCAGAGAAAATCACTTTCCTTTGAAACTGCCTTAAGCTACTTTCAAGCATTCACCAGCAACTCACATGCATTTCTTTAAAAGAGAAACAGTCTGTTCCAACACTTCAATTCACTGTGTGACGTGAATGGAGTGTTGCTTCACTTTCTAAATGCTGTAGTTATAGAGAAAATCACTTTCCTTTGAAAGTGCCTTAAGCTACTTACAAGCATTCACAAGAAACTCACATGCGTTTCTCTGAAAGTGAAGCAGTCTGTTCCAACACTTCATTTCACTGTGCGAAGTGAATGGAGTGTTGCTTCACTTTCTAAATGTTGTACTTTAAGAGAAAATCACTTTCCTTTGAAACTGCCTTAAGCTACTTACAAGCATTCACCAGCAACTCACATGCATTTCTCTGAAAAAAAAGCAGTCTGTTCCAACACTTCAATTCACAGTGTGAAGTGAATGGAGTGTTGCTTCACTTTCTAAATGCTGTACTTTCAGAGAAAATCACTTTCCTTTGAAAGTGCCTTAAGCTACTTAAAAGCATTCACCAGCAACTCACAATCATTTTTCTGAAAGAGAAGCAGTCTGTTCCAACACTTCAATTCACTGTGCGAAGTGAATGGAGTGTTGCTTCACTTTCAAAATGCTGTAGTTTCAGAGAAAATCACTTTCCTTTGAAAGTGCCTTAAGCAACTACCAAGCATTCACCAGCAACTCACATGCATTTCTTTGAAAGGGAAACAGTCTGTTCCAACACTTCAATTCAGTGTGCGAAGTGAATGGAGTATTGCTTCACTTTCTAAATGCTGTACTTTCAGAGAAAGTCACTTTCCTTTGAAAGGGCCTTAAGCTACTTACAAGCATTCACAAGAAACTCACATGCGTTTCTCTAAAAGAGAAGCAGTCTGTTCCAACACTTCAATTCACTGTGCGAAGTGAATGGAGTGTTGCTTCACTTTGTAAATGCTGTACTTTCAGAGAAAATCACTGTCCTTTGAAAGTGCCTTAAGCTTCTTACAAGCATTCTCCAGCAACTCACAATCATTTTCTGAAAGAGAAGCATTCTGTTCCAACACTTCAATTCACTGTGCGAAGTGAATGGAGGGTTGCTTCACTTTCAAAATGCTGTACTTTCAGAGAAAATCACTTTACTTTGAAAGTGCCTTAAGCTACTTACAAGCATTCACCAGCAACTCACATGCATTTCTCTGAGAGAGAAGCAGTCTGTTCCAACACTTCAATTCATTGTGCGAAGTGAATGGAGTGTTGCTTCACTTTCTAAATGCTGTACTTTCAGAGAAAGTCACTTTCCTTTGAAAGGGCCTTAAGCTAATTATAAGCATTCACTAGAAACCCACATTCAATTCTCTGAAAGAGAAGCAGTCTGTTCCAACACTTCAATTCACTGTGCGAAATGAATGGAGTGTTGCTTCACTTTCTAAATGCTGTACTTTCAGAGAAAATCGCTTTCCTTTGAAACTGCCTTAAGCTACTTACAAGCATTCACCAGCAACTCACATGAGTTTCTCTGAAGGAGAAGCAGTCTGTTCCAACACGTCAATTCATTTTGCAAAGTGAATGGAGTGTTGCTTCACTTTCTAAATGCTGTACTTACAGAGAAAACCACTTTCCTTTGAAATTGCCTTAAGCTTCTTACAAGCATTCACCAGCAACTCACATGAGTTTTTCTGAAAGAGAAGCAGTCTGTTCCAAGACTTCAATTCACTGTGCGAAGTGAATGGAGGTTTGCTTCACTTTCAAAATGCTATACTTTCAGAGAAAATCACTTTCCTTTGAAAGTGCCTTAAGCTACTTACAAGCATTCACCAGCAACTCACATGCATTCCTTTGAAAGGAAAACAGTCTGTTCCAACACTTCAATTCACTGTGTGAAGTGAATGGAGTGTTGCTTCACTTTCTAAATGCTGTACTTTCAGAGAAAATCACTTTCCTTTGAAAGTGCATTAAGCTACGTAGAAGCATTCACCAGCAACTCACATGAGTTTTTCTAAAAGAGAGGCAGTCTATTATAACACTTCAATTCACTGTGCGAAGTGAATGGAGTGTAATTTCACTTTCTAAATGCTGTACTTTCAGAGAAAAACACTTTCCTTTTAAAGTGCCTTAAGCTACTTACAAGCATTCACCAGCAACTCACATGAGTTTCTCTGAAAGAGAGGCAGTCTGTTCCAACACTTAAATTCACTGTGTGAAGTGAATGGAGTGTTGCTTCACTTTCTAAATGCTAGAGTTACAGAGATAATCACTTTTTTTTGAAACTGCCTTAAGCTGCTTACAAGCATTTAGAAGAACCTCACATTCAGTTCTCTGAAAGAGAAGCATTCTGTCCCAACATTTCATTTCACTGTGAGAAGAGAATGGAGTGTTGCTTCACTTTCTAAATGCTGTACTTTCAGAGAAAATGACTCTTATTTGAAAATGCCTTAAGCTACTTACAAGCATTCACCAGCAACTCACATGCATTTCTTTGAAAGGGAAGTAGTCTGTTCCAACACTTCAATTCACTGTGTGAAGTGAATGGAGTGTTGCTTCACTTTCTAAATGCTGTAGTTACAGAGATAATCACTTTCCTTTCAAAGTGCCTTATGCTACCTTCAAACATTCACCAGCAACTCACATGAGTTTCTCTGAATGAGAAGCAGTCTATTCCAATACTTCAATTCACTATGCGAAGTGATTGGAGTGTTACTTCACTTTCCAAATGCTGTAGTTACAGAGAAAATCACTTTCCTTTGAAACTGCCTTAAGCTACTTACAAGCATTCACCAGCAACTCACATGAGTTTCTCTGAAAGAGAAGCAGTCTGTTCCAACACTTCAATTCACTGTGCGAAGTGAATGGAGTGTTGCTTCACTTTCTAAATGCTGTACTTTCAGAGAAAATCACTTTCCTTTGAAACTGACTTAAGCTACTTACAAGCAATCACCAGCAACTCACATGAGTTTCTCAGAAAGAGAAGCAGTCTGTTCCAACACTTCAATTCACTGTGTGAAGTGAATTGAGTGTTGCTTCACTTTCTAAATGCTGTTGTTACAGAGATAATCACTTTTTTTTGAAACTGCATAAAGCTACTTACAAGCATTTAGAAGAACCTCACATTCGTTTCTCGGAAAGAGAAGCATTCTGTCCCAACATTTCAATTCACTGTGCGAAGAGAATGGAGTGTTGCTTCACTTTCTAAATGTTGTACTTTCAGAGAAAATCACTTTCCGTTGAATGTGCCTTAAGCTACTTACAAGCATTCACAAGAAACTCACATGCGTTTCTCTGAAAGAGGAGCAGTCTGTTCCAACACTTCAATTCACTGTGCGAAGTGAATGGAGTGTTGCTTCATTTTGTAAATGCTGTACTTTCAGAGAAAATCACTTTCCTTTGAAACTGCCTTAAGCTACTTTCAAGCATTCACCAGCAACTCACATGCATTTCTTTGAAAGAGAAACAGTCTGTTCCAACACTTCAATTCACTGTGTGACGTGAATGGAGTGTTGCTTCACTTTCTAAATGCTGTAGTTATAGAGAAAATCACTTTCCTTTGAAAGTGCCTTAAGCTACTTACAAGCATTCACAAGAAACTCACATGCGTTTCTCTGAAAGAGAAGCAGTCTGTTCCAACACTTCATTTCACTGTGCGAAGTGAATGGAGTGTTGCTTCACTTTCTAAATGTTGTACTTTAAGAGAAAATCACTTTCCTTTGAAACTGCCTTAAGCTACTTACAAGCATTCACCAGCAACTCACATGCATTTCTCTGAAAAAGAAGCAGTCTGTTCCAACACTTCAATTCACAGTGTGAAGTGAATGGAGTGTTGCTTCACTTTCTAAATGCTGTAATTTCAGAGAAAATCACTTTCCTTTGAAAGTGCCTTAAGCTACTTACAAGCATTCACCAGCAACTCACAATTATTTTTCTGAAAGAGAAGCAGTCTTTTCCAACACTTCAATTCACTGTGCGAAGTGAATGGAGTGTTGCTTCACTTTCAAAATGCTGTACTTTCAGAGAAAATCACTTTCCTTTGAAAGTGCCTTAAGCAACTACCAAGCATTCACCAGCAACTCACATGCATTTCTTTGAAAGGGAAACAGTCTGTTCCAACACTTCAATTCAGTGTGCGAAGTGAATGGAGTATTGCTTCACTTTCTAAATGCTGTGCTTTCAGAGAAAGTCACTTTCCTTTGAAAGGGCCTTAAGCTACTTACAAGCATTCACCAGCAACTCACATGATTTTTTCTGAAAGAGAGGCAGTCTGTTCCAACACTTCAATTCACTGTGCGAAGTGTATGGAGTTTTGCTTCACTTTCTAAATGCTGTACTTTCAGAGAAAATCACTTTCCTTTGAAACTGCCTTAAGCTTCTTAAAAGCATTCACCAGGAACTCACATGAGTTTTTCTGAAAGAGAAGCAGTCTGTTCCAAGACTTCAATTCACTGTGCGAAGTGAATGGAGGTTTGCTTCACTTTCAAAATGCTATACTTTCAGAGAAAATCACTTTCCTTTGAAAGTGCCTTAAGCTACTTACAAGCATTCACCAGCAACTCACATGCATTTCTCTGAAAGAGAAGCAGTCTGTTCCAACACTTCAATTCATTGTGCGAAGTGAATGGAGTGTTGCTTCACTTTCTAAATGCTGTACTTTCAGAGAAAGTCACTTTCCTTTGAAAGGGCCTTAAGCTAATTATAAGCATTCACTAGAAACCCACATTCAATTCTCTGAAAGAGAAGCAGTCTGTTCCAACACTTCAATTCACTGTGCGAAATGAATGGAGTGTTGCTTCACTTTCTAAATGCTGTACTTTCCGAGAAAATCGCTTTCCTTTGAAACTGCCTTAAGCTACTTACAAGCATTCACCAGCAATTCACATGAGTTTCTCTGAAGGAGAAGCAGTCTGTTCCAACACGTCAATTCACTTTGCAAAGTGAATGGAGTGTTGCTTCACTTTCTAAATGCTGTACTTACAGAGAAAACCACTTTCCTTTGAAATTGCCTTAAGCTTCTTACAAGCATTCACCAGCAACTCACATGAGTTTTTCTGAAAGAGAAGCAGTCTGTTCCAAGACTTCAATTCACTGTGCGAAGTGAATGGAGGTTTGCTTCACTTTCAAAATGCTATACTTTCAGAGAAAATCACTTTCCTTTGAAAGTGCCTTAAGCTACTTACAAGCATTCACCAGCAACTCACATGCATTCCTTTGAAAGGAAAACAGTCTGTTCCAACACTTCAATTCACTGTGTGAAGTGAATGGAGTGTTGCTTCACTTTCTAAATGCTGTACTTTCAGAGAAAATCACTTTCCTTTGAAAGTGCATTAAGCTACGTAGAAGCATTCACCAGCAACTCACATGAGTTTTTCTAAAAGAGAAGCAGTCTATTATAACACTTCAATTCACTGTGCGAAGTGAATGGAGTGTTATTTCACTTTCTAAATGCTGTACTTTCAGAGAAAATCACTTTCCTTTGAAACTGCCTTAAGCTTCTTACAAGCATTCACCAGCAACTCACATGAGTTTCTCTGAAAGAGAAGCAGTCTGTTCCAACACTTCAATTCACTGTGTGAAGTGAATGGAGTGTTGCTTCACTTTCTAAATGCTAGAGTTACAGAGATAATCACTTTTTTTTGAAACTGCCTTAAGCTGCTTACAAGCATTTAGAAGAACCTCACATTCAGTTCTCTGAAAGAGAAGCATTCTGTCCCAACATTTCATTTCACTGTGAGAAGAGAATGGAGTGTTGCTTCACTTTCTAAATGCTGTACTTTCAGAGAAAATGACTCTTATTTGAAAATGCCTTAAGCTACTTACAAGCATTCACCAGCAACTCACATGCATTTCTTTGAAAGGGAAGCAGTCTGTCCCAACACTTCAATTCACTGTGTGAAGTGAATGGAGTGTTGCTTCACTTTCTAAATGCTGTAGTTACAGAGATAATCACTTTCTTTCAAAGTGCCTTATGCTACCTTCAAACATTCACCAGCAACTCACATGAGTTTCTCTGAATGAGAAGCAGTCTATTCCAATACTTCAATTCACTGTGCGAAGTGATTGGAGTGTTACTTCACTTTCCAAATGCTGTAGTTACAGAGAAAATCACTTTCCTTTGAAACTGCCTTAAGCTACTTACAAGCATTCACCAGCAACTCACATGAGTTTCTCTGAAAGAGAAGCAGTCTGTTCCAACACTTCAATTCACTGTGCGAAGTGAATGGAGTGTTGCTTCACTTTCTAAATGCTGTACTTTCAGAGAAAATCACTTTCCTTTGAAACTGACTTAAGCTACTTACAAGCAATCACCAGCAACTCACATGAGTTTCTCAGAAAGAGAAGCAGTCTGTTCTAACACTTCAATTCACTGTGTGAAGTGAATTGAGTGTTGCTTCACTTTCTAAATGCTGTTGTTACAGAGATAATCACTTTTTTTTGAAACTGCATAAAGCTACTTACAAGCATTTAGAAGAACCTCACATTCGTTTCTCGGAAAAAGAAGCATTCTGTCCCAACATTTCAATTCACTGTGCGAAGAGAATGGAGTGTTGCTTCACTTTCTAAATGTTGTACTTTCAGAGAAAATCACTTTCCGTTGAATGTGCCTTAAGCTACTTACAAGCATTCACAAGAAACTCACATGCGTTTCTCTGAAAGAGGAGCAGTCGGTTCCAACACTTCAATTCACTGTGCGAAGTGAATGGAGTGTTGCTTCATTTTGTAAATGCTGTACTTTCAGAGAAAATCACTATCCTTTGAAACTGCCTTAAGCTACTTTCAAGCATTCACCAGCAACTCACATGCATTTCTTTGAAAGAGAAACAGTCTGTTCCAACACTTCAATTCACTGTGTGAAGTGAATGGAGTGTTGCTTCACTTTCTAAATGCTGTAGTTATAGAGAAAATCACTTTCCTTTGAAAGTGCCTTAAGCTACTTACAAGCATTCACAAGAAACTCACATGTGTTTCTCTGAAAGAGAAGCAGTCTGTTCCAACACTTCATTTCACTGTGCGAAGTGAATGGAGTGTTGCTTCACTTTCTAAATGTTGTACTTTAAGAGAAAATCACTTTCCTTTGAAACTGCCTTAAGCTACTTACAAGCATTCACCAGCAACTCACATGCATTTCTCTGAAAAAGAAGCAGTCTGTTCCAACACTTCAATTCACAGTGTGAAGTGAATGGAGTGTTGCTTCACTTTCTAAATGCTGTAATTTCAGAGAAAATCACTTTCCTTTGAAAGTGCCTTAAGCTACTTACAAGCATTCACCAGCAACTCACAATCATTTTTCTGAAAGAGAAGCAGTCTGTTCCAACACTTCAATTCACTGTGCGAAGTGAATGGAGTGTTGCTTCACTTTCTAAATGCTGTACTTTCAGAGAAAGTCATTTTCCTTTGAAAGGGCCTTAAGCTAATTATAAGCATTCACTAGAAACCCACATTCAATTCTCTGAAAGAGAAGCAGTCTGTTCCAACACTTCAATTCACTGTGCGAAATGAATGGAGTGTTGCTTCACTTTCTAAATGCTGTACTTTCAGAGAAAATCGCTTTCCTTTGAAACTGCCTTAAGCTACTTACAAGCATTCACCAGCAACTCACATGAGTTTCTCTGAAGGAGAAGCAGTCTGTTCCAACACGTCAATTCACTTTGCAAAGTGAATGGAGTGTTGCTTCACTTTCTAAATGCTGTACTTACAGAGAAAACCACTTTCCTTTGAAATTGCCTTAAACTACTTACAAGCATTCACCAGCAACTCACATGAGTTTTTCTGAAAGAGAAGCAGGTTGTTCCAAGACTTCTATTCACTGTGCGAAGTGAATGGAGGTTTGCTTCACTTTCAAAATGCTATACTTTCAGAGAAAATCACTTTCCTTTGAAAGTGCATTAAGCTACTTACAAGCATTCACCAGCAACTCACATGCATTTCTTTGAAAGGAAAACAGTCTGTTCCAACACTTCAATTCACTGTGCGAAGTGAATGGAGTGTTGCTTCACTTTCTAAATGCTGTACTTTCAGAGAAAATCACTTTCCTTTTAAAGTGCCTTAAGCTACTTACAAGCATTCACCAGCAACTCACATGAGTTTCTCTGAAAGAGAGGCAGTCTGTTCCAACACTTAATTTCACTGTGTGAAGTGAATGGAGTGTTGCTTCACTTTCTAAATGCTAGAGTTACAGAGATAATCACTTTTTTTTGAAACTGCCTTAAGCTGCTTACAAGTATTTAGAAGAACCTCACATTCAGTTCTCTGAAAGAGAAGCATTCTGTCCCAACATTTCAATTCACTGTGCGAAGAGAATGGAGTGTTGCTTCACTTTCTAAATGCTGTACTTTCAGAGAAAATGACTCTTATTTGAAAATGCCTTAAGCTAGTTTCAAGCATTCATCAGCAACTCACATGAGTTTCTGTGAAAGAGAAGCAGTCTGTTCCATCACTTCAATACTCTGTGTGAAGTGAATGGAGTGTTGATTCACTTTCTAAATATTGTAGTTACAGAGAAAATCACTTTCCTTTGAAAGTGCCTTAAGCTACTTACAGACATTCACCAGCAACTCACATGAGTTTCTGTGAAAGGGAAGCAGTCTAGTTCAACACTTCAATTCACTGTGCGAAGTGATTGGAGTGTTACTTCACTTTCCAAATGCTGTAGTTACAGAGAAAATCACTTTCCTTTGAAAGTGCCTTAAGCTACTTACAAGCATTCACAAGAAATTCACATGCATTTCTCTGAAAATGAAGCAGTCTGTTCCAACACTTCAATTCACTGTGCGAAGTGAATGGAGTGTTGCTTCACTTTCTAAATGCTGTACTTTCAGAGAAAATCACTTTCTTTGAAAGTGCCTTAAGCTACTTGCAAGTATTCACCAGCAACTCACATGAGTTTCTCTGAAAGAGAAGCAGTCTGTTACAACACTTCAATTCACTGTGCGAACTGAATGGAGTTTTGCTTCACTTTCTAAATGCTGTACATTCGGAGAAAATCACTTTCCTTTGAAACTACCTTCAGCTACTTACAAGCATTCACCAGCAACTCACATGAGTTTCTCTGAAAGAGAGGCAGTCTGTTCCAACACTTCAATTCACTGTGTGAAGTGAATGGAGTGTTGCTTCACTTTCTAAATGCTATAGTTACAGAGATAATCACTTTTTTTTGAAACTGCCTTAAGCTGCTAACAAGCATTTAGAAGAACCTCTCATTCATTTCTCTGAAAGATAAGCATTCTGTCCCAACATTTCAATTCACTGTGCGAAGAGAATGGAGTGTTGCTTCACTTTCTAAATGCTGTACTTTCAGAGAAAATCACTCTTCTTTGAAAATGCCTTGAGCTACTTACAAGCATTCACCAGCAACTCATATGAGTTTCTCTGAAAGAGAAGCAGTCTGTTCCAACACTTCAAAACACTGTGTAAAGTGAATGGAGTGTTGCTTCACTTTCTAAATGCTGTAGTTACAGAGATAATCACTTTTTTTGAAACTGCCTTAAGCTACTTACAAGCATTTAGAAGAAACTCACATTCGTTTCTCTGAAAGAGAAGCAGTCTGTCCCAACATTTCAATTCACTGTGCGAAGAGAATGGAGTGTTGCTTCACTTTCTAAATGCTGTACTTTCAGAGAAAATCACTCTTCTTTGAAAATGCCTTGAGCTACTTACAAGCATTCACCAGCAACTCATATGAGTTTCTCTGAAAGAGAAGCAGTCTGTTCCAACACTTCAATTCACTGTGCGAAGTCAATGGAGTGTTGCTTCACTTTCTAAATGCTGTAATTTCAGAGAAAATCACTTTCCCTTTAAAGTGCCTTAAGCTACTTACAACCATTCACAAAAAACTCACATCAGTTTCCCTGAAAGAGAAGCAGACTGCTACAACACTTCAATTCTCTGTGCGAAGTGAATGGAGTGTTGCTTCACTTTCTAAATGCTGTACTTTCAGAGAAAATCACTTTCCTTTGAAACTGCCTTAAGCTACTTACAAGCATTCACCAGCAACTTACATGCATTTCTCTGAAAAAGAAGCAGTCTGTTCCAACACTTCAATTCACTGTGAGAAGTGAATGGAGTGTTGCTTCACTTTCTAAATGCTGTACTTTCAGAGAAAATCACTTTCCTTTGAAAGTGCCTTAAGCTACTTACAAGCATTCACCAGCAACTCACAATCATTTTTCTGAAAGAGAAGCAGTCTGTTCAAACAATTCAAGTTACTGTGCGAAGTGAATGGAGGGTTGCTTCACTTTCAAAATGTTGTACTTTCAGAGAAAATCACTTTCCTTTGAAAGTGCCTTAAGCTACTTACAAGAGTTCCCCAGCAACTCACATGAGTTTCTCTGAAAGAGTAGCAGTCTGTTCCAACATTTCAATTCACTGTGTGAAGTGAATGGAGTGTTGCTTCACTTTCTAAATGCTGTACTTTCAGAGAAAATCACTTTCCTTTGAAAGTGCCTTAAGCTGCTTACAAGCATTCATCAGCCACTTACATGAGTTTCTCTGAAAGCTTAGCAGCCTGTTGCAACACATCAATTCCCTGTACGAAGTGAAGGGAGTGTAGCTTCACTTTCTAAATGCTGTAGTTACAGAGATAATCACGTTTTTTGAAACTGCCTTAAGCTACTTGCAAGTATTTAGAAGAAACTCACATGCGCCTTTCTGAAAGAGATGCAGTCTGTCCCAACACTTCAATTCACTGTGCGAAGTGAATGGAGTGTTGCTTCACTTTCTAAATTCTGTACTTTCAGAGAAAATCACTTTCATTGAAAGTGCCTTAAGCTGATTAAAAGCATTCACAAGAAACTCACATGCATTTCTCTGAAAGAGAAGCAGTCTGTTCCAACAGTTCAATTCACTGTGCGAAGTGAATGGAGTGTAGCTTCACTTTGTAAATGCTGTAGTTACCGAGATAATCATGTTTTTTGAAACTGCCTTAAGCTACTTACAAGCATTTAGAAGAAACTCACATGTGCTTCTCTGAAATAGATGCAGTCTGTCCCAACACTTCAATTCACTGTGCGAAGAGAATGGAGTGTTGCTTCACTTTATAAATGCTGTACTTTCAAAGAAAATCACTTTCCTTTGAAAGTGCCTTAAGCTACTTACAAGTATTCACCAGCAACTCACATGTATTCTCTGAAAGAGAAGCAGTCTGTTCCAACACTTCAATTCACTGTGCGAAGTGAATGGAGTGTTGCTTCACTTTCCAAATGCTGTAATTTCAGAGAAAATCACTTTCCTTTCAAAGTAATTTAAGCTACTTACAAGCATTCACCAGGAACTCACATGAGTTTCTCTGAAAGAGAAGCAGTCTGTCCCAACACTTCAATCACTGTGCGAAGTGAATGGAGTGTAGCTTCACTTTCGAAATGCTGCAGTTACAGAGATTATCACTTTCTTTGGAAATTGCCGTAAGCTACTTACAAGCATTCACCAGCAAATCACATGCGTTTTTCTGAAAGAGAAGCAGTCTGTTCCAACACTTCAATTCACTGTGCGAAGTGAATGGAATGTTGCTTCACTTTCTAAATGCTGTACTTTCAGAGAAAATCACTTTCCTTTGAAAGTGCCTTAAGCTGATTAAAAGCATTCACAAGAAACTCACATGCATTTCTCTGAAAGAGAATCAGTCTGTTCCAACACTTCAATTCACTTTGCAAAGTGAATGGAGTGTTGCTTCATTTTCTAAATGCTGTAGTTACAGAGAAAATCACTTTCCTTTGAACGTGCCTTAAGATACTTACAAGCATTCACAAGAAACTCACATGCGTTCCTCTGAAAGCGAAGCAGTCTGTTCCAACAGTTCACTTCCCTGTGCGAAGTGAATGGAGTGTAGCTTCACTTTGTAAATGCTGTAGTTACAGAGATAATCATGTTTTTTAAACTGCCTTAAGCTACTTACAAGCATTTAGAAGAAACTCACATGCGCTTCTCTGAAAGAGATGCAGTCTGTCCCAACACTTCAATTCACTGTGCGAAGAGAATGGAGTGTTGCTTCACTTTCTAAATGCGGTACTTTCAGAGAAAATCATTTCCTTTGAAAGTGCCTTAAGCTACTTACAAGTATTCACCATCAACTCACATGCATTTCTCTGAAAGAGAAGCAGTCTGTTCCAACACTTCAATTCACGGTGCGAAGTGAATGGAGTGTTCCTTCACTTTCCAAATGCTGTACTTTCAGAGAAAATCACTTTCCTTTCAAAGTAATTTAAGCTACTTCAAGCATTCACCAGCAACTCACATGAGTTTCTCTGAAAGAGAAGCAGTCTGTCCCAACACTTCAATCACTGTGCGAAGTGAATGGAGTGTAGCTTCACTTTCGAAATGCTGTAGTTACAGAGATAATCACGTTTTTTGAAACTGCCTTAAGCTACTTACAAGCATATAAAAGAAACTCACATTCGTTTCTCTGAAAGAGAAGCAGTCTGTCCCAACACTTCAATACACTGTGCGAAGAGAAGGAGTGTTGGTTTACTTTCTAAATGCTGTCCTTTAAGACAAAATCACTTTTCTTTGAAACTGCCTTAAGCTACTGACAAGCATTCACCAGCAACTCACATGCATTTCTCTGAAAGAGAAGCAGTCTGTTCCAACATTTCAATTCACTGTGCGAAGTGAATGGAGTGTTGCTTCACTTTCTAAATTCTGTACTTTCAGAGAAAATGACTTTCCTTTGAAAGTGCCTTAAACTCCTTACAAGCATTCACCAGAAACTCACATGCATTTATCTGAAAGAGAAGCAGTCTGTTCCAACATTTCAATTCACTGTGCGAAGTGAATGTGTTGTTGTTTCACTTTCTAAATGCTGCAGTTACAGAGATAATCACTTTCCTTTGAAAGTGTCTTAAGCTACTTACAAATATTCACCAACAACTCACATGCATTTCTCTGAAAGAGAAGCAGTCTGTCCCAACACTTCAATTCACTGTGCGAAGTGAATGGAGTGTTGCTTCACTTTCTAAATGCTGTACTTTCAGAGAAAATCACTTTCCTTTGAAAGTGGCTTAAGCTACTTACAAGCATTCACCAGCAACTCACATGAGTTTCTCTGAAAGAGAAGCAGTCTGTCCCAACACTTCAATTCACTGTGCGAAGTGAATGGAGTGTTGCTTCACTTTCTAAATGCTGTACATTCAGAAAAAATCACTTTCGTTGAAAGTGCCTTAAGCTACTTACAAGCATTCAGAAGAAAATCACATGCATTTCTCTGAAAGAGAAGCAGTCTGTTCCAACACTTCAATTCAGTGTGCAAAGTGAATGGAGTGTTGCTTCACTTTCTAAATGCTGTACTTTCAGAGAAAATCACTTTCCTTTGAAACTGCCTTAAGCTACTTACAAGAATTCACCAGCAACTCACATGAGTTTCTTGAAAGAATAGCAGTCTGTTCCAACACTTCAATTCACTGTGTTAAGTGAATGGAGTGTTGCTTTACTTTCTAAATGCTGTACTTTCAGAGAAAATCACTTTCCTTTGAAAGTGCCTTAAGCTACTTACAAGCATTCATCAGCAACTCACATGAGTTTCTCTGAAAGCGACGCAGTCTGTTCCAACACATCAATTCCTTGTGCGAAGTGAATGGAGTGTAGCTTCACTTTTTAAATGCTGTAGTTATAGAGATAATCAAGTTTTTTGAAACTGCCTTAAAATATTTACAAGTATTTAGAAAAAACTCACATGCGCTTCTCTGAAAGAGATGCAGTCTGTCCCAACACTTCAATTCACTGTGCGAAGTGAATGGAGTGTTGCTTCACTTTCTAAATGCTGTCCTTTCAGAGAAAATCACTTTCCTTTGAAAGTGCCTTAAGCTACTTACAAGCATTCACAAGAAACTCACATGCATTTCTCTGAGAAGAGAAGCAGTCTGTTCCAACACTTGAATTCACTGTGCGAAGTAAATGGACTGTAGCTTCACTTTGTAAATGCTGTAGTTACAGAGATAATCAGGTTTTTTGAAACTGCCTTAAGCTACTTACAAGCATGCAGTCTGTACTTTCAGAGAAAATCACTTTCCTTTCAAAGTAATTTATGCTACTTACAAGCATTCACAAGAAACCCACATGCATTTCTCTGAAAGAGAAGCAGTCTCTTCCAACACTTCAATTCCCTGTGCGAAGTGAATGGAGTGCAGCTTCACTTTTTAAATGCTGTGGTTACAGAGATAATCACGTTTTTTAAAACGGCCTTAAGCTACTTACAAGTATGTAGAAAAAACTCCCATGCATATCTCTGAAAGAGATGCAGTCTGTCCCAACACTTCAATTCACTGTGCGAAGAGAAGTATTGTTGCTTCACTTTCTAAATGCTGTACTTTCAGAGGACATCACTTTCCTTGAAACTGCCTTAAGCTACTGACAAGCATTCACCAGCAAATCACATGCATTTCTCTGAAAGAGAAGCAGTCTGTTCCAACATTTCAATACACTGTGCGAAGTGAATGGAGTGTTGCTTCACTTTCTAAATGCTGTAATTTGAGAGAAAATCACTTTCCTTTTAAAGTGCCTTAAGCTACTTACAAGCATTCACCAGCAACTCTCATGAGTTTCTCTGAAAGACAAGCGATATGTTCCAACACTTCAATTCACTGTGCGAAGTGAACAGAGTGATGCTTCACTTTCTAAATGCTGGACTTTCAGAAACAATCACTTTCCTTTGAAAGTGCCTTAAGCTACTTACAAGCATTCACCAGCAACTCAGATGAGTTTCTCTGAAAGAGAAACAGTCTGTTCCAACACTTCAATTCACTGTGCGAAGTGAATGGAGTGTTAATTCACTTTCTAAATGCTGCAGTTAAAGAGAAAATCACTTCCTTTGAAAGTGCCTTAAGCTACTTATAAGCATTCACAAGAAACTCACATGCGTTTCTCTGAAAGAGAAGCAGTCTGTTCCAACACTTCAATTCACTGTGCGAAGTGAATGGAGTGTTGCTTCACTTTCTAAATGCTGTACTTTAGAGAAAATCACTTTCCTTTGAAACTGCCTTAAGCTACGTACAAGCATTCACAAGCAACTCACATGAGTTTCTCTGAAAGAGAAGCAGTATGTTCCAACACTTCAATTCACTGTGTGAACTGAATGTGTTGTTGTTTCACTTTCTAAATACTGTACGTTCAGAGAAAATCATTTTTCTTTGAAACTGCCTTAAGCTACTTACAAGCATTCACCAGCAACTCACAAGCATTTCTGTGAAAGAGAAGCAGTCTGTTCCAACATTTCAATTCACTGTGCAAAGTGAACGGAGTGTAGCTTCACTTTCTAAATGCTGTACTTTCAGAGAAAATCACTTTCCTTTGAGACTGTCTTAAGCTACTTACAAGCATTCACCAGCAACTCACATGCATTTCTGTGAAAGAGAAGCAGTCTGTTCCAACATTTCAATTCACTGTGCAAAGTGAATGGAGTGTTGCTTCACTTTCTAAACGCTGTACTTTCAGAGAAAATCACTTTACTTTGAAACTGCCTTAAGCTACTTACAAGAATTCACCAGCAACTCACATGAGTTTCTTGAAAGAATAACAGTCTGTTCCAACACTTCAATTCACTCTGTGAAGTGAATGGAGTGTTGCTTTACTTTCTAAATGCTGTACTTTCAGAGAAAATCACTTTCCTTTGAAAGTGCCTTAAGCTACTTACAAGCATTCATCAGCAACTCACATGAGTTTCTCTGAAAGCGACGCAGTCTGTTCCAACACATCAATTCCCTGTGCGAAGTGAATGGAGTGTAGCTTCACTTTTTAAATCCTGTAGTTACAGAGATAATCAAAGTTTTTGAAACTGCCTTAAGGTACTTACAAGTATTTAGAAGAAACTCACATGCGCTTCTCTGAAAGAGATGCAGTCTGTCCCAACACTTCAATTCACTGTGCGAAGTGAATGGAGTGTTGCTTCACTTTCTAAATTCGGTACTTTCAGAGAAAATCACTTTCTTTGAAAGTGCCTTAAGGTAATTACAAGCATTCGCAAGAAACTCACATGCATTTCTCTGAAAGAGAAGCAGTCTGTTCCAACAGTTCAACTCCCTGTGCGAAGTGAATGGAGTGTTGCTTCACTTTCTAAATGCTGTACTTTCAGAGAAAATCACTTTCCTGTGAAAGTGCCTTAAGCTACCTACAAGTATTCACCATCAACTCACATGAGTTTCTCTGAAAGAGAAGCAGTCTGTTGCAACACTTCAGTTCACTGTGAAAAGTGAATGGAGTGTTGCTTCACTTTCTAAATGCTGTACTTACAGAGAAAATCACTTTCTTTTGAAACTGCCTTAAGCTACTTACAAGCATTCACCAGCAACTCACAGGAGTTTCTCTGAAAGAGAAGCTGTCTGTTCCAACATTTCAATTCAATGTGCGAAGTGAATGGAGTGTTGCTTCACTTTCCAAATGCTGTACTTTCAGAGAAAATCACTTTCCTTTCAAAGTAATTTAAGCTACTTAAAAGCATTCACCAGCAACTCACATGAGTTTCTCTGAAAGAGAAGCAGTCTGTCCCAACACTTCAATCACTGTGCGAAGTGAATGGAGTGTAGCTTCACTTTCGAAATGCTGTAGTTACAGAGATAATCACTTTCTTTTGAAACTGCCTTAAGCAACTTACAAGCATTCACCAGCAAATCACATGCGTTTTTCTGAAAGAGAAGCAGTCTGTTCCAACACTTCAATTCACTGTGCGAAGTGAATGGAGTGTTGCTTCACTTTCTAAATGCTGTACTTTCAGAGAAAGTCACTTTCCTTTGAAAGTGCCTTAAGCTACTTACAAGCATTCACCAGCAACTAACATGAGTTTTTGTGAGAGAGAAGCAGTCTGTTCCAACACTTCAATTCACTGTTCAAAGAGAATGGAGTGTTGCTTCACATTCTACATGCTGTAGTTACAGAGATAATCACTTTTTTTTGAAACTGCCTAAAGCAACTTACAAGCATTTAGAAGAACCTAAGATTCGTTTCTCTGAAAGAGAAGCAGTCTGTCCCAACATTTCAATTCACTGTGCGAAGAGAATATAGTGTTTCTTCACTTTCTAAATGCTGTAGTTACAGAGATAATCACTTTCCTTTGAAAGTGTTTTAAGCCACTTAGAGGCATTCACCACCAACTCACATGAGTTTCTATGAAAGAGAAGCAGTCTGTTCCAACACTTCAATTTACTGTGCGAAGTGAACGGAGTGTTGCTTCACTTTCTAAATGCTGTACTTTCAGAGAAAATCACTTTCCTTTGAGACTGCCTTAAGCTACTTACAAGCATTCACCAGCAACTCACATGCATTTCTGTGAAAGAGAAGCAGTCTGTTCCAACAATTCAATTCACTGTGCAAAGTGAATGGAGTGTTGCTTCACTTTCTAAATGCTGTACTTTCAGAGAAAATCACTTTCCTTTGAAACTGCCTTAAGCTACTTACAAGAATTCACCAGCAACTCACATGAGTTTCTTGAAAGAATAGCAGTCTGTTCCAACACTTCAATTCACTGTGTTAAGTGAATGGAGTGTTGCTTTACTTTCTAAATGCTGTACTTTCAGAGAAAATCACTTTCCTTTGAAAGTGCCTTAAGCTACTTACAAGCATTCATCAGCAACTCACATGAGTTTCTCTGAAAGCGACGCAGTCTGTTCCAACACATCAATTCCTTGTGCGAAGTGAATGGAGTGTAGCTTCACTTTTTAAATGCTGTAGTTATAGAGATAATCAAGTTTTTTGAAACTGCCTTAAAATATTTACAAGTATTTAGAAAAAACTCACATGCGCTTCTCTGAAAGAGATGCAGTCAGTCCCAACACTTCAATTCACTGTGCGAAGTGAATGGAGTGTTACTTCACTTTCTAAATGCTGTCCTTTCAGAGAAAATCACTTTCCTTTGAAAGTGCCTTAAGCTACTTACAAGCATTCACAAGCAACTCACAAGCATTTCTCTGAAAGAGAAGCAGTCTGTTCCAACACTTCAATTCACTGTGCGAAGTGAATGGAGTGTTGCTTCACTTTCTAAATGCTGTAGTTACAGAGAAAATCACTTTCCTTTGAAAGTGCCTTAAGATAGTTACAACCATTCACAAGAAACTCACATGCGTTCCTCTGAAAGCGAAGCAGTCTGTTCCAAAAGATGAATTCCCTGTGCGAAGTGAATGGAGTGTAGCTTCACTTTGTAAATGCTGTAGTTACAGAGATAATCATGTTTTTTGAAACAACCTTAAGCTACTTACAAGCATTTAGAAGAAACTCACATGTGCTTCTCTGAAAGAGATGCAGTCTGTCCCAACACTTCAATTCACTGTGCGAAGAGAATGGAGTGTTGCTTCACTTTCTAAATGCTGTACTTTCAGAGAAAATCACTTTCCTTTCAAAGTGCCTTAAGCTACTTACAAGTATTCACCAGCAACTCACATGCATTTCTCTGAAAGAGAAGCAGTCTGTTACAACACTTCAATTCACTCTGCGAAGTGAATGGAGTGTTGCTTCACTTTCTAAATTTTGTACTTTCAGAGAAAATCACTTTCTTTGAAAGTGCCTGAAGTTAATTACAAACATTCGCAAGAAACTCACATGCATTTCTCTGAAAGAGAAGCAGTCTGTTCCAACAGTTCAATTCCCTGTGCGAAGTGAATGTAGTGTTGCTTCACTTTCTAAATGCTGTACTTTCAGAGAAAATCACTTTCCTGTGAAAGTGCCTTAAGCTACCTACAAGTATTCACCATCAACTCACATGAGTTTCTCTGAAAGGGAAGCAGTCTGTTCCAACACTTCAGTTCACTGTGCAAAGTGAATGGAGTGTAGCTTCACTTTCGAAATGCTGTAGTTACAGAGATAATCACTTTCTTTTGAAACTGCCTTAAGCAACTTACAAGCATTCACCAGCAAATCACATGCGTTTATCTGAAAGAGAAGCAGTCTGTTCCAACACTTCAATTCACTGTGCGAAGTGAATGGAGAGTTTCTTCACTTTCTAAATGCTGTACTTTCAGAGAAAGTCACTTTCCTTTGAAAGTGCCTTAAGCTACTTACAAGCATTCACCAGCAACTAACATGAGTTTCTGTGAAAGAGAAGCAGTCTGTTCCAACACTTCAATTCACTGTTCAAAGAGAATGGAGTGTTGCTTTACATTCTACATGATGTAGTTACAGAGATAATCACTTTTTTTTGAAACTGCCTTAAGCTACTTACAAGCATTTAGAAGAACCTCAGATTCGTTTCTCTGAAAGAGAAGCAGTCTGTCCCAACATTTCAATTCACTGTGAGAAGAGATTGGAGTGTTTCTTCACTTTCAAAATGCTGTAGTTACAGAGATAATCACTTTCCTTTGAAAGTGCTTTAAGCCACTTAGAGGCATTCACCACCAACTCACATGAGTTTCTCTGAAAGAGAAGCAGTCTGTTCCAACACTCCAATTCACTGTGCGTAGTGAATGGAGTGTTGCTTCACTTTCTAAATGCTGTTCTTTCAGAGAAAATCACTTTCCTTTGAAAGTGTCTTAGGCTAATTACAAGCATTTAGAAGAACCTCACATTCGTTTCTCTGAAAGAGAAGCAGTCTGTTCCAACATTTCAATTCACTGTGCGAAGTGAATGGAGTGTTGCTTCACTTTCTAAATGCTGTACTTTCAGAGAAAATCACTTTTCTTTGAAACTGCCTTAAGCTACTTTCAAGCATTCACCAGCAACTCTCATGAGTTTCTCTGAAAGACAAGCAGTATGTTCCAACACTTCAATTCACTGTGCGAAGTGAACGGAGTGTTGCTTCACTTTCTAAATGCTGTATTTTCAGAGAAAATCACTTTCCTTTGAGACTGCCTTAAGCTACTTACAAGCATTCACCAGCAACTCACATGCATTTCTGTGAAAGAGAAGCAGTCTGTTCGAACATTTCAATTCACTGTGCAAAGTAAATGTAGTGTTGCTTCACTTTCTAAATGCTGTACTTTCAGAGAAAATCACTTTCCTTTGAAACTGCCTTAAGCTACTTACAAGAATTCACCAGCAACTCACATGAGTATCTTGAAAGGATAGCAGTCTGTTCCAACACTTCAATTCACTGTGTGAAGTGAATGGAGTGTTGCTTCATTTCTAAATTCTGAAGTTACAGAGAAATTCACTTTCCTTTGAAAGTGCCTTAGGCTATTTACAAACATTCACCAGTAACTCACATGAGTTTCTCTGAAAGAGAAGCAGTCTGTTCCAACATTTCAATTCACTGTGTGAAGTGAATGGAGTGTTGCTTCACTTTCGAAATGCTGTCCTTTCAGAGAAAATCACTTTCCTTTGAAACTGCTTTAAGCTACTTACATGCATTCACAGCAACTCACATGGATTTCTCTGAAAGAGAAGCAGTCTGTTCCAACACTTCGATTCACAGTTTGAAGTGAATGGAGTGTGGCTTCACTTTCTAAATGCTGTACTTTCAGAGAAAATCACTTTCCTTTCAAAGCGCCTTAAGCTAATTACAAGCATTCGCAAGAAATTCACATGCATTTTTCTGAAAGAGAAGTAGTCTGTTTCAACACTTCAATTCACTGTGTGAAGTGAATGGAGTGTTGCTTCACGTTCTAAATGCTGAAGTTACAGAGATAATCTCGTTCCTTTGAAAGTGCCTTAGGCTACTTAGAAGCATTTAGAATAACCTCACATTCGTTTCTCTGAAAGAGAAGCAGTCTGTCCCAACCTTTCAATTCACTGTGTGAAGAGAATGGAGTGTTGCTTCACTTTCTAAATGCTGTAGTTACAGAGATAATCACTTTCCTTTGAAACTGCCTTAAGCTACTTACAAGCATTCACCAGCAACTCACATGCATTTCTCTGAAAGACAAGCAGTCTGTTCCAACACTTCAATTCACTGTGCGAAGTGATTGGAGTGTTGCTTCACTTTCTAAATGCTGTACTTTCAGAGAAAATCACTTTCCTTTGAAACTGCCTTAAGCTACTTTCAAGCATTCACCAGCAACTCTCATGAGTTTCTGTGAAAGACAAGCAGTCTGTTCCAACACTTCAATTCACTGTTCAAAGAGAATGGAGTGTTGCTTCACTTTATAAATTCTGTACTTTCAGAGAAAATCACTTTCCTTTGAAACTGCCTTAAGCTACTTACAAGAATTCACCAGCAACTCACATGAGTTTCTTGAAAGAATAGCAGTCTGTTCCAACAATTCAATTCACTGTGTGAAGTGAATGGAGTGTTGCTTTACTTTCGAAATGCTGTCCTCTCAGAGAAAATCACTTTCCTTTGAAACTGCCTTAAGCTACTTACAAGAATTCATCAGCAACTCACATGAGTTTCTTGAAAGAATAGCAGTCTGTTCCAACACTTCAATTCACTGTGTGAAGTGAATGGAGTGTTGCTTCATTTCTAAATTCTGAAGTTACAGAGAAATTCACTTTCCTTTGAAAGTGCCTTAGGCTATTTACAAACATTCACCAGCAACTCACATGAGTTTCTGTGAAAGAGAAGCAGTCTGTTCCAACATTTCAATTCACTGTGTGAAGTGAATGGAGTGTTGCTTCACGTTCTAAATGCTGTACTTTCAGAGAAAATCACTTTCCTTTGAAACTGCTTTAAGCTACTTACATGCATTCACAGCAACTCACATGGATTTCTCTGAAAGAGAAGCAGTCTATTCCAACACTTCGATTCACAGTTTGAAGTGAATGGAGTGTGGCTTCACTTTCTAAATGCTGTGCTTTCAGAGAAAATCACTTTCCTTTCAAAGTGCCTTAAGCTAATTACAAGCATTCGCAAGAAATTCACATGCATTTCTCTGAAAGAGAAGTAGTCTCTTTCAACACTTCAATTCACTGTGTGAAGTGAATGGAGTGTTGCTTCACGTTCTAAATGCTGAAGTTACAGAGATAATCTCGTTCCTTTGAAAGTGCCTTAGGCTACTTACAAACATTCACCAGCAACTCACATGAGTTTCTCTGAAAGAGAAGCAGTCTGTTCCAACACTTCAATTCACTATGCGAAGTGAATAGAGTGTTGCTTCACTTTCTAAATGCTGTTCTTTCAGAGAAAATCACTTTCCTTTGAAAGTGCCTTAAGCTAATTACAAGCATTTAGAAGAACCTCACATTCGTTTCTCTGAAAGAGAAGCAGTCTGTCCCAACCTTTCAATTCACTGTGTGAAGAGAATGGAGTGTTGCTTCACTTTCTAAATGCTGTAGTTACAGAGATAATCACTTTCCTTTGAAAGTGCCTTAAGCTACTTACAAGCATTCACCAGCAACTCACATGAGTTTTTCTGAAAGACAAGCAGTCTGTTCCAACACTTCAATTCACTGTGCGAAGTGACTGGAGTGTTGCTTCACTTTCTAAATGCTGTACTTTCAGAGAACATCACTTTCTTTGATAGTGCCTTAAGCTACTAACAAGCATTCACCAGCAAATCACAATCATTTTTCTGAAAGAGAAGCAGTCTGTTCCAACACTTCAATTCACTGTGCAAAGTGAATGGAGTGTTGATTCACTTTCTAAATGCTGTAATTTCAGAGAAAATCACTTTCCTTTGATGTGCCTTAAGCTACTTACAAGCATTCACCAGCAACTCACAATCATTTTTCTGAAAGGAAGCAGTCTGTTCCAACACTTCAATTCACTATGTGAAGTGAATGGAGGGTTGCTTCACTTTCAAAATGCTGTACTTTCTGAGAAAATCACTTTTCTTTGAAAGTGCCTTAAGCTACTTACAAGCATTCACCAGAAACTCACATGCATTTCTTTGAAAGGGAAACAGTCTGTTCCAACACTTCAATTCACTGTGCGAAGTGAATGGAGTGTTGCTTCACTTTCTAAATGCTGTAATTTCAGAGAAAATCACTTTCCTTTTAAAGTGCCTTAAGCTACTTACAAGCATTCACCAGCATCTCTCATGAGTTTCTCTGAAAGAGAAGCAGTCTGTTCCAACACTTCAATTCACTGTCCGAAGTGATTGGAGTGTTAATTCACTTTCTAAATGCTGTAGTTACAGAGAAAATCACTTTCCTTTGAAAGTGCCTTAAGCTACATAAAAGCATTCACAAGAAACTCACATGTGTTTCTCTGAAAGAGAAGCAGTCTGTTCCTACACTTCAATTCACTATGCGAAGTGAATGGAGTGTTGCTTCACTTTCTAAATGCTGTACTTTCAGAGAAAATCACTTTCCTTTCAAAGTACCTTAAGCTACTTCCAAGCATTCACCAGCAACTCACATGAGTCTCTTTGAAAGAGAAGGAGTCTGTTCCAACACTTCAATTCACTCTGAGAAGTGAATGTGTTGTTGTTTCACATTCTAAATGCTGTACTTTCAGAGAAAATCACTTTCCTTTGAAACTGCCTTAAGATACTTACAAGCATTCACCAACAACTGACATGAGTTTCTCTGAAAGAGAAGCAGTTTGTTCCAACACTTCAATTCACTGTGCGAAGTGAATGGAGTGTTGCTTCACAGTCTAAATGCTGTACTTTCAGAGAAAATCACATTCCTTTGAAAGTGCCTTAAGCTTCTTACAAGCATTCACCAGAAACTCACAATCATTTTTCTGAAAGAGAAGTAGTCTGTTCTGACACTTCAATTCACTGTGCGAAGTGAATGTAGGGTTGCTTCACTTTCAAAATGCTGTACTTTCAGAGAAAATCACTTTTCCTTGAAAGTGCCTTAAGTTAATTATAAGCATTCACAAGAAACTCACATGCATTTCTCTGAAAGTGAAGCAGTCTGTTCCAACACTTCAATTCACTCTGAGAAGTGAATGAGTGTTGCTTCACTTTCCAAAGGCTGTACTTTCAGAGAAAAACACTTTCCTTTGAAAGTGCCTTAAGCTAATTATATGCATTCACAAGAAACTCACATGCATTTCTCTGAAAGAGAGGCAGTCTGTTCCAACACTTCAATTCACTGTTCAAAGAGAATGGAGTGTTGCTTCCCTTTGAAAATGCTGTACTTTCAGAGAAAATCACTTTCCTTTGAAACTGCCTTAAGCGACTTACAAGCATTCACCAGCAACTCACATGCATTTCTCTGAAAGAGAATCATTCTGTTGCAACACTTCAATTCACTCTGCGAAGTAAATAGAGTGATGCGTCACTTTCAAAATGCTGTACTTTCAGAGAAAATCACTTTCCTTTCAAAGTACCTTAAGCTACTTACAACCATTCACCAGCAACTCACATGAGTTTCTGTGAAAGACAAGCAGTCTGTTCCAACACTTCAATTCACTGTTCAAAGAGAATGGAGTGTTGCTTCACTTTATAAATGCTGTACTTTCAGAGAAGATCACTTTCCTTTGAAACTGCCTTAAGCTACTTACAGGAATTCACCAGCAACTCACATGAGTTTCTGTGTAAGAGGAGCAGTCTGTTTCAACACTTCAATTCACAGTGTGAAGTAAATGGAGTGTTGCTTCACTTTCAAAATGCTGTAGTTACAGAAATAAACACTTTTTTTTGAAACAGCCTTAAGCTACTTAAAAGCATTTAGAAGAACCTCACATTCGTTTCTCTGAAAGAGAAGCCGTCTGTCCCAACATTTCAATTCACTGTGGGAAGTGAATGGAGTGTTGCTTTACTTTCTAAATGCTGTAGTTACAGAGAAAATCACTTTCCTTTGAAAGTGCCTTAAGCTACATAAAAGCATTCACAAGAAACTCACATGTGTTTCTCTGAAAGAGAAGTAGTCTGTTCCAACATTTCAATTCACTGTGCGAAGTGAATGGAGAGCTGCTTCACTTTCGAAATGCTGTACTTTCAGAGAAAATCACTTTCCTTTCAAATTACCTTAAGCTACTTAAAAGCATTCACCAGCAACTCACATGAGTTTCTCTGAAAGAGAAGCAGTCTGTTCCAACACTTCAATTCACTCTGAGAATTGAATGTGTTCTTGTTTCACTTTCTAAATGCTATACTTTCCGAAAAAATCACTTTTCTTTGAAACTGCCTTAAGCTACTTACAAGCATTCACCAGCAACTCACATGCATTTCTCTGAAAGAGAAGCAGTCTGTTCCAACACTTCAATTCACTCTGCAAAGTGAATAGAGTGTTGCGTCACTTTCTAAATGCTGTACTTTCAGAGAAAATCACTTTCCTTTCAAAGAACCTTAAGCTACTAACAATCATTCACCAGCAACTCACATGAGTTTCTCTCAAAGAGAAGCAGTCTGTTCCAACACTTTCATTCACTGTGCGAAGTGAATGGAGTGTTGCTTCACTTTCTAAATGCTGTACTTTCAGAGAAAATCACTTTCCTTTGAAAGTCCCTTAAGCTACTTACAAGCACTCACCAGCTACTCACATGAGTTTCTCTGAAAGAGAAGCAGTCTGTTCCAACACTTCAATTCACTCTGAGAAATGAATGTGTTGTTGTTTCACTTTCTAAATGCTGTCCTTTCAGAGAAAATCACTTTCCTTTGAAAGTGCCTTATGTTAATTACAAGCATTCACCAGCAACTTACAAGAGTTTCTCTGAAAGAGAAGCAGTCTGTTCCAACACTTCAATTCACTGTGCGAAGTGAATGGAGTGTTGCTTCACTTTCCAAATACTGTACTTTCAGAGAAAATCACTTTCCTTTGAAAGTACCTTAAGCTAATTATAAGCATTCACAAGAAACTCACATGCATTTCACTGAAAGAGAGGCAGTCTGTTCCAACACTTCAATTCACTGTGCGAAGTGAATGGAGTGTTGCTTCACTTTCTAAATGCTGTACTTTCAGAGAAAATCACATTCCTTTGAAAGTGCCTTAAGCTACTTACAAGCATTCACCAGCAACTCACATGAGTTTCTGTGAAAGAGGAGCAGTCTCTTCCAACACTTCAATTCACTGTTCAAAGAGAATGGAGTGTTGCTTCACTTTCTAAATGCTGTACTTTCAGAGAAAATCACTTTCCTTTGAAACTGCCTTAAGTTACTTACAAGCATTCACCAGCAACTCACATGCATTTCTCTCAAAGAGGAGCAGTCTGTTCCAACACTTCAATTCACTCTGCGAAGTGAATAGAGTGTTGCGTCACTTTCTAAATGCTGTACTTTCAGAGAAAATCACTTTCCTTTCAAAGTACCTAAAGCTACAAACAATTATTCACCAGCACTCACATGAGTTCCTCTGAAAGAGAAGCAGTCTGTTCCAACACTTTCATTCACTGTGCGAAGTGAATGGAGTGTTGCTTCACTTTCTAAATGCTGTACTTTCAGAGAAAATCACTTTCCTTTGAAACTGCCTTAAGTTACTTACAAGCATTCACCAGCAACTCACATGCATTTCCCTCAAAGAGGAGCAGTCTGTTCCAACACTTCAATTCACTCTGCGAAGTGAATAGAGTGTTGCGTCACTTTCTAAATGCTGTACTTTCAGAGAAAATCACTTTCCTTTCAAAGTACCTTAAGCTACAAACAATTATTCACCAGCACTCACATGAGTTCCTCTGAAAGAGAAGCAGTCTGTTCCAACACTTTCATTCACTGTGCGAAGTGAATGGAGTGTTGCTTCACTTTCTAAATGCTGTACTTTCAGAGAAAATCACTTTCCTTTGAAAGTCCCTTAAGCCACTTACAGGCATTCACCAGCAACTCACATGAGTTTCTCTGAAAGAGAAGCAGTCTGTTCCAACACTTCAATTCACTCTGAGAAATGAATGTGTTGTTGTTTCACTTTCTAAAAGCTGTCCTTTCAGAAAAAATCACTTTCCTTTGAAAGTGCCTTAAGCTAATTACAAGCATTCACCAGCAACTTATAAGAGTTTCTCTGAAAGAGAAGCAGTCTGTTCCAACACTTCAATTCACTGTGCGAAGTGAATGGAGTGTTGCTTCACTTTCCAAAAACTGTACTTTCAGAGAAAATCACTTTCCTTTGAAAGTACCTTAAGTTAATTATAAGCATTCACAAGAAACTCACATGCATTTCACTGAAAGAGAGGCAGTCTGTTCCAACACTTCAATTCACTGTGCGAAGTGAATGGAGTGTTGCTTCACTTTCTAAATGCTGTACTCAGAGAAAATCACTTTCCTTTGAAAGTGCCTTAAGCTACTTACAAGCATTCACCAGCAACTCACATGAGTTTCTGTGAAAGAGAAGCAGTGTGATCCAACACTTCAATTCACTGTTCAAAGAGAATGGAGTGATGCTTCACTTTCTAAATGCTGTATTTTCAGAGAAAATCACTTTCCTTTGAAACTGCCTTAAGCTACTTACAAGCATTCACCAGCAACTCACATGCCTTTCTCTGAAAGAGAAGCAGTCTGTTTCAACACTTCAATTCACTCTGCGAAGTGAATAGAGTGTTGCGTCACTTTCTAAATGCTGTACTTTCAGAGAAAATCACTTTCCTTTCAAAGTACGTTAAGCTACTTACAATCATTCACCAGCAACTCACATGAGTTTCTCTGAAAGAGAAGCAGTCTGTTCCAACACTTCAATTCACTCTTAGAAGTGAATGTGTTGTTGTTTCACATTCTAAATGCTGTACTTTCAGAGAAAATAACTTTCCCTTGAAAGTGCCTTAAGCTAATTATAAGCATTCACCAGCAACTCACAATCATTTTTCTGAAAGAGAAGCAGTCTGTTCCAACACTTCAATTTACTGTGCGAAGTGAATTTGTTGTTGTTTCACGTTCTAAATGCTGTACTTTCAGAGAAGATCACTTTCCTTTGAAACTGCCTTAAGCTACTTACAGGAATTCACCAGCAACTCACATGAGTTTCTGTGTAAGAGGAGCAGTCTGTTTCAACACTTCAATTCACAGTGTGAAGTGAATGGAGTGTTGCTATACTTTCTAAATGCTGTAGTTACAGAAATAATCACTTTTTTTTGAAACCGCCTTAAGCTACTTAAAAGCATTTAGAAGAACCTCACATTCGTTTCTCTGAAAGAGAAGCAGTCTGTCCCAACATTTCAATTCACTGTGCGAAGTGAATGGAGTGTTGCTTTACTTTCTAAATGCTGTAGTTACAGAGAAAATCACTTTCCTTTGAAAGTGCCTTAAGCTACATAAAAGCATTCACAAGAAACTCACATGCGTTTCTCTGAAAGAGAAGTAGTCTGTTCCAACACTTCAATTCACTGTGCGAAGTGAATGGAGTGTAGCTTCACTTTCTAAATGCTGTACTTTCAGAGAAAATCACTTTCCTTTCAAAGTACCTTAAGCTACTTACAAGCATTCACCAGCAACTCACATGAGTTTCTCTGAAAGAGAAGCAGTCTGTTCCAACACTTCAATTCACTCTGAGAAATGAATGTGATGTTGTTTCACTTTCTAAATGCTGTCCTTTCAGAGAAAATCACTTTCCTTTGAAAGTGCCTTAAGCTACTTACAAGCATTCACCAGCAACTTACAAGAGTTTCTCTGAAAGAGAAGCAGTCTGTTCCAACACTTCAATTCACTGTGCGAAGTGAATGGAGTGTTGCTCACTTTCCAAATGCTGTACTTTCAGAGAAAATCACTTTCCTTTGAAAGTACCTTAAGCTAATTATAAGCATTCACAAGAAACTCACATGAATTTCACTGAAAGAGAGGCAGTCTGTTCCAACTCTTCAATTCACTGTGCGAAGTGAATGGAGTGTTGCTTCACTTTCTAAATGCTGTACTTTCAGAGAAAATCACTTTCCTTTGAAAGTGCCTTAAGTACTTACAAGCATTCACCAGCAACTCACATGAGTTTCTGTGAAATAGAAGCAGTGTGTTCCAACACTTCAATTCACTGTTCAAAGAGATTGGAGTGTTGCTTCACTTTCTAAATGCTGTATTTTCAGAGAAAATCACTTTCCCTTGAAACTGCCTTAAGCTACTTACAAGCATTCACCTGCAACTCACAGGCCTTTCTCTGAAAGAGAAGCAGTCTGTTCCAACACTTCAATTCACTCTGAGAAATGAATGTGTTGTTGTTTCACTTTCTAAATGCTGTCCTTTCAGAGAAAATCACTTTCCTTTGAAAGTGCCTTAAGCTACTTACAAGCATTCACCAGCAACTTACAAAAGTTTCTCTGAAAGAGAAGCAGTCTGTTCCAACTCTTCAATTCACTGTGCGAAGTGAATGGAGTGTTGCTTCACTTTCCAAATGCTGTTCTTTCAGAGAAAATCACTTTCCTTTGAAAGTAACTTAAGCTAATTATAAGCATTCACAAGAAACTCACATGCATTTCACTGAAAGAGAGGCAGTCTGTTCCAACACTTCAATTCACTGTGCGAAGTGAATGGAGTGTTGCTTCACTTTCTAAATACTGTACTTTCAGAGAAAATCACTTTCCTTTCAAAGTGCCTTAAGCTACTTACAAGAATTCACCAGCAACTCACATGAGTTTCTGTGAAAGAGAAGCAGTGTGTTCCAACACTTCAATTCACTGTTCAAAGAGAATGGAGTGTTGCTTCACTTTCTAAATGCTGTATTTTCAGAGAAAATCACTTTCCCTTGAAACTGCCTTAAGCTACTTACAAGCATTCACCAGCAACTCACATGAGTTTCTGTGAAAGAGAAGCAGTGTGTTCCAACACTTCAATTCACTGTTCAAAGAGAATGGAGTGTTGCTTCACTTTCTAAATGCTGTACTTTCAGAGAAAATAACTTTCCCTTGAAAGTGCCTTAAGCTAATTATAAGCATTCATCAGCAACTCACAATCATTTTTCTGAAAGAGAAGCAGTCTGTTCCAACACTTCAATTCACTGTGCGAAGTGAATTTGTTGTTGTTTCACTTTCTAAATGCTGTACTTTCAGAGAAGATCACTTTCCTTTGAAACTGCCTTAAGCTACTTACAGGAATTCACCAGCAACTCACATGAGTTTCTGTGTAAGAGGAACAGTCTGTTTCAACACTTCAATTCACAGTGTGAAGTGAATGGAGTGTTGCTTCACTTTCTAAATGCTGTAGTTACAGAAATAATCACTTTTTTTTGAAACCGCCTTAAGCTACTTAACAGCATTTAGAAGAACCTCACATTCGTTTCTCTGAAAGAGAAGCAGTCTGTCCCAACATTTCAATTCACTGTGCGAAGTGAATGGAGTGTTGCTTTACTTTCTAAATGCTGTAGTTACAGAGAAAATCACTTTCCTTTGAAAGTGCCTTGAGCTACATAAAAGCAATCACAAGAAACTCACATGCGTTTCTCTGAAAGAGAAGTAGTCTGTTCCAACACTTCAATTCACTGTGAGAAGTGAATGGAGTGTTGCTTCACTTTCTAAATGCTGTAATTACAGAAATAATCACTTTTTTTTGAAACCGCCTTAAGCTACTTAACAGCATTTAGAAGAACCTCACATTCGTTTCTCTGAAAGAGAAGCAGTCTGTCCCAACATTTCAATTCACTGTGCGAAGTGAATGGAGTGTTGCTTTACTTTCTAAATGCTGTAGTTACAGAGAAAATCACTTTCCTTTGAAAGTGCCTTGAGCTACATAAAAGCAATCACAAGAAACTCACATGCGATTCTCTGAAAGAAAAGTAGTCTGTTCCAACACTTCAATTCACTGTGCGAAGTGAATGGAGTGTTGCTTCACTTTCCAAATACTGTACTTTCAGAGAAAATCACTTTCCTTTGAAACTGCCTTAAGCTACTTACAAGCATTCACCAGCAACTCACATGAGTTTCTGTGAAAGAGGAGCAGTCTGTTCCAACACTTCAATTCACTGTTCAAAGAGAATGGAGTGTTGCTTCATTTTCTAAATGCTGTACTTTCAGAGAAAATCACTTTCCTTTGAAACTGCCTTAAGCTACTTACAAGCATTCACCAGAAACTCACATGCATTTCTCTCAAAGAGAAGCAGTCTGTTCCAACACTTCAATTCACTCTGCGAAGTGAATGGAGTGTTGCTTCACTGTCTTAATGATGTACTTTCAGAGAAAATCACTTTCCTTTCAAAGTACCTTAAGCTACAAACAAACATTCACCAGCAACTCACATGAGTTCCTCTGAAAGAGAAGCAGTCTGTTCCAACACTTTCATTCACTGTGCGAAGTGAATGGAGTGTTGCTTCACTTTCTAAATGCTGTACTTTCAGAGAAAATAACTTTCCCTTGAAAGTGCCTTAAGCTAATTCTAAGCATTCACCAGCAACTCACAATCATTTTTCTGAAAGAGAAGCAGTCTGTTCCAACACTTCAATTCACTGTGCGAAGTGAATTTGTTGTTGTTTCACTTTCTAAATGCTGTACTTTCAGAGAAGATCACTTTCCTTTGAAACTGCCTTAAGCTACTTACAGGAATTCACCAGCACCTCACATGAGTTTCTGTGTAAGAGGAGCAGTCTGTTTCAACACTTCAATTCACAGTGTGAAGTGAATGGAGTGTTGCTTCACTTTCTAAATGCTGTAGTTACAGAAATAATCTCTTTTTTTTGAAACCGCCTTAAGCTACTTAACAGCATTTAGAAGAACCTCACATTCGTTTCTCTGAAAGAGAAGCAGTCTGTCCCAACATTTCAATTCACTGTGCGAAGTGAATGGAGTGTTGCTTTACTTTCTAAATGCTGTAGTTACAGAGAAAATCACTTTCCTTTGAAAGTGCCTTGAGCTACATAAAAGCAATCACAAGAAACTCACATGCGTTTCTCTGAAAGAAAAGTAGTCTGTTCCAACACTTCAATTCACTGTGCGAAGTGAATGGAGTGTAGCTTCACTTTCTAAATGCTGTACTTTCAGAGAAAATCACTTTCCTTTCAAAGTACCTTAAGCTACTTACAAGCATTCACCAGCAACTCACATGAGTCTCTCTGAAAGAGAAGCAGTCTGTTCCAACAATTCAATTCACTCTGAGAAATGAATGTGTTGTTGTTTCACTTTCTAACTGCTGTCCTTTCAGAGAAAATCACTTTCCTTTGAAAGTGCCTTAAGCTACTTACAAGCATTCACCAGCAACTTACAAGAGTTTCTGTGAAAGAGAAGCAGTCTGTTCCAACACTTCAATTCACTGTGCGAAGTGAATGGAGTGTTGCTTCACTTTCCAAATGCTGTACTTTCAGAGAAAATCACTTTCCTTTGAAAGTACCTTAAGCTAATTATAAGCATTCACAAGAAACTCACATGCATTTCACTGAAAGAGAGGCAGTCTGTTCCAACACTTCAATTCACTGTGCGAAGTGAATGGAGTGTTGCTTCACTTTCTAAATGCTGTACTTTCAGAGAAAATCACTTTCCTTTGAAACTGCCTTAAGCTACTTACAAGCATTCACCAGCAACTCACATGAGTTTCTGTGAAAGAGGAGCAGTCTGTTCCAACACTTCATTTCACTGTTCAAAGAGAATGGAGTGTTGCTTCACTTTCTAAATGCTGTATTTTCAGAGAAAATCACTTTCCCTTGAAACTGCCTTAAGCTACTTACAAGCATTCACCAGCAACTCACATGCCTTACTCTGAAATAGAAGCAGTCTGTTCCAACACTTCAATTCACTCTGAGAAATGAATGTGTTGTTGTTTCACTTTCTAAAAGCTGTCCTTTCAGAGAAAATCACTTTCCTTTGAAAGTGCCTTAAGCTAATTATAAGCATTCACAAGAAACTCACATGCATTTCACTGAAAGAGAGGCAGTCTGTTCCAACACTTCAATTCACTGTGCGAAGTGAATGGAGTGTTGCTTCACTTTCTAAATGTTGTACTTTCAGAGAAAATCACTTTCCTTTGAAAGTGCCTTAAGCTACTTACAAGCATTCACCAGCAACTCACATGAGTTTCTGTGAAAGAGAAGCAGTGTGTTCCAACACTTCAATTCACTGTTCAAAGAGAATGGAGTGTTGCTTCACTTTCTAAATGCTGTACTTTCAGAGAAAATAACTTTCCCTTGAAAGTGCCTTAAGCTAATTATAAGCATTCACCAGCAACTCACAATCATTTTTCTGAAAGAGAAGCAGTCTGTTCCAACACTTCAATTCACTGTGCGAAGTGAATTTGTTGTTGTTTCACTTTCTAAATGCTGTACTTTCAGAGAAAATCACTTTCCTTTGAAACTGCCTTAAGCTACTTACAAGCATTCACCAGCAACTCACAATCATATTTCTGAAAGAGAAGTAGTCTGTTCAAACAATTCAATTTACTGTGCGAAGTGAATGGAGGGTTGCTTCACTTTCAAAATGCTGTACTTTCAGAGAATATCACTTTCCTTTGAAAGTGCCTTAAGCTACTTACAAGAGTTCCCCAGCAACTCACTTGAGTTTCTCTGAAAGAGAAGCAGTCTGTTCCAACACTTCAATTCACTCTGAGAAGTGAATGGAGTTTTCTTCACTTTCTAAATACTGTACTTTCAGAGAAAATCACTTACCTTTGAAACTACCTTCAGCTACTTACAAGCATTCACCAGCAACTCACATGAGTTTCTCTGAAAGAGAAACAGTCTGTTCCAACATTTCAATTTACTGTGCAAATTGAATGGAGTTTTGCTTCACTTTCTAAATGTTGTACTTTCAGAGAAAATCACTTCCCTTTGAAACTGTCTTAAGCTACTTACAAGCATTCACCAGCAACTCACATGAGTTTCTCTGAAAGAGAAGCAGTCTCTCCCAACACTTCAATCACTGTGCGAAGTGAATGGAGTGTAGCTTCACTTTCTAAATGCTGCAGTTACAGAGATAATCACTTTCTTTGGAAATTGCCGTAAGCTACTTACAAGCATTCACCAGCAAATCACATGCGTTTTTCTGAAAGAGAAGCAGTCTGTTCCAACACTTCAATTCACTGTGCGAAGTGAATGGAATGTTGCTTCACTTTCTAAATGCTGTACTTTCAGAGAAAATCACTTTCCTTTGAAACTGTCTTAAGCTACTTACAAGCATTCACAAGAAACTCACATGCATTTCTCTGAAAGAGAAGCAGTCTGTTCCACCAGTTCAATTCCCTGTGCGAAGTGAATGGAGTGTTGCTTCACTTTCCAAATGCTGTACTTTCAGAAAAAAACACTTTCCTTTCAAAGTAATTTAAGCTACTTACAAGCATTCACCAGCAACTCACATGAGTTTCTCTGAAAGAGAAGCAGTCTGTCCCAACACTTCAATCACTGTGCGAAGTGAATGGAGTGTAGCTTCACTTTCGAAATGCTGTAGTTACAGAGATAATCACGTTTTTTGAAACTGCCTTAAGCTACTTACAAGCATTTAAAAGAAACTCACATTCGTTTCTCTGAAAGAGAAGCAGTCTGTCCCAACACTTCAATAGACTGTGCGAAGAGAAGGAGTGTTGGTTTACTTTCTAAATGCTGTCCTTTAAGACAAAATCACTTTTCTTTGAAACTGCCTTAAGCTACTGACAAGCATTCACCAGCAACTCACATGCATTTCTCTGAAAGAGAAGCAGTTTGTTCCAACATTTGAATTCACTGTGCGAAGTGAATGGAGTGTTGCTTCACTTTCTAAATGCTGTACTTTCAGAGAAAATCACTTTCTTTGAAAGTGCCTTAAGCTAATTACAAGCATTCACAAGAAAATCACATGCATTTCTCTGAAAGAGAAGCAGTCTGTTCCAACACTTCAATTCAGTGTGCAAAGTGAATGGAGTGTTGCTTCACTTTCTAAATTCTGTACTTTCAGAGAAAATCACATTCTTTTAAAGTTCCTTAAGCTGATTAAAAGCATTCACAAGAAACTCACATGCATTTCTCTGAAAGAGAAGCAGTCTGTTCCAACACTTCAATTCACTGTGCGAAGTGAATAGAGTGTTGCTTCACTTTCTAAATTCTGTACTTTCAGAGAAAATCACTTTCTTTGAAAGTGCCTTAAGTTAATTACAAGCATTCACAAGAAACTCACATGCATTTCTCTGAAAGAGAAGCAGTCTGTTCCACCAGTTCAATTCCCTGTGCGAAGTGAATGGAGTGTTGCTTCACATTCCAAATGCTGTACTTTCAGAAAAAATTACTTTCCTTTCATAGTAATTTAAGCTACTTACAAGCATTCACCAACAACTCACATGAGTTTCTCTGAAAGAGAAGCAGTCTGTCCAAACACTTCAATTCACTGTGCGAAGTGAATGGAGTGTTGCTTCACTTTCTAAATGCTGTACTTTCAGAGAAAATCACTTTCTTTGAAAGTGCCTTAAGCTAATTACAAGCATTCACAAGAAAATCACATGCATTTCTCTGAAAGAGAAGTAGTCTGTTCCAACACTTCAATTCAGTGTGCAAAGTGAATGGAGTGTTGCTTGACTTTCTAAATTCTGTACTTTCAGAGAAAATCACATTCTTTTAAAGTTCCTTTAAGCTGATTAAAAGCATTCACAAGAAACTCACATGCATTTCTCTGAAAGAGAAGCAGTCTGTTCCAACACTTCAATTCACTGTTCGAAGTGAATGGAGTGTTGCTTCACTTTCTAAATGCTGTAGTTACAGAGAAAATCACTTTCCTTTGAAAGTGCCTTAAGATACTTACAAGTATTCACAAGAAACTCACATTTGTTCCTCCGAAAGCGAAGCAGTCTGTTCCAACACTTGAATTCACTGTGCGAAGTAAATGGACTGTAGCTTCACTTTGTAAATGCTGTAGTTACAGAGATAATCAGGTTTTTTGAAACTGCCTTAAGCTACGTACAAGCATTTAGAAGAAACTCACATGCGCTTCTCTGAAAGAGATGCAGTCTGTTCCAACATTTCAATTCACTGTGCGAAGTGAATGGAGTGTTGCTTCACTTTCCAAATGCTGTACTTTCAGAGAAAATCACTTTACTTTCAAAGTAATTTATGCTACTTACAAGCATTCACAAGAAACCCACATGCATTTCTCTGAAAGTGAAGCAGTCTCTTCCAACACTTCAATTCCCTGTTCGAAGTGAATGGAGTGCAGCTTCACTTTTTAAATGCTGTGGTTACAGAGATAATCACGTTTATTAAAACTGCCTTAAGCTACTTACAAGCATTTAGAAAAAACTCCCATGCATATCTCTGAAAGAGATGCAGTCTGTCCCAACACTTCAATTCACTGTGCGAAGATAAGTATTGTTGCTTCACTTTCTAAATGCTGTTCTTTCAGAGAAAATCACTTTCCTTGAAACTGCCTTAAGCTACTGACAAGCATTCACCAGCAACTCACATGCATTACTCTGAAAGAGAAGCAGTCTGTTCCAACATTTCAATAAACTGTGCGAAGTGAATGGAGTTTTGCTTCACTTTCTAAATGCTGTAATTTCAGAGAAAATCACTTTGCTTTTAAAGTGCCTTAAGCTACTTACAAGCATTCACCAGCAACTCTCATGAGTTTCTCTGAGAGACAAGCGATATGTTAGAACACTTCAATTCACTGTGCGAAGTAAACAGAGTGATGCTTCACTTTCTAAATGCTGGACTTTCAGAAACAATGACTTTCCGTTGAAAGTGCCTTAGGCTACTTACAAACATTCACCAGCAACTCTCATGAGTTTCTCTGAAAGAGAAACAGTCTGTTCCAACACTTCAATTCACTGTGCGAAGTGAATGGAGTGTAGCTTCACTTTCTAAATGCTGTACTTTCAGAGAAAATCACTTTCCTTTGAGACTGTCTTAAGCTACTTACAAGCATTCACCTGCAACTCACATGCATTTCTGTGAAAGAGAAGCAGTCTGTTCCAACATTTCAATTCACTGTGCAAAGTGAATGGAGTGTTGCTTCACTTTCTAAATGATGTACTTTCAGAGAAAATCACTTTCCTTTGAAACTGCCTTAAGCTACTTACAAGAATTCACCAGCAACTCACATGAGTTTCTTGAAAGAGAAGCAGTCTGTTCCAACACTTCAATTCACTGTGTGAAGTGAATGGAGTGTTGCTTTACATTCTAAAAGCTGTACTTTCAGAGAAAATCACTTTTCTTTGAAAGTGCCTTAAGCTACTTACAAGCATTCATCAGCAACTCACATGAGTTTCTCTGAAAGCGACGCAGTCTGTTCCAACACATCAATTCCCTGTGCGAAGTGAATGGAGTGTAGCTTCACTTTTTAAATGCTGTAGTTACAGAGATAATCAAGTTTTTTGATACTGCCTTAAGGTACTTACAAGTATTTAGAAGAAACTCACATGCGCTTCTCTGAAAGAGATACAGTCTGTCCCAACACTTCAATTCACTGTGCGAAGTGAATGGAGTGTTGCTTCACTTTCTAAATTCGGTACTTTCAGAGAAAATCACTTTCTTTGAAAGTGCCTTAAGGTAATTACAAGCATTCGCAAGAAACTCACATGCATTTCTCTGAAAGAGAAGCAGTCTCTTCAAACACTTCAATTCCCTGTGCGAAGTGAATGGAGTTTTGCTTCACTTTCTAAATTCTGTATTTTCAGAGAAAATCACTTTCTTTGAAGGTGCCTTAGCTGATTAAAAGCATTCACAAGAAACTCACATGCATTTCTCTGAAAGAGAAGCAGTCTGTTCCAACACTTCAATTCACTGTGCGAAGTGAATGGAGTGTTGCTTCATTTTCTAAATGCTGTAGTTACAGAGAAAATCACTTTCCTTTGAAAGTGCCTTAAGATACTTACAAGCATTCACAAGAAACTCACATGCGTTCCTCTGAAAGCGAAGCAGTCTGTTCCAACAGTTCACTTCCCTGTGCGAAGTGAATGGAGTGTAGCTTCACTTTGTAAATGCTGTAGTTACAGAAATAATCATGTTTTTTGAAACTGCCTTAAGCTACTTACAAGCATTTAGAAGAAACTCACATGCGCTTCTCTGAAAGAGATGCAGTCTGTCCCAACACTTCAATTCACTGTGCGAAGAGAATGGAGTGTTGCTTCACTTTCTAAATGCTGTACTTTCAGAGAAAATCACTTTCCTTTGAAAGTGCCTAAAGCTACTTACAAGCATTCACCAGTAACTCACATGAGTTTCTCTGAAAGAGAAGCAGTCTGTCTCAACACTTCAATCACTGTGCGAAGTGAATGGAGTGTAGCTTCACTTTCGAAATGCTGTAGTTACAGAGATAATCACGTTTTTTGAAACTGCCTTAAGCTACTGACAAGCATTCACCAGCAACTCACATGCATTTCTCTGAAAGAGAAGCAGTCTGTTCCAACATTTCAATTCACTGTGCGAAGTGAATGGAGTGTTGCTTCACTTTCTAAATGCTGTACTTTCAGAGAAAATCACTTTCCTATGAAAGTGCCTTAAACTCCTTACAAGCATTCACCAGAAACTCACATGCATTTCTATGAAAGAGAAGCAATCTGTTCCAACACTTCAATTCACTGTGCAAAGTGAATGGAGTGTTGCTTCACTTTCTAAATGCTGTACTTTCAGAGAAAATCACTTACCTTTGAAAGTGCCTTAAACTCTTTACAAGCATTCACCAGAAACTCACATGCATTTATCTGAAAGAGAAGCAGTCTGTTCCAACATTTCAATTCACTGTGCGAAGTGAATGTGTTGTTGTTTCACTTTCTAAATGCTGTACTTTCAGAGAAAATCACTTTCCTTTGAAAGTGCCTAAAGCTACTTACAAGCATTCACCAGTAACTCACATGAGTTTCTCTGAAAGAGAAGCAGTCTGTCTCAACACTTCAATCACTGTGCGAAGTGAATGGAGTGTAGCTTCACTTTCGAAATGCTGTAGTTACAGAGATAATCACGTTTTTTGAAACTGCCTTAAGCTACTGACAAGCATTCACCAGCAACTCACATGCATTTCTCTGAAAGAGAAGCAGTCTGTTCCAACATTTCAATTCACTGTGCGAAGTGAATGGAGTGTTGCTTCACTTTCTAAATGCTGTACTTTCAGAGAAAATCACTTTCCTATGAAAGTGCCTTAAACTCCTTACAAGCATTCACCAGAAACTCACATGCATTTCTATGAAAGAGAAGCAATCTGTTCCAACACTTCAATTCACTGTGCAAAGTGAATGGAGTGTTGCTTCACTTTCTAAATGCTGTACTTTCAGAGAAAATCACTTACCTTTGAAAGTGCCTTAAACTCTTTACAAGCATTCACCAGAAACTCACATGCATTTATCTGAAAGAGAAGCAGTCTGTTCCAACATTTCAATTCACTGTGCGAAGTGAATGTGTTGTTGTTTCACTTTCTAAATGCTGTACTTTCAGAGAAAATCACTTTCCTTTGAAACTGCCTTAAGCTACTTACAAGCATTACCAGCAACTCACATTAGTTTCTCTGAAAGAGAAGCAGTCTGTTCCAACACTTCAATTCACTGTGCGAAGTGAATGGAGTGTTGCTTCACTTTCTAAATGCTGCAGTTACAGAGATAATCACTTTCCTTTGAAAGTGCCTTAAGCTACTTACAAATATTCACCAACAACTCACATGCATTTCTCTGAAAGAGAAGCAGTCTGTTCCAACACTTCAATTCACTATGCGAAGTGAATGGAGTGTTGCTTCACTTTCTAAATGCTGTACTTTCAGAGAAAATCACGTTCCTTTGAAAGTGCCTTAAGCTACTTACAAGCATTCACCAGCAACTCACATGAGTTTCTCTGAAAAAGAAGCAGTCTGTCTCAACAGTTCAATTCACTGTGCGAAGTGAATGGAGTGTTGCTTTACTTTCTAAAAGCTGTAATTTCAGAGAAAATCACTTTCTTTGAAAGTGCCTTAAGCTAATTACAAGCATTCACAAGAAAATCACATGCATTTCTCTGAAAGAGAAGCAGTCTGTTCCAACACTTCAATTCACTGTGCAAAGTGAATGGAGTGTTGCTTCACTTTCTAAATTCTGTACTTTCAGAGAAAATCACATTCTTTTAAAGTGCCTTAAGCTGAATAAAAGCATTCACAAGAAACTCACATGCATTTCTCTGAAAGAGAAGCAGTCTGTTCCAACACTTCAATTCCCTGTGCGAAGTGAATGGAGTTTTGCTTCACTTTCTAAATTCTGTATTTTCAGAGAAAATCACTTTCTTTGAAGGTGCCTTAAGCTGATTAAAAGCATTCACAAGAAACTCACATGCATTTCTCTGAAAGAGAAGCAGTCTGTTCCAACACTTCAATTCACTGTGCGAAGTGAATGGTGTGTTGCTTCATTTTCTAAATGCTGTAGTTACAGAGAAAATCACTTTCCTTTGAAAGTGCCTTAAGATACTTACAAGCATTCACAAGAAACTCACATGCGTTCCTCTGAAAGCGAAGCAGTCTGTTCCAACAGTTCACTTCCCTGTGCGAAGTGAATGGAGTGTAGCTTCACTTTGTAAATGCTGTAGTTACAGAGATAATCATGTTTTTTGAAACTGCCTTAAGCTACTTACAAGCATTTAGAAGAAACTCACATGCGCTTCTCTGAAAGAGATGCAGTCTGTCCCAACACTTCAGTTCACTGTGCGAAGAGAATGGAGTGTTGCTTCACTTTCTAAATGCTGTACTTTCAGAGAAAATCACTTTCCTTTGAAAGTGCCTAAAGCTACTTACAAGCATTCACCAGCAACTCACATGAGTTTCTCTGAAAGAGAAGCAGTCTGTCTCAACACTTCAATCACTGTGCGAAGTGAATGGAGTGTAGCTTCACTTTCGAAATGCTGTAGTTACAGAGATAATCACGTTTTTTGAAACTGCCTTAAGCTACTGACAAGCATTCACCAGCAACTCACATGCATTTCTCTGAAAGAGAAGCAGTCTGTTCCAACATTTCAATTCACTGTGCGAAGTGAATGGAGTGTTGCTTCACTTTCTAAATGCTGTACTTTCAGAGAAAATCACTTTCCTATGAAAGTGCCTTAAACTCCTTACAAGCATTCACCAGAAACTCACATGCATTTCTATGAAAGAGAAGCAATCTGTTCCAACACTTCAATTCACTGTGCAAAGTGAATGGAGTGTTGCTTCACTTTCTAAATGCTGTACTTTCAGAGAAAATCACTTTCCTTTGAAAGTGCCTTAAACTCTTTACAAGCATTCACCAGAAACTCACATGCATTTATCTGAAAGAGAAGCAGTCTGTTCCAACATTTCAATTCACTGTGCGAAGTGAATGTGTTGTTGTTTCACTTTCTAAATGCTGTACTTTCAGAGAAAATCACTTTCCTTTGAAACTGCCTTAAGCTACTTACAAGCATTCACCAGCAACTCACATTAGTTTCTCTGAAAGAGAAGCAGTCTGTTCCAACACTTCAATTCACTGTGCGAAGTGAATGGAGTGTTGCTTCACTTTCTAAATGCTGCAGTTACAGAGATAATCACTTTCCTTTGAAAGTGCCTTAAGCTACTTACAAATATTCACCAACAACTCACATGCATTTCTCTGAAAGAGAAGCAGTCTGTTCCAACACTTCAATTCACTATGCGAAGTGAATGGAGTGTTGCTTCACTTTCTAAATGCTGTACTTTCAGAGAAAATCACGTTCCTTTGAAAGTGCCTTAAGCTACTTACAAGCATTCACCAGCAACTCACATGAGTTTCTCTGAAAAAGAAGCAGTCTGTCTCAACAGTTCAATTCACTGTGCGAAGTGAATGGAGTGTTGCTTTACTTTCTAAAAGCTGTAATTTCAGAGAAAATCACTTTCTTTGAAAGTGCCTTAAGCTAATTACAAGCATTCACAAGAAAATCACATGCATTTCTCTGAAAGAGAAGCAGTCTGTTCCAACACTTCAATTCACTGTGCAAAGTGAATGGAGTGTTGCTTCACTTTCTAAATTCTGTACTTTCAGAGAAAATCACATTCTTTTAAAGTGCCTTAAGCTGAATAAAAGCATTCACAAGAAACTCACATGCATTTCTCTGAAAGAGAAGCAGTCTGTTCCAACACTTCAATTCCCTGTGCGAAGTGAATGGAGTTTTGCTTCACTTTCTAAATTCTGTATTTTCAGAGAAAATCACTTTCTTTGAAGGTGCCTTAAGCTGATTAAAAGCATTCACAAGAAACTCACATGCATTTCTCTGAAAGAGAAGCAGTCTGTTCCAACACTTCAATTCACTGTGCGAAGTGAATGGAGTGTTGCTTCATTTTCTAAATGCTGTAGTTACAGAGAAAATCACTTTCCTTTGAAAGTGCCTTAAGATACTTACAAGCATTCACAAGAAACTCACATGCGTTCCTCTGAAAGCGAAGCAGTCTGTTCCAACAGTTCACTTCCCTGTGCGAAGTGAATGGAGTGTAGCTTCACTTTGTAAATGCTGTAGTTACAGAGATAATCATGTTTTTTGAAACTGCCTTAAGCTACTTACAAGCATTTAGAAGAAACTCTCATGCGCTTCTCTGAAAGAGATGCAGTCTGTCCCAACACTTCAGTTCACTGTGCGAAGAGAATGGAGTGTTGCTTCACTTTCTAAATGCTGTACTTTCAGAGAAAATCACTTTCCTTTGAAAGTGCCTAAAGCTACTTACAAGCATTCACCAGCAACTCACATGCATTTATCTGAAAGAGAAGCAGTCTGTTCCAACATTTCAATTCACTGTGCGAAGTGAATGTGTTGTTGTTTCACTTTCTAAATGCTGTACTTTCAGAGAAAATCACTTTCCTTTGAAACTGCCTTAAGCTACTTACAAGCATTCACCAGCAACTCACATTAGTTTCTCTGAAAGAGAAGCAGTCTGTTCCAACACTTCAATTCACTGTGCGAAGTGAATGGAGTGTTGCTTCACTTTCTAAATGCTGCAGTTACAGAGATAATCACTTTCCTTTGAAAGTGCCTTAAGCTACTTACAAATATTCACCAACAACTCACATGCATTTCTCTGAAAGAGAAGCAGTCTGTTCCAACACTTCAATTCACTATGCGAAGTGAATGGAGTGTTGCTTCACTTTCTAAATGCTGTACTTTCAGAGAAAATCACGTTCCTTTGAAAGTGCCTTAAGCTACTTACAAGCATTCACCAGCAACTCACATGAGTTTCTCTGAAAGAGAAGCAGTCTGTCTCAACAGTTCAATTCACTGTGCGAAGTGAATGGAGTGTTGCTTTACTTTCTCAATGCTGTACTTTCAGAGAAAATCACTTTCTTTGAAAGTGCCTTAAGCTAATTACAAGCATTCACAAGAAAATCACAAGCATTTCTCTGAAAGAGAAGCAGTCTGTTCGAACACTTCAATTCACTGTGCAAAGAGAAGGGAGTGTTGCTTCACTTTCTAAATTCTGTACTTTCAGAGAAAATCACATTCTTTTAAAGTGCCTTAAGCTGATTAAAAGCATTCACAAGAAACTCACATGCATTTCTCTGAAAGAGAAGCAGTCTGTTCCAACACTTCAATTCACTGTGCAAAGTGAATGGAGTGTTGCTTCACTTTCTAAATGCTGTAGTTACAGAGAAAATCACTTTCCTTTGAAAGTGCCTTAAGATAGTTACAACCATTCACAAGAAACTCACATGCGTTCCTCTGAAAGCGAAGCAGTCTGTTCCAACAGTTCAATTCCCTGTGCGAAGTGAATGGAGTGTAGCTTCACTTTGTAAATGCTGTAGTTACTGAGATAATCATGTTTTTTGAAACTACCTTAAGCTACTTACAAGCATTTAGAAGAAACTCACATGTGCTTCTCTGAAAGAGATGCAGTCTGTCCCAACACTTCAATTCACTGTGCGAAGAGAATGGAGTGTTGCTTCACTTTCTAAATGCTGTACTTTCAGAGAAAATCACTTTCCTTTCAAAGTGCCTTAAGCTACTTACAAGTATTCACCAGCAACTCACATGCATTTCTCTGAAAGAGAAGCAGTCTGTTACAACACTTCAATTCACTCTGCGAAGTGAATGGAGTGTTGCTTCACTTTCTAAATTTTGTACTTTCAGAGAAAATCACTTTCTTTGAAAGTGCCTTAAGTTAATTACAAGCATTCGCAAGAAACTCACATGCATTTCTCTGAAAGAGAAGCAGTCTGTTCCAACAGTTCAATTCCCTGTGCGAAGTGAATGGAGTGTTGCTTCACTTTCTAAATGCTGTACTTTCAGAGAAAATCACTTTCCTGTGAAAGTGCCTTAAGCTACCTACAAGTATTCACCATCAACTCACATGAGTTTCTCTGAAAGGGAAGCAGTCTGTTCCAACACTTCAGTTCACTGTGCAAAGTGAATGGAGTGTAGCTTCACTTTCGAAATGCTGTAGTTACAGAGATAATCACTTTCTTTTGAAACTGCCTTAAGCAACTTACAAGCATTCACCAGCAAATCACATGCGTTTTTCTGAAAGAGAAGCAGTCTGTTCCAACACTTCAATTCACTGTGCGAAGTGAATGGAGAGTTTCTTCACTTTCTAAATGCTGTACTTTCAGAGAAAGTCACTTTCCTTTGAAAGTGCCTTAAGCTACTTACAAGCATTCACCAGCAACTAACATGAGTTTCTGTGAGAGAGAAGCAGTCTGTTCCAACACTTCAATTCACTGTTCAAAGAGAAGGGAGTGTTGCTTTACATTCTACATGATGTAGTTACAGAGATAATCACTTTTTTTTGAAACTGCCTTAAGCTACTTACAAGCATTTAGAAGAACCTCAGATTCGTTTCTCTGAAAGAGAAGCAGTCTGTCCCAACATTTCAATTCACTGTGCGAAGAGAATGGAGTGTTTCTTCACTTTCTAAATGCTGTAGTTACAGAGATAATCACTTTCCTTTGAAAGTGCTTTAAGCCACTTAGAGGCATTCACCACCAACTCACATGAGTTTCTCTGAAAGAGAAGCAGTCTGTTCCAACACTTCAATTCACTCTGCGAAGTGAATGGAGTGTTGCTTCACTTTCTAAATGCTGTTCTTACAGAGAAAATCACTTTCCTTTGAAAGTGCCTTAAGCTAATTACAAGCTTTTAGAAGAACCTCACATTCGTTTCTCTGAAAGAGAAGCAGTCTGTTCCAACATTTCAATTCACTGTGCGAAGTGAATGGAGTGTTGCTTCACTTTCTAAATGCTGTACTTTCAGAGAAAATCACTTTCCTTTGAAACTGCCTTAAGCAACTTTCAAGCATTCACCAGCAACTCTCATGAGTTTCTCTGAAAGACAAGCAGTATGTTCCAACACTTCAATTCACTGTGCGAAGTGAACGGAGTGTTGCTTCACTTTCTAAATGCTGTATTTTCAGAGAAAATCACTTTCCTTTGAGACTGCCTTAAGCTACTTACAAGCATTCACCAGCAACTCACATGCATTTCTGTGAAAGAGAAGCAGTCTGTTCCAACATTTCAATTCACTGTGCAAAGTGAATGTAGTGTTGCTTCACTTTCTAAATGCTGTACTTTCAGAGAAAATCACTTTCCTTTGAAACTGCCTTAAGCTACTTACAAGCATTCACCAGTAACTTACATGCATTTCTGTGAAAGAGAAGCAGTCTGTTCCAACATTTCAATTCACTGTGCGAAGTGAATGGAGTGTTGCTTCACTTTCCAGATGCTGTACTTTCAGAGAAAATCACTTTCCTTTCAAAGTAATTTAAGCTACTTAAAAGAATTCATCAGCAACTCACATGAGTTTCTCTGAAAGACAACCAGTCTGTCCCAATACTTCAATCACTGTGCGAAGTGAATGGAGTGTAGCTTCACTTTCGAAATGCTGTAGTTACAGATATAATCACTTTCTTTTGAAACTGCCTTAAGCAACTTACAAGCATTCACCAGCAAATCACATGCGTTTTTCTGAAAGAGAAGCAGTCTGTTCCAACACTTCAATTCACTGTGCGAAGTGAATGGAATGTTGCTTCACTTTCTCAATGCTGTACTTTCAGAGAAAATCACTTTCCTTTGAAACTGCCTTAAGTTACTTACAAGAATTCACCAGCAACTCACATGAGTTTCTTGAAAGAATAGCATTCTGTTCCAACACTTCAATTCACTGTGTGAAGTGAATAGAGTGTTGCTTCATTTCTAAATTCTGAAGTTACAGAGAAATTCACTTTCCTTTGAAAGTGCCTTACGCTATTTACAAACATTCACCAGCAACTCACATGAGTTTCTCTGAAAGAGAAGCAGTATGTTCCAACATTTCAATTCACTGTGTGAAGTGAATGGAGTGTTGCTTCACGTTCTAAATGCTGTACTTTTAGAGAAAATCACTTTCCTTTGAAACTGCTTTAAGCTACTTACATGCATTCACAGCAACTCACATGGATTTCTCTGAAAGAGAAGCAGTCTGTTCCAACACTTCGATTCACAGTTTAAAGTGAATGGAGTGTGGCTTCACTTTCTAAATGCTGTGCTTTCAGAGAAAATCACTTTCCTTTCAACGTGCCTTAAGCTAATTACAAGCATTCGCAAGAAATTCACATGCATTTCTCTGAAAGAGAAGTAGTCTGTTTCAACACTTCAATTCACTGTGCGAAGTGATTGGAGTGTTGCTTCACTTTCTAAATGCTGTACTTTCAGAGAACATCACTTTCCTTTGATAGTGCCTTAAGCTACTAACAAGCATTCACCAGCAAATCACATGCGTTTTTCTGAAAGAGAAGCAGTCTGTTCCAACACTTCAATTCACTGTGCGAAGTGAATGGAATGTTGCTTCACTTTCTCAATGCTGTACTTTCAGAGAAAATCACTTTCCTTTGAAACTGCCTTAAGCAACTTTCAAGCATTCACCAGCAACTCTCATGAGTTTCTCTGAAAGACAAGCAGTATGTTCCAACACTTCAATTCACTGTGCGAAGTGAACGGAGTGTTGCTTCACTTTCTAAATGCTGTATTTTCAGAGAAAATCACTTTCCTTTGAGACTGCCTTAAGCTACTTACAAGCATTCACCAGCAACTCACATGCATTTCTGTGAAAGAGAAGCAGTCTGTTCCAACATTTCAATTCACTGTGCAAAGTGAATGTAGTGTTGCTTCACTTTCTAAATGCTGTACTTTCAGAGAAAATCACTTTCCTTTGAAACTGCCTTAAGCTACTTACAAGCATTCACCAGTAACTCACATGCATTTCTGTGAAAGAGAAGCAGTCTGTTCCAACATTTCAATTCACTGTGCGAAGTGAATGGAGTGTTGCTTCACTTTCCAGATGCTGTACTTTCAGAGAAAATCACTTTCCTTTCAAAGTAATTTAAGCTACTTAAAAGAATTCATCAGCAACTCACATGAGTTTCTCTGAAAGACAACCAGTCTGTCCCAATACTTCAATCACTGTGCGAAGTGAATGGAGTGTAGCTTCACTTTCGAAATGCTGTAGTTACAGATATAATCACTTTCTTTTGAAACTGCCTTAAGCAACTTACAAGCATTCACCAGCAAATCACATGCGTTTTTCTGAAAGAGAAGCAGTCTGTTCCAACACTTCAATTCACTGTGCGAAGTGAATGGAATGTTGCTTCACTTTCTCAATGCTGTACTTTCAGAGAAAATCACTTTCCTTTGAAACTGCCTTAAGTTACTTACAAGAATTCACCAGCAACTCACATGAGTTTCTTGAAAGAATAGCATTCTGTTCCAACACTTCAATTCACTGTGTGAAGTGAATAGAGTGTTGCTTCATTTCTAAATTCTGAAGTTACAGAGAAATTCACTTTCCTTTGAAAGTGCCTTACGCTATTTACAAACATTCACCAGCAACTCACATGAGTTTCTCTGAAAGAGAAGCAGTATGTTCCAACATTTCAATTCACTGTGTGAAGTGAATGGAGTGTTGCTTCACGTTCTAAATGCTGTACTTTTAGAGAAAATCACTTTCCTTTGAAACTGCTTTAAGCTACTTACATGCATTCACAGCAACTCACATGGATTTCTCTGAAAGAGAAGCAGTCTGTTCCAACACTTCGATTCACAGTTTGAAGTGAATGGAGTGTGGCTTCACTTTCTAAATGCTGTGCTTTCAGAGAAAATCACTTTCCTTTCAACGTGCCTTAAGCTAATTACAAGCATTCGCAAAAAATTCACATGCATTTCTCTGAAAGAGAAGTAGTCTGTTTCAACACTTCAATTCACTGTGCGAAGTGATTGGAGTGTTGCTTCACTTTCTAAATGCTGTACTTTCAGAGAACATCACTTTCCTTTGATAGTGACTTAAGCTACTAACAAGCATTCACCAGCAAATCACAATCATTTTTCTGAAAGAGAAGCAGTCTGTTCCAACACTTCAATTAACTGTGCAAAGTGAATGGAGCGTTGATTCACTTTCTAAATGCTGTAATTTCAGAGAAAATCACTTTCCTTTGATGTGCCTTAAGCTACTTACAAGCATTCACCAGCAACTCACAATCATTTTTCTGAAAGGAAGCAGTCTGTTCGAACACTTCAATTCACTATGTGAAGTGAATGGAGGGTTGCTTCACTTTCAAAATGCTGTACTTTCTGAGAAAATCACTTTTCTTTGAAAGTGCCTTAAGCTACTGACAAGCATTCACCAGCAACTCACATGCCTTTCTCTGAAAGAGAAGCAGTCTGTTTCAACACTTCAATTCACTCTGCGAAGTGAATAGAGTGTTGCGTCACTTTCTAAATGCTGTACTTTTAGAGAAAATAACTTTCCCTTGAAAGTGCCTTAAGCTAATTATAAGCATTCACCAGCAACTCACAATCATTTTTCTGAAAGAGAAGCAGTCTGTTCCAACACTTCAATTCACTGTCCGAAGTGATTGGAGTGTTAATTCACTTTCTAAATGCTGTAGTTACAGAGAAAATCACTTTCCTTTGAAAGTGCCTTAAGCTACATAAAAGCATTCACAAGAAACTCACATGTGTTTCTCTGAAAGAGAAGCAGTCTGTTCCTACACTTCAATTCACTATGCGAAATGAAGGGAGTGTTGCTTCACTTTCAAAATGCTGTACTTTCAGAGAAAATCACTTTCCTTTCAAAGTACCTTAAGCTACTTACAAGCATTCACCAGCAACTCACATGAGTTTCTTTGAAAGAGAAGCAGTCTGTTCCAACACTTCAGTTCACTCTGAGAAGTGAATGTGTTGTTGTTTCACATTCTAAATGCTGTACTTTCAGAGAAAATCACTTTCCTTTGAAACTGCCTTAAGATACTTACAAGCATTCACCAACAACTGACATGAGTTTCTCTGAAAGAGAAGCAGTTTGTTCCAACACTTCAATTCACTGTGCGAAGTGAATGGAGTGTTGCTTCACAGTCTAAATGCTGTACTTTCAGAGAAAATCACATTCCTTTCAAAGTGCCTTAAGCTTCTTACAAGCATTCACCAGAAACTCACAATCATTTTTCTGAAAGAGAAGTAGTCTGTTCCGACACTTCAATTCACTGTGCGAAGTGAATGTAGGGTTGCTTCACTTTCAAAATGCTGTACTTTCAGAGAAAATCACTTTCCTTTAAAAGTACCTTAAGCTACTTACAACCATTCACCAGCAACTCACATTAGTTTCTGTGAAAGACAAGCAGTCTGTTCCAACACTTCAATTCACTGTTCAAAGAGAATGGTGTGTTGCTTCACTTTATAAATGCTGTACTTTCAGAGAAAATCACTTTCCTTTGAAACTGCCTTAAGCTACTTACAAGCATTCACCAGCAACTCACATGCATACCTCTCAAAGAGGAGCAGTCTGTTCCAACACTTCAATTCACTCTGCGAAGTGAATAGAGTGTTGCGTCACTTTCTAAATGCTGTACTTTCAAAGAAAATCACTTTCCTTTCAAAGTACCTTAAGCTACAAACAATCATTCACCGGCAACTCACATGAGTTTCTCTGAAAGAGAAGCAGTCTGTTCCAACACTTCAATTCACTGTGCGAAGTGAATTTGTTGTTGTTTCACTTTCTAAATGCTGTACTTTCAGAGAAGATCACTTTCCTTTGAAACTGCTTTAAGCTACTTACAGGAATTCACCATCAACTCACATGGGTTTCTGTGTAAGAGGAGCAGTCTGTTTCAACACTTCAATTCACAGTGTGAAGTAAATGGAGTGTTGCTTCACTTTCTAAATGCTGTAGTTACAGAAATAAACACTTTTTTTTGAAACAGCCTTAAGCTACTTAAAAGCATTTAGAAGAACCTCACATTCGTTTCTCTGAAAGAGAAGCCGTCTGTCCCAACATTTCAATTCACTGTGCGAAGTGAATGGAGTGTTGCTTTACTTTCTAAATGCTGTAGTTACAGAGAAAATCACTTTCCTTTGAAACTGCCTTAAGCTACATAAAAGCATTCACAAGAAACTCACATGTGTTTCTCTGAAAGAGAAGTAGTCTGTTCCAACATTTCAATTCACTGTGCGAAGTGAATGGAGAGTTGCTTCTCTTTCGAAATGCTGTACTTTCAGAGAAAATCACTTTCCTTTCAAATTACCTTAAGCTACTTAAAAGCATTCACCAGCAACTCACATGAGTTTCTCTGAAAGAGAAGCAGTCTGTTCCAACACTTCAATTCACTCTGAGAATTGAATGTGTTCTTGTTTCACTTTCTAAATGCTGTACTTTCCGAAAAAATCACTTTTCTTTTAACTGCCTTAAGCTACTTACAAGCATTTACCAGCAACTCACATGCATTTCTCTGAAAGAGAAGCAGTCTGTTCCAACACTTCAATTCACTCTGCAAAGTGAATAGAGTGTTGGGTCACTTTCTAAATGCTGTACTTTCAGAGAAAATCACTTTCCTTTCAAAGTACCTTAAGCTACTAACAATCATTCACCAGCAACTCACATGAGTTTCTCTGAAAGAGAAGCAGTCTGTTCCAACACTTTCATTCACTGTGCGAAGTGAATGGAGTGTTGCTTCACTTTCTAAATGCTGTACTTTCAGAGAAAATCACTTTCCTTTGAAAGTCCCTTAAGCTACTTACAAGCATTCACCAGCAACTTACAAGAGTTTCTCTGAAAGAGAAGCAGTCTGTTCCAACACTTCAATTCACTGTGCGAAGTGAATGGAGTGTTGCTTCACTTTCCAAATACTGTACTTTCAGAGAAAATCACTTTCCTTTGAAAGTACCTTAAGCTAATTATAAGCATTCACAAGAAACTCACATGCATTTCACTGAAAGAGAGGCAGTCTGTTCCAACACTTCAATTCACTGTGCGAAGTGAATGGAGTGTTGCCTCACTTTCTAAATGCTGTACTTTCAGAGAAAATCACTTTCCTTTGAAAGTGCCTTAAGCTACTTGCAAGCATTCACCAGCAACTCACATGAGTTTCTGTGAAAGAGGAGCAGTCTCTTCCAACAGTTCAATTCACTGTTCAAAGAGAATGGAGTGTTGCTTCACTTTCTAAATGCTGTACTTTCAGAGAAAATCACTTTCCTTTCAAAGTACCTTAAGCTACAAACAATCATTCACCAGCACTCACATGAGTTCCTCTGAAAGAGAAGCAGTCTGTTCCAACACTTTCACTCACTGTGCGAAGTGAATGGAGGGTTGCTTCACTTTCTAAATGCTGTACTTTCAGAGAAAATCACTTTCCTTTGAAAGTCCCTTAAGCCACTTACAAGCATTCACCAGCAACTCACATGAGTTTCTCTGAAAGAGAAGCAGTCTGTTCCAACACTTCAATTCACTCTGAGAAATGAATGTGTTGTTGTTTCACTTTCTAAAAGCTGTCCTTTCAGAAAAAAATCACTTTCCTTTGAAAGTGCCTTAAGCTAATTACAAGCATTCACCAGCAACTTACAAGAGTTTCTCTGAAAGAGAAGCAGTCTGTTACAACACTTCAATTAACTGTGCGAAGTGAATGGAGTGTTGCTTCACTTTCCAAAAACTGTACTTTCAGAGAAATTCACTTTCCTTTGAAAGTACCTTAAGCTAATTATAAGCATTCACAAGAAACTCACATGCATTTCACTGAAAGAGAGGCAGTCTGTTCCAACACTTCAATTCACTGTGCGAAGTGAATGGAGTGTTGCTTCACTTTCTAAATGCTGTACTTTCAGAGAAAATCACTTTCCTTTGAAAGTGCCTTAAGCTACTTACAAGCATTCACCAGCAACTCACATGAGTTTCTGTGAAAGAGAAGCAGTATGTTCCAACACTTCAATTCACTGTTCAAAGAGAATGGAGTGTTGCTTCACTTTCTAAATGCTGTATTTTCAGAGAAAATCACTTTCCTTTGAAACTGCCTTAAGCTACTTACAAGCATTCACCAGCAACTCACATGCCTTTCTCTGAAAGAGAAGCAGTCTGTTTCAACACTTCAATTCACTCTGCGAAGTGAATAGAGTGTTGTGTCACTTTCTAAATGCTGTACTTTCAGAGAAAATAACTTTCCCTTGAAAGTGCCTTAAGCTAATTATAAGCATTCACCAGCAACTCACAATCATTTTTCTGAAAGAGAAGCAGTCTGTTCCAACACTTCAATTCACTGTGCGAAGTGAATTTGTTGTTGTTTCACTTTCTAAATGCTGTACTTTCAGAGAAGATCACTTTCCTTTGAAACTGCCTTAAGCTACTTACAGGAATTCACCAGCAACTCACATGAGTTTCTGTGTAAGAGGAGCAGTCTGTTTCAACACTTCAATTCACAGTGTGAAGTGAATGGAGTGTTGCTTCACTTTCTAAATGCTGTAGTTACAGAAATAATCACTTTTTTTTGAAACCGCCTTAAGCTACTTAAAAGCATTTAGAAGAACCTCACATTCGTTTCTCTGAAAGAGAAGCAGTCTGTCCCAACATTTCAATTCACTGTGCGAAGTGAATGGAGTGTTGCTTTACTTTCTAAATGCTGTAGTTACAGAGAAAATCACTTTCCTTTGAAAGTTTTTTAAGCTACATAAAAGCATTCACAAGAAACTCACATGCGTTTCTCTGAAAGAGAAGTAGTCTGTTCCAACACTTCAATTCACTGTGCGAAGTGAATGGAGTGTAGCTTCACTTTCTAAATGCTGTACTTTCAGAGAAAATCACTTTCCTTTCAAAGTACCTTAAGCTACTTACAAGCATTCACCAGCAATTCACATGAGTTTCTCTGAAAGAGGAGCAGTCTGTTCCAACACTTCAGTTCACTCTGAGAAATGAATGTGATGTTGTTTCACTTTCTAAATGCTGTCCTTTCAGAGAAAATCACTTTCCTTTAAAAGTGCCTTAAGCTACTTACAAGCATTCACCAGCAACTTACAAGAGTTTCTCTGAAAGAGAAGCAGTCTGTTCAAACACTTCAATTCACTGTGCGAAGTGAATGGAGTGTTGCTTCACTTTCCAAATGCTGTACTTTCAGAGAAAATCACTTTCCTTTGAAAGTACCTTAAGCTAATTATAAGCATTCACAAGAAACTCACATGCATTTCACTGAAAGAGAGGCAGTCTGTTCCAACACTTCAATTCATTGTGCGAAGTGAATGGAGTGTTGCTTCACATTCTAAATGCTGTACTTTCAGAGAAAATCACTTTCCTTTGACAGTGCCTTAAGCTACTTACAAGCATTCACCAGCAACTCACATGAGTTTCTGTGAAAGAGAAGCAGTGTGTTCCAACACTTCAATTCACTGTTCAAAGAGAATGGAGTGTTGCTTTACTTTCTAAATGCTGTATTTTCAGAGAAAATCACTTTCCCTTGAAACTGCCTTAAGCTACTTACAAGCATTCACCAGCAACTCACATGCCTTTCTCTGAAAGAGAAGCAGTCTGTTCCAACACTTCAATTCACTCTGCGAAGTGAATAGAGTGTTGCGTCACTTTCTAAATGCTGTACTTTCAGAGAAAATCACTTTCCTTTCAAAGTACGTTAAGCTACTTACAATCATTCACCAGCAACTCACATGAGTTTCTCTGAAAGAGAAGCAGTCTGTTCCAACACTTCAATTCACTGTGCGAAGGGAATGGAGTGTTTCGTCACTTTCTAAATGCTGTACTTTCAGAGAAAATCACTTTCCTTTCAAAGTACCTTAAGCTACAAACAATCATTCACCAGGAACTCACATGAGATTCTCTGAAAGAGAAGCAGTCTGTTCCAACACATCAATTTACTGTGCGAAGTGAATTTGTTGTTGTTTCACTTTCTAAATGCTGTACTTTCAGAGAAGATCACTTTCCTTTGAAACTGCCTTAAGCTACTTACAGGAATTCACCAGCAACTCACATGAGTTTCTGTGTAAGAGGAGCAGTCTGTTTCAACACTTCAAGTCACAGTGTGAAGTGAATGGAGTGTTGCTTCACTTTCTAAATGCTGTAGTTACAGAAATAAACACTTTTTTTTTAATCCGCCTTAACTACTTAAAATCATTTAGAAGAACCTCACATTCGTTTCTCTGAAAGAGAAGCCGTCTGTCCCAACATTTCAATTCACTGTGCGAAGTGAATGGAGTGTTGCTTTACTTTCTAAATGCTGTAGTTACAGAGTAAATCACTTTCCTTTGAAAGTGCCTTAAGCTACATAAAAGCATTCACAAGAAACTCACATGTGTTTCTCTGAAAGAGAAGTAGTCTGTTACAACATTTCAATTCACTGTGCGAAGTGAATGGAGTGTTGCTTCACTTTCGAAATGCTGTACTTTCAGAGAAAATCACTTTCCTTTCAAAGTACCTTAAGCTACTTAAAAGCATTCACCAGCAACTCACATGAGTTTCTCTGAATGAGAAGCAGTCTGTTCCAACACTTCAATTCACTCTGAGTATTGAATGTGATCTTGTTTCACTTTCTAAATGCTGTACTTTCCGAAAAAATCACTTTTCTTTGAAACTGCCTTAAGCTACTTACAAGCATTCACCAGCAACTCACATGCATTTCTCTGAAAGAGAAGAAGTCTATTCCAACACTTCAATTCACTGTGCGAAGTGAATGGAGTGTTGCTTCACTTTCCAAATACTGTTACTTTCAGAGAAAATCACTTTCCTTTGAAAGTACCTTAAGCTAATTATAAGCATTCACAAGAAACTCACATGCATTTCACTGAAAGAGAGGCAGTCTGTTCCAACACTTCAATTCACTGTGCGAAGTGAATGGAGTGTTGCTTCACTTTCCAAATACTGTTACTTTCAGAGAAAATCACTTTCCTTTGAAAGTGCCTTAAGCTACTTACCACCATTCACCAGCAACTCACATGAGTTTCTGTGAAAGAGGAGCAGTCTGTTCCAACACTTCAATTCACTGTTCAAAGAGAATGGAGTGTTGCTTCACTTTCTAAATGCTGTACATTCAGAGAAAATCACTTTTCTTTGAAAGTGCCTTAAGCTACTTACAAGCATTCACCAGCAACTCACATGCATTTCTCTGAAAGAGAAGCAGTCTGTTCCAACTCTTCAATTCACTGTGCAAAGTGAATGGAGTGTTGCTTCACTTTCTAAATTCTGTACTTTCAGAGAAAATCACTTTCGTTGAAAATGTCTTAAGCTGATTAAAAGAATTCACAAGAAACTCACATGCATTTCTCTGAAAGAGAAGTAGTCTGTTCCAACACTTCAATTCACTGTGCGAACTGAATGGAGTGTTGCTTCACTTTCTGAATACTGTAGTTACAGAGAAAATCACTTTCCTTTGAAAGTGCCTTAAGCTACTTACAAGCATTCACAAGAAATTCACATGCGTTTCTCTGAAAGAGAAGCAGTCTATTCCAACACTTCATTTCACTCTGCGAAGTGAATGGAGTGTTGCTTCACTTTCTAAATCTGTACTTTCAGAGAAAATCACTTTCCTTTGAAACTGCCTTAAGTTACTTACAAGCATTCACCAGCAACTCACATGCATTTCTCTGAAAATGAAGCAGTCTGTTCCAACACTTCAATTCACTGTGCGAAGTGAATGGAGTGTTGCTTCACTTTCTAAATGCTGTACTTTCAGAGAAAATCACTTTCCTTTGAAAGTGCCTTAAGCTAATTATACGCATTCACAAGAAACTCACATGCATTTCTCTGAAAGAGAAGCAGTCTAGTCCAACACTTCAATTCACTGTGCGAAGTGAATGGAGTGTTGCTTCACTTTCTAAATGCTGTACTTTCAGAGAAAATCACTTTCTTTGAAAGTGCCTTAAGCTACTTACAAGGATTCACCAGCAACTCACATGAATTTCTCTGAAAGAGAAGCAGTCTGTTACAACACTTCAATTCACTGTGCGAAGTGAATGGAGTGTTGCTTCACTTTCTAAATGCTAGAGTTACAGAGATAATCACTTTTTTTTGAAACTGCCTTAAGCTGCTTACAAGCATTTAGAAGAACCTCACATTCAGTTCTCTGAAAGAGAAGTATTCTGTCCCAACATTTCAATTCACTGTGCGAAGAGAATGGAGTGTTGCTTCACTTTCTAAATGCTGTACTTTCAGAGAAAATGACTCTTATTTGAAAATGCCTTAAGCTACTTTCAAGCATTCATCAGCAACTCACATGAGTTTCTGTGAAAGAAAAGCAGTCTGTTCCAACACTTCAATACTCTGTGTGGAGTGAATGGAGTGTTGATTCCGTTTCTAAATGTTGTAGTTACAGAGAAAATCACTTTCCTTTGAAAGTGCCTTAAGCTACTTACAAACATTCACCAGCAACTCACATGAGTTTCTGTGAAAGGGAAGCAGTCTAGTCAAACACTTCAATTCACTGTGCGAAGTGATTGGAGTGTTACTTCACTTTCCAAATGCTGTAGTTACAGAGAAAATCACTTTCCTTTGAAAGTGCCTTAAGCTACTTACAAGCATTCACAAGAAATTCACATGCGTTTCTCCGAAAGAGAAGCAGTCTATTCCAACATTTCATTTCACTCTGCGAAGTGAATGGAGTGTTGCTTCACTTTCTAAATGCTGTACTTTCAGAGAAAATCACTTTCCTTTGAAAGTGCCTTAAGCTAATTATACGCATTCACAAGAAACTCACATGCATTTCTCTGAGAGAGAAGCAGTCTAGTCCAACATTTCAATTCACTGTGCGAAGTGAATGAAGTGTTGCTTCACTTTCTAAATGCTGTACTTTCAGAGAAAATCACTTTCTTTGAAAGTGCCTTAAGCTACTTACAAGTATTCACCAGCAACTCACATGAGTTTCTCTGAAAGAGAAGCAGTCTGTTACAACACTTCAATTCACTGTGCGAAGTGAATGGAGTGTTGCTTCACTTTCTAAATGCTGTAATTTCAGAGAAAATCACTTTCCTTTGAAACTGCATTAAGCTACTTACAAGCATTCACCAGCAACTCACAATCATTTTTCTGAAAGAGAAGCACTCTGTTCAAACAATTCAATTTACTGTGCGAAGTGAATGGAGGGTTGCTTCACTTTCAAAATGCTGTACTTTCAGAGAATATCACTTTCCTTTGAAAGTGCCTTAAGCTACTTACAAGAGTTCGCCAGCAACTCACATGAATTTCTGTGAAAGAGAAGCAGTCTCTTATAACACTTCAATTCACTCTGAGAAGTGAATGGAGTTTTCTTCACTTTCTAAATACGGTACTTTCAGAGAAAATCACTTTCCTTTGAAACTACCTTCAGCTACTTACAAGCATTCACCAGCAACTCACATGAGTTTCTCTGAAATAGAAGCAGTCTGTTCCAACATTTCAATTAACTGTGCAAAGTGAATGGAGTGTTGCTTCACTTTCTAAATGTTGTACTTTCAGAGAAAATCACTTTCCTTTGAAACTGTCTTAAGCTACTTACAAGCATTCACCAGCAACTCACATGAGTTTCTCTGAAAGACAAGTAGTCTGTTCCAACACTTCAATTCACTGTGCGAAGTGAATGGAGTGTTGCTTCACTTTCTAAAGGCTGTACTTTCAGAGAAAATCACTTTACTTTCAAAGTACCTTAAGCTACTTACATGCATTCACCAGCAATTCACATGCATTCCTCTGAAAGAGAAACAGTCTCCTCCAATACTTCATTTCACTGTGCGAAGTGAATGGAGTGTTGCTTCTCTTTCTAAATGCTGTACTTTCAGAGAAAATCACTTTCCTCTGAAACTGCCTTAAGCTATTTACAAGCATTCACCAGCAACTCACAATCATTTTTCTGAAAGAGAAGCAGTCTGTTCAAACAATTCAATTTACTGTGCGAAGTGAATGGAGGATTGCTTCACTTTCAAAATGCTGTACTTTCAGAGAAAATCACTTTCCTTTGCAAGTGCCTTAAGCTACTTACAAGCATTCCCCAGCAACTCACATGCATTTCTCTGAAAGAGAAGCAGTCTGCTCCAACACTTCAATTCACTGTGCGACGTGAATGGAGTGTTTCTTCACTTTCTAAGTGCTGTACTTTCAGGGAAAATCACTTTCCTTTGAAAGTTCCTTAAGCTAATTATAAGCATTCACAATAAACTCACATGCATTTCTCTGAAAGAGAAGCAGTCTGTTCCAACACTTCAATTCACTGTGCGAAGTGAATGGAGTTTTGCTTCACTTTCTTAATGCTGTACATTCGGAGAAAATCACTTTCCTTTGAAACTACCTTCAGCTACTTTCAAGCATTCACCAGCAACTCACATGAGTTTCTCTGAAAGAGAGGCAGTCTGTTCCAACACTTCAATTCACTGTGTGAAGTGAATGGAGTGTTGCTTCACTTTCTAAATGCTATAGTTACAGAGATAATCACTTTTTTTTGAAACTGCCTTAAGCTGCTAACAAGCATTTAGAAGAACCTCACATTCATTTCTCTGAAAGAGCAGCATTCTGTCCCAAAATTTCAATTCACTGTGCGAAGAGAATGGAGTGTTGCTTCACTTTCTAAATGCTGTTCTTTCAGAGAAAATGACTCTTATTTGAAAATGCCTTAAGCTACTTTCAAGCATTCATCAGCAACTCACATGAGTTTCTGTGAAAGAGAAGCAGTCTGTTCCAACACTTCAATTCTCTGTGTGAAGTGAATGGAGTGTTGATTCACTTTCTAAATGCTGTAGTTACAGAGAAAATCACTTTTCTTTGAAAGGGCCTTAAGCCACTTACAAACATTCACCAGCAACTCACATGAGTTTCTCTGAAAGGGAAGCAGTCTAGTCCAACACTTCAATTCACTGTGCGAAGTGATTGGAGTGTTACTTCACTTTCCAAATGCTGTAGTTACAGAGAAAATCACTTTCCTTTGAAAGTGCCTTAAGCTACTTACAAGCATTCACAAGAAATTCACATGCGTTTCTCTGAAAGAGAAGCAGTCTGCTCCAACACTTCAATTCACTGTGCGAAGTCAATGGAGTGTTGCTTCACTTTCTAAATGCTGTAGTTACAGAGATAAACACTTTTTTTGAAACTGCCTTAAGCTACTTACAAGCATTTAGAAGAAACTCACATTCGTTGCTCTGAAAGAGAAGCTGTCTGTCCCAACATTTCAATTCACTGTGCGAAGAGAATGGAGTGTTGCTTCACTTTCTAAATGCTGTACTTTCAGAAAAAATCACTCTTCTTTGAAAATGCCTTGAGCTACTTACAAGCATTCACCAGCAACTCACATGAGTTTCTCTGAAAGAGAAGCAGTCTGTTCCAACACTTCAATTCACTGTGCGAAGTCAATGGAGTGTTGCTTCACTTTCTAAATGCTGTAATTTCAGAGAAAATCACTTTCCTTTTAAATGCCTTAAGCTACTTACAACCATTCACAAAAAACTCACATCCGTTTCTCTGAAAGAGAAGCAGTCTGCTACAACACTTCAATTCAATGTGCGAAGTGAATGGAGGGGTGCTTCACTTTCTAAATGCTGTACTTTCAGAGAAAATCACTTTCCTTTGAAACTTCCTTAAGCTACTTACAAGCATTCACCAGCAACTCACATGCATTTCTCTGAAAAAGAAGCAGTCTGTTCCAACACTTCAATTCACTGTGCGAAGTGAATGGAGTGTTGCTTCACTTTCTAAATGCTGTACTTTCAGAGAAAATCACTTTCTTTGAAAGTGCCTTAAGCTACTTACAAGTATTCCCCAGCAACTCAAATGAGTTTCTTTGAAAGAGAAGCAGTCTGTTCCAACACTTCAGTTCACTGTGCGAAATGAATGGAGTGCTGCTTCACTTTCTAAATGCTGTACTTTCAGAGAAAATCACTTTCCTTTGAAAGTGCCTTAAGCTAATTATAAGCATTCACAAGAAACTCACATGCATTTCTCTGAAAGAGAAGCAGTCTAGTCCAACACTTCAATTCACTGTGCGAAGTAAATGGAGTGTTGCTTCACTTTCTAAATGCTGTACTTTCAGGGAAAATCACTTTCCTTTGAAAGTGCCTTAAGCTACTTACAAGCATTCAAAAGCAAATCTCATGAGTTTCTCTGAAAGAGAAGCAGTCTGTTCTAAGACTTCAATTCACTGTGCGATGTGAGTGGAGTGATGCTTCACTTTCTAAATGCTGTACTTTCAGAGAAAATCAGTTTCCTTTGAAAGTGCCTTAACCTAATAACAATCATTCACAAGAAATTCACATGCAATTCTCTGAAAGAGAAGCCGTTTATTCCAACACTTCAATTCACTGTGCGAAGTGAATGGAGTGTTGCTTCAGTTTCTAAATGCTGTACTTTCAGAGAACATCACTTTCCTTTGAAACTACCTTCAGCTACTTACAAGCATTCACCAGCAACTCACATGAGTTTCTCTGAAAGAGAAGCAGTCTGTTCCAACATTTCAATTAACTGTGCAAAGTGAATGGAGTGTTGCTTCACTTTCTAAATGTTGTACTTTCAGAGAAAATCACTTTCCTTTGAAACTGCCTTGAGCTACTTACAAGCATTCACCAGCAACTCACATGAGTTTCTCTGAAAGAGAAGCAGTCTGTTCCAACACTTCAATTCACTGTGCGAAGTGAATGGAGTGTTCCTTCACATTCTAAATGGTGTAGTTTCAGAGAAAATCACTTTCCTCTGAAACTGCCTTAAGCTACTTACAAGCATTCACCAGCAACTCACAATCAATTTTCTGAAAGAGAAGCAGTCTGTTCCAACACTTCAATTCACTGTGCGAGGTGAATGTGTTGTTGTTTCACTTTCTAAATGCTGTAATTTCAGAGAAAATCACTTTCCTTTGAAACTGCCTTAAGCTATTTACATGCATTCACCAGAAACTCACATGCATTTCTCTGAAAGAGAAACAGTCTGTTCCAATACTTCATTTTACTGTGCGAAGTGAATGGCGTGTTGCTTCACTTTCTTAATGCTGTACTTTCAGAGAAAATCACTTAACTTTGAAAGTGCCTTAAGCTACTTACAAGCATTGACCAGCAAATCCCATGAGTCTCTGAAAGAGAGGCAGTCTGTTCCAACACTTCAATTCACTGTGCGAAGTGAATGGAGTGTTGCTTCACTTTCTAAATGCTGTAGTTACAAGAAGATCACTTTCCTTTGAAACTGCCTTAAGCTACTAACAAGCATTCACCAGCAACTCACATGAGTTTCTCTGAAAGAGAAGCAGTCTGTTCCAACACTTCAATTCACTGTGTAAAGTGAATGGAGTGTTGCTTCACTTTCTTAATGCTGTAGTTACAGAGATAATCACTTTTTTTGAAACTGCCTTAAGCTACTTACAAGCATTTAGAAGAAACTCACATTCGTTTCTCTGAAAGAGAAGGAGTCTGTCCCAACATTTCAATACACGATGCGAAATGAATGAAGTGTTGCTTCACTTTCTAAATGCTGTACTTTTAGGGAAAATCACTTTCCTTTGAAAGTGCCTTAAGCTACTTACAAGCATTCAAAAGCAAATCTCATGAGTTTCTCTGAAAGAGAAGCAGTCTGTTTCAACACTTCAATTCACTGGGCAAAGTAAATGGAGTGTTGCTTCACTTTCTAAATGCTGTAGTTACAAAGTTAATCACATTCCTTTGAAACTGCCTTAAGCTACTTACAAGCATTCACCAGCAACTCACATGAGTTTCTCTGAAAGAGAAGAAATCTGGTCCAACACTTCAATTCACTGTTTGAAGTGATTGGAGTGTTAATTCACTTTCCTAATGCTGTAGTTACAGAGTTAATCACTTTCCTTTGAAAGTGCCTTAAGCCACTTGCAAGCATCTCTAGTAACTCAAATGAGTTTCTCTGAAAGAGAAGCAGTCTGTTCCAAAACTTCAATTAAAAGTGCGAAGTGAATGGAGTGTTTCTTCACTTTCTAAATGCTGTACTTTCCGAGAAAATCACTTTCCCTTGAAACTGCCTTAAGCTACTTACAAGCATTCACTAGCAACTCACAGGCATTTCTCTGAAAGAGGGGCAGTATGTCCCAACACTTCAATTCACTGTGCGAAGTGAATGGAGTGTTGCTTCACTTTGTAAATGCTGTACTTTCACAGAAAATCACTTTCCATTGAAAGTGTCTTAAGCCAATTACAAGCATTCACAAGAAACTCACATCCATTTCTCTGAAGAGAAGCAGTCTGTTCCAACACTTTAATTCACTGTGCGAATTGAATGGAGTGTTGCTTCACTTTCTAATTGCTGTATTTTCAGAGAAAATCACTTTACTTTGAAAATGCCTTAAGCTACTTACAAGCATTCACCAGCAAATCACATGCGTTCCTCTCAAAGAGAAGCAGTGTGTTCCAACACTTCAATTCACTGTGCGAAGTGAATGGAGTGTTGCTTCACTTTCTAAATTCTGTATTTTCCGAGAAAATCGTTTTCTTTGAAAGTGCCTTAAGCTGATTAGAAGCATTCACAAGAAACTCACATGCATTTCTCTGAAAGAGAAGCAGTCTGTTCCAACAGTTCAATTCACTGTGCGAAGAGAAGGAGTGTTGCTTCACTTTCTAAATGCTGTACTTTCAGAAAAAATCACTTTTCTTTGAAACTGCCTTAAGCTACTGACAAGCATTCACCAGCAACTCACGTGCATTTCTCTGAGAGAGAAGCAGTCTGTTCCAAAATTTCAATTCACTGTGCGAAGTGAATGGAGTATTGCTTCACTTTATAAATGCTGTACTTTCAGAGAAAATCACTTTCCTTTGAAAGTGCCTTAAACTCCTTACAAGCATTCACCAGAAACTCACATGCATTTCTCTGAAAGAGAAGCAGTCTGTTCCAACACTTCATTTCAATGTGCGAAGTCAATGGAGTGTTGCATCACTTTCTAAATGCTGTCCTTTCAGAGAAAATCACTTTTCTTTGAAAGTGCCTTAAGCTACTTAAAAGCATTCACCAGCAACTCACATGCATTTCTCTGAAAGAGAAGCAGTCTGTGCCAACACTTCAATTCACTGAGCTAAGTGAATGGAGTGTTGCTTCCCTTTCTAAATTCTGTATTTTCCGAGAAAATCGTTTTCTTTGAAAGTGCCTTAAGCTGATTAGAAGCATTCACAAGAAACTCACATGCATTTCTCTGAAAGAGAAGCAGTCTGTTCCAACAGTTCAATTCACTGTGCGGAGTGAATGGAGTGTTGCTTAACTTTCTAAATGCTGTAGTTAAAGAGATAATCACTTTCCTTAGAAAGTTCCTTAAGATACTTACAAGCAATCACAAGAAACTCACATGTGTTCCTCTGAAAGCGAAGAAGTCTGTTCCAACACTTCAATTCCCTTTGTGAAGTGAATGGAGTGTAGCTTCACTTTGTAAATGCTGTAGTTACAGAGGTAATCACGTTTTTTGAAACTGCCTTAAGCTACTTACAAGCATTTAGAAGAAACTTCCATGCGCTTCTCTAAAAGTGATGCAGTCAGTCCCAACACTTCAATTCACTGTGCAAATTGAATGGAGTGTTGCTTCACTTTCTAAATGCTGTACTTTCAGAGAGAATCACTTTCCTTTGAAAGTGCCTTAAGCTACTTACAAGCATTCACCAGCAACTCACATGCATTTCTCTAAAGAGAAGCAGTCTGTTCCAACACTTCAATTCACTTTGCGAAGTGAATGGAGTGTTGCTTCACTTTCTAAATGCTGTCCTTTCAGAGAAAATCACTTTCTTTGAAAGTGTCTTAAGCTGATTAAAAGCATTCACCAGAAACTCACATGCGTTCCTCTGAAAGCGAAGCAGTCTGTTCCAAGAGTTCAATTCCCTGTGCGAAGTGAATGGAGTGTAGCTTCACTTTGTAAATGCTGTAGTTACAGAGATAATCACGGTTTTTGAAACTGCCTTAAGCTACTTACAGGCATTTAGAAGAAACTCACATGCGCTTCTCTGAAAGAGATGCAGTCTGTCCCAACACTTCAATTAACTGTGCGAAGTGATTGGAGTGTTGCTTCACTTTCTAAAAGCTGTCCTTTCAGAGAAAATCACTTTCCTGTGAAAGTGCCTTAAGCTAATTACAAGCATTCACAAGAAACTCACAGGCGTTCCTCTGAAAGAGAAGCAGTCGATTCCAACACTTCAATTCACTGTGCGAAGTGAATGGAGCGTTGATTCACTATCTAAATGCTGTCCTTTCAGAGAAAATCACTTTGCTTTGAAACTGCCTTAAGATACTTACAACCATTCACCAGCAACTCACATGCTTTCCTCTGAAAGAGAAGCAGTCTGTTCCAATACTTCAATTCTCTGTGCAAAGTGAATGGAGTGTTTCTTCACTTACTAAATGCTGTACATTCCGAGAAAATCACTTTCCTTTGAAAGTGCCTTAAGCTACTTACAATCATTCACCAGCAACTCACAATAACATCTCTGAAAGAGAAGCAGTCTGTTCCAACACTTCAATTCACTGTGCGAAGTGAATGGAGTGTTGCATCACTTTCTAAATGCTGTCCTTTCAGAGAAAATCGCTTTCCTTTTAAAGTGCCTTAATCTAATTAAAAGCATTCACAAGAAACTCACATGCATTTCTCTGAAGAAAAGCAGTCTGTTACAACACTTCAATTCACTGTGCGAAGTGAATGCAGTGTTGCTTCACTTTCTAAATGCTGTAGTTACAGAGATTATCACTTTCTTTTGAAACTTCCTTAAGCTACTTACAAGCATTCACCAGCAAATCACATGCGTTTTTCTGAAAGAGAAACAGTCTGTTCCAACACTTCAATTCACTGTGCGAAGTGAATGGAATGTTGCTTCACTTTCTAAATGCTGTACTTTCAGAGAAAATCACTTTCCTTTGAAACTGCCTTAAGCTACTTACAAGAATTCACCAGCAACTCACATGAGTTTCTCTTAAAGAGCAGCAGTCTGTTCCAACACTTCAATTCACTGTGTGAAGTGAATGGAGTGTTGCTTCACTTTCTAAATGGTGTACTTTCAGAGAAAATCACTTTCCTTTGAAAGTGCCTTAAGCTGCTTACAAGCATTCATCAGCCACTTACATGAGTTTCTCTGAAAGCTTAGCAGCCTGTTCCAACACATCAATTCCCTGTACGAAGTGAAGGGAGTGTAGCTTCACATTCTAAATGCGGTAGTTACAGAGATAATCACGTTTTTTGAAACTGCCTTAAGCTACTTGCAAGTATTTAGGAGAAACTCACATGCGCCTTTCTGAAAGAGATGCAGTCTGTCCCGACACTTCAATTCACTGTGCGAAGTGAATGGAGTATTGCTTCACTTTCTAAATGCTGTACTTTCAGAGAAAATCACTTTCATTGAAAGTGCTTTAAGCTGATTAAAAGCATTCACAAGAAACTCACATGCATTTCTCTGAAAGAGAAGCAGTCTGTTCCAACAGTTCAATTCACTGTGCGAAGTGAATGGAGTGTAGCTTCCCTTTGTAAATGCTGTAGTTACAGAGATAATCATGTTTTTTGAAACTGCCTTAAGCTACTTACAAGCATTTAGAAGAAACTCACATGTGCTTCTCTGAAATAGATGCAGTCTGTCCCAACACTTCAATTCACTGTGCGAAGAGAATGGAGTGTTGCTTCACTTTCAAAATGCTGAACTTTCAGAGAAAATCACTTTCCTTTGAAAGTGCCTTAAGCTACTTACAAGTATTCACCAGCAACTCACATGTATTTCTCTGAAAGAGAAGCAGTCTGTACCAACACTTCAATTCACTGTGCGAAGTGAATGGAGTGTTGCATCACTTTCTAAATTCTGTACTTTCAGAGAAAATCACTTTCTTTGAAAGTGCCTTAATTTAATTAAAAGCATTCACAAGAAACTCACATGCATTTCTCTGAAAGAGAAGCAGTCTGTTCCAACAGTTCAATTTCCTGTGCGAAGTGAATGGAGTGTTGCTTCACTTTCTAAATGCTGTACTTTCAGAGAAAATCACTTTCCTTTGAAACTGCCTTAAGCTACTTACAAGAATTCACTAGCAACTCACATGAGTTTCTTGAAAGAATAGCAGTCTGTTCCAACACTTCAATTCACTGTGTGAAGTGAATGGAGTGTTGCTTTACTTTCTAAATGCTGTACTTTCAGGAAAAATCACTTTCCTTTGAAAGTGCCTTAAGCTACTTACAAGCATTCATCAGCAACTCACATGAGTTTCTCTGAAAGCGACGCAGTCTGTTCCAACACATCAATTCCCAGTGCGAAGTGAATGGAGTGTAGCTTCACTTTTTAAATGCTGTAGTTACAGAGATAATCACGTTTTTTGAAACTGCCTTAAGGTACTTACAAGTATTTAGAAGAAACTCACATGTGCTTCTCTGAAAGAGATGCAGTCTGTCCCAACACTTCAATTCACTGTGCGAAGTGAATGGAGTGTTGCTTCACTTTCTAAATACTGTACTTTCAGAGAATATCACTTTCCTTTGAAAGTGCCTTAAGCTACTTACAAGCATTCACAAGAAACTCACATGCATTTCTCTGAAAGAGAAGCAGTCTGTTCCAACACTTCAATTCACTGTGCGAAGTGAAGTTGCTTCAGTTTCTAAATGCTGTACTTTCAGAGAAATCACTTTCCTTTGAAACTGCCTTAAGCTACTTACAAGCATTCACCAGCAACTCACATGCATTTCTCTGAAAGAGAAGCAGTCTGTTCCAACACTTCAATTCACTGTGCGATGTGAAGTTGCTTCAGTTCCTAAATGCTGTACTTTCAGAGAAAATCACTTTCCTTCGAAACAGCCTTAAGCTACTTACAAGCATTCACCAGCAACTCACATGAGTCTCTCTGAAAGAGAAGCAGTCTGTTCCAACACTTCAATTCACTGTGCGAAGTGAATGGAGGGTTGCTTCACTGTCAAAATGCTGTACTTTCAGAGAAAATCACTTTCCTTTGTAAGTGCCTTAAGCTACTTACAAGCATTCCCCAGCAACTCACATGCATTTCTCTGAAAGAGAAGCAGTCTGTTCCAACACTTCAATTCACTGTGCGATGTGAAGTTGCTTCAGTTCCTAAATGCTGTACTTTCAGAGAAAATCACTTTCCTTCGAAACAGCCTTAAGATACTTACAAGCATTCACCAGCAACTCACATGAGTCTCTCTGAAAGAGAAGCAGTCTGGTCCAACACTTCAATTCACTGTGCGAAGTGAATGGAGGGTTGCTTCACTTTCAAAATGCTGCACTTTCAGAGAAAATCACTTTCCTTTGTAAGTGCCTTAAGCTACTTACAAGCATTCCCCAGCAACTCACATGCATTTCTCTGAAAAAGAAGCAGTCTGTTCCAACACTTCAATTCACTGTGCAAAGTGAATGGAGTGTTGCTTCACTTTCTAAATGCTGTACTTTCAGAGAAAATCACTTTCCTTTGACAGTGCCTTAAGCTACTTACAAGCACTCAACAGCAACTCACATGAGTTTCTCTGAAAGAGAAGCAGTCTGTTCCAACACTTCAATTCACTGTGCGAAGTGAATGGAGTGTTGCTTCACTTTCTAAATGATGTACTTTCGGAGAAATCACTTTCCTTTGAAACTGCCTTAAGCTACTTACAAGCATTCACCAGCAACTCACATGCATTTCTCTGAAAGAGAAGCAGTCTGTTCCAACACTTCAATTCACTGTGCGATGTGAAGTTGCTTCAGTTCCTAAATGCTGTACTTTCAGAGAAAATCACTTTCCTTCGAAACAGCCTTAAGCTACTTACAAGCATTCACCAGCAACTCACAGGAGTCTCTCTGAAAGAGAAGCAGTCTGTTCCAACACTTCAATTCACTGTGCGAAGGGAATGGAGTGTTGCTTCACTTTGTAAATGCTGTACTTTCAGAGAAAATCACTTTCCATTAAAAGTGCCTTAAGGTAATTATAAGCATTCACAAGAAACTCACATGCATTTCTCTGAAAGAGAAGCAGTGTGTTCCAACACTACAATTCACTGTGTGAAGTGAATGGAGTGTTGCTTCACGTTCTAAATGCTCTACTTTCAGAGAAAATCACTTTCCTTTTTAAGTGCCTTAAGCTACTTACAAGTATTCACCAGCAACTCACATGTATTTCTCTGAAAGAGAAGCAGTCTGTACCAACACTTCAATTCACTGTGCGAAGTGAATGGAGTGTTGCTTCACTTTCCAAATGCTGTAATTTCAGAGAAAATCACTTTCCTTTCAAAGTAATTTAAGCTACTTACAAGCATTCACCAGCAACTCACATGAGTTTCTCTGAAAGAGAAGCAGTCTGTCCCAACACTTCAATCACTGTGCGAAGTGAATGGAGTGTAGCTTCACTTTCGAAATGCTGCAGTTACAGAGATAATCACTTTCTTTTGAAACTGCCTTAAGCTACTTACAAGCATTCACAAGCAAATCACATGCGTTTTTCTGAAAGAGAAGCAGTCTGTTCCAACACTTCAATTCACTGTGCGAAGTGAATGGAATGTTGCTTCACTTTCTAAATGCTGTACTTTCAGAGAAAATCACTTTCCTTTGAAACTGCCTTAAGCTACTTACAAGCATTCATCAGCAACTCACATGAGTTTCTCTGAAAGCGACGCAGTCTGTTCCAACACATCAATTCCCAGTGCGAAGTGAATGGAGTGTAGCTTCACTTTTTAAATGCTGTAGTTACAGAGATAATCATGTTTTTTGAAACTGCCTTAAGGTACTTACAAGTATTTAGAAGAAACTCACATGCGCTTCTCTGAAAGAGATGCAGTCTGTCCCAACACTTCAATTCACTGTGCGAAGTAAATGGAGTGTTGCTTCACTTTCTAAATACTGCACTTTCAGAGAAAATCACTTTCCTTTGAAAGTGCCTTAAGCTACTTACAAGCATTCACAAGAAACTCACATGCATTTCTCTGAAAGAGAAGCAGTCTGTTCCAACACTTCAATTCACTGTGCGAAGTGAAGTTGCTTCAGTTCCTAAATGCTGTACTTTCAGAGAAAATCACTTTCCTTCGAAACAGACTTAAGCTACCTACAAGCATTCACCAGCAACTCACATGAGTCTCTCTGAAAGAGAAGCAGTCTGTTCCAACACTTCAATTCACTGTGCGAAGTGAATGGAGGGTTGCTTCACTTTCAAAATGCTGTACTTTCAGAGAAAATCACTTTCCTTTGTAAGTGCCTTAAGCTACTTACAAGCATTCCCCAGCAACTCACATGCATTTCTCTGAAAGAGAAGCAGTCTCTTCCAACACTTCAATTCACTGTGCAAAGTGAATGGAGTGTTGCTTCACTTTCTAAATGCTGTACTTTCAGAGAAAATCACTTTCCTTTGACAGTGCCTTAAGCTACTTACAAGCATTCACCAGCAACTCACATGAGTTTCTCTGAAAGAGAAGCAGTCTGTTCCAACACTTCAATTCACTGTGCGAAGTGAATGGAGTGTTGCTTCACTTTCTAAATGCTGTACTTTCAGAGAAAATCACTTTCCTTTGAAACTGCCTTAAGCTACTTACAAACATTCACCAGCAACTCACATGAGTTTCTCTGAAAGAGAAGTAGTCTGTTCCAACACTTTAATTCACTGTGCGAAGTGAATGGAGTGTTGCTTCACTTTCTAAATGCTGTACTTTCAGAGAAATCACTTTCCTTTGAAACTGCCTTAAGCTACTTACGAGCATTCACCAGCAACTCACATGCATTTCTCTGAAAGAGAAGCAGTCTGTTCCAACACTTCAATTCACTGTGCGATGTGAAGTTGCTTCAGTTCCTAAATGCTGTACTTTCAGAGAAAATCACTTTCCTTCGAAACAGCCTAAAGATACTTACAAGCATTCACCAGCACCTCACATGAGTCTCTCTGAAAGAGAAGCAGTCTGTTCCAACACTTCAATTCACTGTGCGAAGTGAATGGAGGGTTGCTTCACTTTCAAAATGCTGTACTTTCAGAGAAAATCACTTTCCTTTGTAAGTGCCTTAAGCTACTTACAAGCATTCCCCAGCAACTCACATGCATTTCTCTGAAAGAGATGCAGTCTGTTCCAACACTTCAATTCACTGTGCAAAGTGAATGGAGTGTTGCTTCACTTTCTAAATGATGTACTTTCAGAGAAAATCACTTTCCTTTGACAGTGCCTTAAGCTACTTACAAGCATTCACCAGCAACTCACATGAGTTTCTCTGAAAGAGAAGCAGTCTGTTCCAACACTTCAATTCACTGTGCGAAGTGAATGGAGTGTTGCTTCACTTTCTAAATGATGTACTTTCAGAGAAAATCACTTTCCTTTGAAACTGCCTTAAGCTACTTACAAACATTCACCAGCAACTCACATGAGTTTCTCTGAAAGAGAAGCAGTCTGTTCCAACACATCAATTCACTGTGCGAAGTGAATGGAGTGTTGCTTCACTTTCTAAATGATGTACTTTCAGAGAAATCACTTTCCTTTGAAACTGCCTTAAGCTACTTACAAGCATTCACCAGCAACTCACATGCATTTCTCTGAAAGAGAAGCAGTCTGTTCCAACACTTCAATTCACTGTGCGATGTGAAGTTGCTTCAGTTCCTAAATGCTGTACTTTCAGAGAAAATCACTTTCCTTCGTAACAGCCTTAAGCTACTTACAAGCATTCACCAGCAACTCACAGGAGTCTCTCTGAAAGAGAAGCAGTCTGTTCCAACACTTCAATTCACTGTGCGAAGTGAATGGAGGGTTGCTTCACTTTCAAAATGCTGTACTTTCAGAGAAAATCACTTTCCTTTGTAAGTGCCTTAAGCTACTTACAAGTATTCACCAGCAACTCACATGTATTTCTCTGAAAGAGAAGCAATCTGTACCAACACATCAATTCACTGTGCGAAGTGAATGGAGTGTTGCATCACTTTCTAAATTCTGTACTTTCAGAGAAAATCACTTTCCTTTGACAGTGCCTTAAGCTACTTACAAGCATTCACCAGCAACTCACATGAGTTTCTCTGAAAGAGAAGCAGTCTGTTCCAACACTTCAATTCACTGTGCGAAGTGAATGGAGTGTTGCTTCACTTTGTAAATGCTGTACTTTCAGAGAAAATCACTTTCCATTAAAAGTGCCTTAAGCTAATTATAAGCATTCACAAGAAACTCACATGCATTTCTCTGAAAGAGAAGCAGTGTGTTCCAACACTACAATTCACTGTGTGAAGTGAATGGAGTGTTGCTTCACGTTCTAAATGCTCTACTTTCAGGGAAAATCACTTTCCTTTGTAAGTGCCTTAAGCTACTTACAAGTATTCACCAGCAACTCACATGTATTTCTCTGAAAGAGAAGCAGTCTGTACCAACATTTCAATTCACTGTGCGAAGTGAATGGAGTGTTGCTTCACTTTCCAAATGCTGTAATTTCAGAGAAAATCACTTTCCTTTCAAAGTAATTTAAGCTACTTACAAGCATTCACCAGCAACTCACATGAGTTTCTCTGAAAGAGAAGCAGTCTGTCCCAACACTTCAATCACTGTGCGAAGTGAATGGAGTGTAGCTTCACTTTCGAAATGCTGCAGTTACAAAGATAATCACTTTCTTTTGAAACTGCCTTAAGCTACTTACAAGCATTCACCAGCAAATCACATGCGTTTTTCTGAAAGAGAAGCAGTCTGTTCCAACACTTCAATTCACTGTGCGAAGTGAATGGAATGTTGCTTCACTTTCTAAATGCTGTACTTTCAGAGAAAATCACTTTCCTTTGAAACTGCCTTAAGCTACTTACAAGCATTCATCAACAACTCACATGAGTTTCTCTGAAAGCGACGCAGTCTGTTCCAACACATCAATTCCCAGTGCGAAGTGAATGGAGTGTAGCTTCACTTTTTAAATGCTGTAGTTACAGAGATAACCCCTTTTTTTGAAACTGCCTTAAGGTACTTACAAGTATTTAGAAGAAACTCACATGCGCTTCTCTGAAAGAGATGCAGTCTGTCCCAACACTTCAATTCACTGTGCGAAGTAAATGGAGTGTTGCTTCACTTTCTAAATACTGCACTTTCAGAGAAAATCACTTTCCTTTGAAAGTGCCTTAAGCTACTTACAAGCATTCACAAGAAACTCACATGCATTTCTCTGAAAGAGAAGCAGTCTGTTCCAACACTTCAATTCACTGTGCGAAGTGAAGTTGCTTCAGTTTCTAAATGCTGTACTTTCAGAGAAATCACTTTCCTTTGAAACTGCCTTAAGCTACTTACAAGCATTCACCAGCAACTCACATGCATTTCTTTGAAAGAGAAGCAGTCTGTTCCAACACTTCAATTCACTGTGCGATGTGAATTTGCTTCAGTTCCTAAATGCTGTACTTTCAGAGAAAATCACTTTCCTTCGAAACAGCCTTAAGCTACTTACAAGCATTCACCAGCAACTCACATGAGTCTCTCTGAAAGAGAAGCAGTCTGTTCCAACACTTCAATTCACTCTGCGAAGTGAATGGAGGGTTGCTTTACTTTCAAAATGCTGTACTTTCAGAGAAAATCACTTTCCTTTGTAAGTGCCTTAAGCTACTTACAAGCATTCCCCAGCAACTCACATGCATTTCTCTGAAAGAGAAGCAGTCTCTTCCAACACTTCAATTCACTGTGCAAAGTGAATGGAGTGTTGCTTCACTTTCTAAATGCTGTACTTTCAGAGAAAATCACTTTCCTTTGAAACTGCCTTAAGCTACTTACAAACATTCACCAGCAACTCACATGAGTTTCTCTGAAAGAGAAGCAGTCTGTTCCAACACTTCAATTCACTGTGCGAAGTGAATGGAGTGTTGCTTCACTTTCTAAATGATGTACTTTCAGAGAAATCACTTTCCTTTGAAACTGCCTTAAGCTACTTACAAGCATTCACCAGCAACTCACATGCATTTCTCTGAAAGAGAAGCAGTCTGTTCCAACACTTCAATTCACTGTGCGATGTGAAGTTGCTTCAGTTCCTAAATGCTGTACTTTCAGAGAAAATCACTTTCCTTCGAAACAGCCTTAAGCTACTTACAAGCATTCACCAGCAACTCACATGAGTCTCTCTGAAAGAGAAGCAGTCTGTTCCAACACTTCAATTCACTGTGCGAAGTGAATGGAGGGTTGCTTCACTTTCAAAATGCTGTACTTTCAGAGAAAATCACTTTCCTTTGTAAGTGCCTTAAGCTACTTACAAGCATTCCCCAGCAACTCATATGCATTTCTCTGAAAGAGAAGCAGTCTCTTCCAACACTTCAATTCACTGTGCGAAGTGAATGGAGTGTTGCTTCACTTTCTAAATGCTGTACTTTCAGAGAAAATCACTTTCCTTTGACAGTGCCTTAAGCTACTTACAAGCATTCACCAGCAACTCACATGAGTTTCTCTGAAAGAGAAGCAGTCTGTTCCAACACTTCAATTCACTGTGCGAAGTGATTGGAGTGTTGCTTCACTTTCTAAATGATGTACTTTCAGAGAAAATCACTTTCCTTTGAAACTGCCTTAAGCTACTTACAAACATTCACCAGCAAGTCACATGAGTTTCTCTGAAAGAGAAGCAGTCTGTTCCAACACTTCAATTAACTGTGCGAAGTGAATGGAGGGTTGCTTCACTTTGAAAATGCTGTACTTTCAGAGAAAATCACTTTGCTTTGTAAGTGCCTTAAGCTACTTACAAGCATTCCCCAGCAACTCACATGCATTTCTCTGAAAGAGAAGCAGTCTGTTCCAACACTTCAATTCACTGTGCAAAGTGAATGGAGTGTTGCTTCACTTTGTAAATGCTGTACTTTCAGACAAAATCACTTTCCATTAAAAGTGCCTTAAGCTAATTATAAGCATTCACAAGAAACTCACATGCATTTCTCTGAAAGAGAAGCAGTGTGTTCCAACACTACAATTCACTGTGTGAAGTGAATGGAGTGTTGCTTCACGTTCTAAATGCTCTACTTTCAGAGAAAAACACTTTCCTTTGAAACTGCCTTAAGCTACTTACAAGCATTCACCAGCAACTCAAATGAGTTTCTCTGAAAGAGAAGCAGTCTGTTCCAACACTTCTATTCACTGTGCAAAGTGAATGGAGTGTTGCTTCACTTTCTAAATGATGTACTTTCAGAGAAAACCACTTTCCTTTGAAACTGCCTTAAGCTACTTACAAACATTCACCAGCAACTCACATCAGTTTCTCTGAAAGAGAAGCAGTCTGTTCCTACAATTCAATTCTTTGTGCGATGTGAATGGAGTGTTGTGTCACTTTCATATGCTGTACTTTCAGAGATAATCATTTTCCTTTCAAAGTACCTTAAATTACTTACAAGCATTCACCAGCAACTCACATTAGTTTCTCTGAAAGAGAAGCAGTCTGTTCCAACACTTCAATTCACTGTGCGAAGTGAATGTGTTGTTGTTTCACTTTCTAAATGCTGTACTTTCAGAGAAATCACTTTCCTTTGAAACTGCCTTAAGCTACTTACAAGCATTCACCAGCAACTCACATGCATTTCTCTGAAAGAGAAGCAGTCTGTTCCAACACTTCAATTCACTGTGCGAAGTGAAGTTGCTTCAGTTTCTAAATGCTGTACTTTCAGAGAAATTACTTTCCTTTGAAACTGCCTTAAGCTACTTACAAGCATTCACCAGCAACTCACATGCATTTCTCTGAAAGAGAAGCAGTCTGTTCCAACACTTCTATTCACTGTGCGACGTGAAGTTGCTTCAGTTTCTAAATGCTGTACTTTCAGAGAAAATCACTTTCCTTCGAAACAGCCTTAAGCTAATTACAAGCATTCACCAGCAACTCACATGAGTCTCTCTGAAAGAGAAGCAGTCTGTTCCAACACTTCAATTCACTGTGAGAAGTGAATGGAGGGTTGCTTCTCTTTCAAAATGCTGTACTTTCAGAGAAAATCACTTTCCTTTGTAAGTGCCTTAAGCTACTTACAAGCATTCCCCAGCAACTCACATGCATTTCTCTGAAAGAGAAGCAGTCTCTTCCAACACTTCAATTCACTGTGCAAAGTGAATGGAGTGTTGCTTCACTTTCTAAATGCTGTACTTTCAGAGAAAATCACTTTCCTTTAAAAGTGCCTTAAGCTAATTATAAGCATTCACAAGAAACTCACATGCATTTCTCTGAAAGAGAAGCAGTGTGTTCCAACACTTCAATTCACTGTGCGAAGTGAATGGAGTGTTGCTTCACGTTCTAAATGCTGTACTTTCAGAGAAAATCACTTTCCTATGAAACTGCCTTAAGCTACTTACAAGCATTCACCAGCAACTCAAATGAGTTTCTCTGAAAGAGAAGCAGTCTGTTCCAACACTTCTATTCACTGTGCGAAGTGAATGGAGTGTTGCTTCACTTTCTAAATGATGTACTTTCAGAGAAAACCACTTTCCTTTGAAACTGCCTTAAGCTACTTACAAACATTCACCAGCAACTCACATGAGTTTCTCTGAAAGAGAAGCAGTCTGTTCCAACATTTCAATTCTCTGTGCGATGTGAATGGAGTGTTGCGTCACTTTCTAAATGCTGTCCTTTCAGAGAAAATCACTTTCCTTTCAAAGTACCTTAAACTACTTACAAGCATTCACCAGCAACTCACATGAGTTTCTCTGAAAGAGAAGCAGTCTGTTCCAACACTTCAATTCACTGTGCGAAGTGAATGTGTTGTTGTTTCACTTTCTAAATGCTTTACTTTCAGAGAAAATCACTTTCCTTTGAAACTGCCTTAAGCTACTTACAAGCATTCACCAGCAACTCACATGCATTTCTCTGAAAGAGAAGCAGTCTCTTCCAACACTTCAATTCACTGTGCGAAGTAAAGTTGCTTCAGTTTCTAAATGCTGTACTTTCAGAGAAAATCACTTTCCTTTGAAACAGCCTTAAGCTACTTACAAGCATTCACCAGCAACTCACATGAGTTTCTCTGAAAGAGAAGCAGTCTGTTCCAACATTTCCATTCACTGTGCTGCTGTGGGATTTCCTTCAGCTCCTTCTGCCAATCGCCGCTGAGTTACCAGCCCATTGGGGCGTGGTCTCTCTCCCTTTAAAAAAAGCAGCGGCTGTCCTCCACTCTGTCTTTGTCTTCCGGCTCCGTTTCCAGCCCCTGGACTCCTTTCCTGTTCGCGCGGAGGGGCTGTTGTCTGGGACGGTAATCTGTAAGTTTTTTCCCCTTTGAATAAATAACCATTCTATTAATCATAATTCCAAACTGGTGTGGGATTGTCTGTGACTTACGCCTTCATCTGGCGCCCCACGTTTGGTTGTAGAACCCCCCCTTCCCCCCCACTCAACTGCTTGCTACCAGCTCGGCTATTCACGAGACCTCCCTCAGCTGCGGCCTGTGCCCTGTATGTGAAGCCAGCAGTTCAATTAAACCCCACGCCTCCCAAGCTCCACAGGCTCGGGACAATCTCTGCAAGCCTGGTTTGCTCTTTTCTGAGTTTTTTTTAAATTTCTCTTGTAAGTGCGGTGCTATAGTGGCGTGAATCAGAACGACTCGGTCACGTGGAGGCATACGCGGCTTCCGGGTTGCTCTTTTCTACCCCTGGATTCTGGGTTTCTGGTTCCATGTATGGAATTGATTTAATTAAACTTTCTTTCTTGAGCAACTTATATTTCCTAGTTTTTAACAAATACTAAGGCAGACACTGAAACAGGACCTGTTTAAGTCACCTTTGCAGTGGTTCTAGTCGCAACTTGGCAACAGCGCCGCCAACTAGACAAGAGGTAATATGGCAGTTTTTGCTTCCAACGCCAATTTTACTGTTTTCTTTATTAATACAATGGATTATGTCATGCAAGGTTTATATGACTATGGGAATATATTAATTTACTTGTTACTAGGTTTCAGTTTTCTTTTCAATATTTTATCATTAAGAAAGATACGATTTTTACGGACTAATATTGAACAACTAGTTGAAAGGATTAAAATTATTGAAAATCAGGGGTTATCTGAACAAGTGGATACTATGATAGACAAAATTGACTCCATGTCCAAGGGTACTAGGAAGTTACCTGAAAGGGTACAGGCTGTTGAATTTGACGTTCAGACGTTACCACAAAGTTTTGATAAGGTAACAGATAGAATGAACCTCCAGAATGGGAACCAAAAAACTGATACCTTAGTGAAATTACTAGAAACACGGGTAGGTCAGGAGATTCAGGATTTAAGGAATACAATGATAAAAAGATTAGAAATGATTGAAGAAACTATTGGAGCTGGTGAACAGAGTAAGAAGGCACAAGGACAGGATACAATGCCACCACCAGCTGTTAGAACTGGCTTACCCAGGGTCCTAACAACATACCCTGTAATTTATTCTGACAAAGGGTTAACTTCCAAAGGCTCAAAGGGAGTTAAAGAAGCTAGATGGACACCAATAGCAATGAATGATTTAAAAGAAGTTAAGCAAGCTGTCGTTAACTTTGGCTTGCACTCTGCATTTGTTAAGGAAATGATAAGGACTTGGGCTTCTAATGTCAGAGCTACCCCCCATGATTTCTCTCAGCTAGTGTCTGCAGTTTTAGATGATGGGCCTTCCTTGATGTTTGGAATTTATTTCAGAGAAGAATCCAAACATATGGAACAGCAAGGAAGAGCAAAAGGTGTGGAGGTTTCCCAAGATCAAATTCTTGGTGTAGGAGCATATGCTAATCCACAGGTCCAAGCTCTTTATGATGAAGAAGTGCTGTCCTTATGTCACAAAGCAGCCTTGAATGCTTTGAATAGAATACAAGATCCAGCAAAAAGGGTCGAATCATATACCAGGGTTAGGCAGGGACAGAGAGAACCCTTTACTGACTTTGTGCAAAGATTAATTAAGGCTCTGGACATAGGGGTAACAGACCCAGAAGCTAGACGAATACTTCTTGAATCTCTAGCTTTTGAAAATGCAAATACTGAATGTAAAAAGATAATTGGGCCTTTAAGATCTAGATCAGCACCAATGGAAGAATGGATACAGCATACAATGAATGTTGAGATGTTTAGCTATAATGATGAATCCTGGGTAGGAGAAGCGATTTCCAAAGCTATGAGGAGACATCAAACTACCAGGTGTTTTAATTGTGGTAAATTAGGACATCTGAAAAGGGATTGCAGGCAAAGAAATCCTAGGAATAATATCTCCTCTGGGAATGACAAAAGTAGGAGATCTCAGCCTTCAGGTATATGCAGGAGATGCGGTAAAGGCCGACATTGGTCCAACGAATGCAGGTCAACAACAGACAGACAAGGCAACCCAATACCATCGGGAAACTCCTTGAGGGGCCTCTCGCAGGCCCCCAAGCCAAAAGTGGCCCAGTCATTCCCAGTTACAGTCGAAAATGTGTCTCACCAAGAAAATTAAAAACTCCAATGTCTGCCGTAAAAAGTAATACTTGTCTAAATGATGAATTACATGTGGAGAATGAGTCAAAAAATTCAGGAGGACAGAGTAAACGTATATTTTGGCAAACGTATATTAACGATCAAAGACCAAAGCTAAGAGTCTGTATAAATGGCATTTTTATTGAAGGCTTATTAGACACAGGTGCGGATGTAAGTATAATTGCTCCAGAATCCTGGCATCCGAATTGGCCTCTTCATGAGGTAGATGTTCAGTTCCTGGGAATTGGAACCCTATCTCGTGTAAAACAAAGCACAAGATGGGTGGAATGCATAGGGCCTGAAGGGCAAAGAGGAAGATTAAGGCCATATATAGCAAATATTGCAATAAATTTATGGGGCCGTGACCTGCTACAGCAATGGAATACCCAGATTAACATTCCTGTAGTTCCAGGAACTCACAATTCTGGGAAGGATATAATGAGGTATTATGGAAAAAGGTCACCAGCCACTCAGGCTGTACAAGAACACACAGCCAATAGCAAACCTTTAGAGGTACCAACAGCCCTACCTTTAAAATGGCTAACTGAGAAGCCAATATGGATCAAGCAGTGGCCTCTAGCTGAAGATAAGTTACAGGCTTTGGAACAGCTGGTACAAGAGCAACTAGATGCTAACCATATTGAAGAATCAACCAGCCCTTGGAATTCTCCTGTGTTTGTTGTAAAAAAGAAATCTGGTAAATGGAGAATGGTGACAGATCTAAGAGCTGTCAACAAGGTAATTCAGCCTATGGGTCCGCTACAATCTGGAATTCCTTTGCCTTCTCTATTACCAAGAAGATGGCCTCTTATAGTTATTGATTTGAAAGATTGTTTTTTCACTATACCTTTGCAAAAAATGGATAGAGAAAAATTTGCCTTCACAGTGCCTACTTATAATAATTCTCAGCCTACTAGGAGATATCAATGGACTGTCCTCCCACAGGGGATGCTCAATAGTCCCACATTGTGTCAATATTTTGTTAATAAGCCACTGGAAATAATTCGTAAGCAATTTCCCAAGTCCATAATTTATCATTACATGGATGACATTTTATTATCTGATTCAAATAAAGATATTTTGGAAAGTATGTTTGAAGAAGTAAAGAAAGTCTTGCCTAGGTGGGGATTACAAATTGCCCCTGAAAAGATTCAAAGAGGAGATTCTATTAATTACCTAGGCTACAGAATAGGGTTAGAGAAAATTCGAACACAAAAGGCACAAATTAGGAGAGACCGGTTACGGACTCTCAATGACTTCCAAAGATTGTTAGGAGATATTTCCAGTCTACGACCAGCTGTTGGGATAACACCTGATCTAATAGTTCATTTAAACAAAACCTTAGATGGTGATAAGGATTTGAATAGTCCCAGAAAATTGACAGTTGAAGCAGAAAAGGAACTGACAATGATTGAGGAAAAATTACAGGAGGCACATGTGGATAGGGTCAACCCGAATCTTAGTTCCATCCTAGTCATACTGCCTTCCAGAATTTCTCCTACAGGGATTTTAATGCAGAGGGAAGATATTATTTTAGAGTGGATATTTATACCTCATAAACCAAGTAAAAAATTAAAAACTTATGTAGAAAAGGTTTCAGAATTAATTATAAAAGGTAAACTGAGACTTCGTCAACTAGCAGGTATAGACCCAGCAGAAATTATAGTGCCTTTTACTACTGAGGAAATAAGAAAGTTATGGGAAGATAATGAACCATGGCAAAGAGCTTGTGCTAATTTTTTGGGAGAAATTAGCAGCAACTATCCCAAAAGTGATAGACTTAACCTCATAAAGAGAACTTCTTGGATTCTTCCTAGAATTGTACGTGATGCTCCAATAACTGGAGCTCGGACATTTTATACCGATGCAAATAAATCAGGGAAAGCAGGTTATAAATCAGAAGAATTGAGTAAGGTGGAACAAAGCCCTTATAATTCTGTCCAGAAGGCAGAATTATATGCCATTCTTATGGTGCTAAGGGATTTTAAAGAACCTCTTAATATAATTACAGATTCACAATATGCAGAAAGAGTTATCTTGCATATTGAAACCGCTGAATTCATACCAGATGACACAGAGTTGACTTCATTGTTTATCGAGGTACAGGACATAATTAGGAATAGGCTTTGTCCAATGTACATAACACACATCCTGTCCCATACCGGTCTGCCTGGGCCTCTAGCACAAGGTAACGCTGAAATTGACCAATTATTGATTGGAAGCGTTCTGCAGGCCTCAGAATTTCATAAAAAAACATCATGTCAATAGTAAAGGCTTAAAGAAAGAGTTTTCCATTACATGGCAACAAGCTAAGGACATTATAAAGAGATGTCCTACTTGTTCTTTCTATAATCAAACATCGTTGCCTGCAGGGAGTAACCCAAAGGGTACTCAAAGGAATGAAATCTGGCAGATGGATGTGTTCCACTTTATGGAATTTGGTAAATTAAAATATGTACACCACACCATAGACACGTATTCAGGTTTTCAATGGGCAACTGCCCTGAGCTCAGAAAAGGCTGATTCGGTAATCACACATTTATTGGAAGTTATGGCCATCATGGGTATACCTGCACAAATAAAGACAGACAATGGTCCAGCATATGTATCTAAGAAAATGAAACGCTTCTTTGCTTATTATAATATAAAACACGTTACAGGTATACCAAATAATCCTACAGGTCAGGCAGTTATAGAAAGATCAAATCGTACTATAAAGGATATGCTAAACAAACAGAAAGGGACGAAAGATACCCCCAGAAATAGATTGCATAATGCTTTATTAACCTTGAATTTTCTTAATGCTAATGAGAAAGGAACAACAGCAGCAGAGAGGCATTGGATAATGGAAAAAACTTCTGAACTAAACCAACCTGTTTATTTCAAAGACGTGCTGACCACTCAATGGAAGCCAGGAGATGTGCTACGTTGGGGAAGGGGTTTTGCTCTTGTTTCCACAGGAGAAGAAAAATTGTGGATACCATCAAAATTAATAAAGGTTCGATTTGAAGAGGAGAAACCTCTTGGAAAGGAGAAATGACAGCATCTACAATGATGATAACCGTACAGGTGGTAAGAAAAGCATATAGAATGGGGGCAGGGTTCTGTTCTTATCTCCACAGGAAAACACTGATCTTTGAAAAGTTCAAGGGACCCTGGATATTTGAATACTGACAGATGGAAAATAACGGCCCAATAGGGACTATCAAGAAAACTGAATAGGTTCTGTAAGTACCATATACTAAATCATATTTCTAAATTTATAGAGCTGGTTTTAGAGTTGGACTCTGGCTCAGTCCCTCTCTAATTCCAAGCCTGTTGTTTAAAGAAAAACCCAGAGTTTCTGGAGTTTCTGTCTCATGTCAAGAGCCATGATATGGGACAGAAAGAAATATGAGTTTAGAAAACATCTTTACTTTTCTTCATATCTATCATACCTTCATTAAATATATCTATCATGTCTCTCATTGAATATAGGTATTCATGTATATGTCTATATAATTAATGTTTAAGTTTTCCACAATGAACAATGAGTTTTTCCTACAGTGACATTTGAAGTTTCCAGGAAGAAGATGAGGCCCCATAACAACAACTCCACCTGGTTGATATGATGTCATGATACTGATAGCGCTACTACAAGACTTGTTTGGGGTACCAGCTGCACAAGACGGTTCCAACGTGCTGAAATGGTGCACATCTTGTACAACATTCTGGCCAGACCTCCACAAAATACTCAGAGACTATTTGCAATTTTAAAAGACATTGATCTTGAAATTTAACCATCATTTTACTTTCACAGGATCCCCCAGAAAGAACGTCGCCCCCATGACAGCTGGAAGTAATTCTAGAGAACGACGTCCCCTCTCCCAATAAAGTTTGCCCTTGGGTTTAGGGACATCATTTAGGGGTTGGTTATAATTAGTATATGGTTGAGGGTTGGGGGAGGAATTTTATAAGCACAGGAATCTTAAAAAAAAAAGAGGGATAATTGGATTATGGGATAAATAGATTTGTACTTGTGAGTTATTGCTTTTAGACAAACATATTGGTATCGATTCTTATATATTGATACAAAGTTAAATTATGTTGACTATTTTATGCATGCATGCTTCATGCTTCTACCTCTGTTTAAAACATTTTTATGTATTTGTATATATATTGTATTGATATATGTATATTTACCATATTGCATTGTACACTTCTACCTCTGATTAAGATACTTATATATTGTTTATGTATTGATATATATATTTACCATATTGCAATGTATACTTGCACATTGTTTATATTTGGAAGTCACATTGTCCTCATTTATTGCACAGTTGTTTATTATCTCAGTTTTTAAGTTAGATAGATATTGAGAATTATATAGATCAACAGTCATCTAAGTTTGTCATTTATAATTAGACTAATCAGGTTCTTTAGATATATAGAGATTATATTCAGTATAGATAGATAATCTTCAACCTCTTCAAAGAGCTGTAGAAAATGGCCTTTAATCTAATTCAGAGTTCTATGGTAGGGAGACACAATCACTCCTGGCAACACTGATCTATGCCCGAGAGAATATTGAGCACCAAAGACACTCCACCTGGAGCCTTTCTTCTTGGCAGAACTGGCCTTTGGGTAAAGAAATGCTCATACCTCAACTACTGACAGAGTTACAGAATATCCGTAAATGGATAAAACAAGACTGTCATATCCTGCCAAGACAGGGTAAGATAGTTTTGAAGTTTCTTGCCTTTGAAAATGGTATGTCAGTTACATAAGGCCTTAGCCAAAGTTGGTTGCTTCAACGCTGCAAATGTGACTTTGGGTGTTTGTCCAGGTAGCCAGTTGTCTCTGCGATTTGGTACATGTTCTGGAAGTTGTTTGATTGCACTTCCTAATTACTCAGATAACATTATTTCCCTTCTCAGATCTTCGATGGGATTGAAGATTACATAAATGTAGTTACTTTCCTTTCATGACTTGGCCAAGTTATTTGTTATACAAGACTTAAGCTAGTTAGAATAGGATATTTGTATTTATTGTATATAATTTCGTAGGTTTGTACTTATTGTATATAATTGCGTAGTAGGCTTAGAACTCTCTTACTTAAACAAAAGGGGGAGATGCTGTGGGAGTTCCTTCAGCTCCTTCAGCCAATCGCCGCTGAGTTACCAGCCCATTGGGGCGTGGTCTCTCTCCCTTTAAAAAAAGCAACAGCTGTCCTCCACTCTGTCTTTGTCTTCCGGCTCCGTTTCCGGCCCCTGGACTCCTTTCCAGTTCGCGCGGAGGGGCTGTTGTCTGGGACGGTAATCTGTAAGTTTTTTCCCCTTTGAATAAATAACCATTCTATTAATCATAATTCCAAACTGGTGTGGGATTGTCTGTGACTTACGCCTTCACTGTGCAAAGTAAATGGAGTGCTGCATCACTTTCTAAATGCTGTACTTTCAGAAAAAATCACTTTCCTTTGAAAATGCCTTAAGCTACTTACAAGCATTCACCAGAAACTCACATGAGTTTCTCTGAAAGAGAAGCAGTCTGTTCCAACACTTCAATTGACTGTGCGAAGTGTACGAAGCGTTGAGTCACTTTCTAAATTCTGTACTTTCAGAGAAAATCACATTCCTTTCAAAGTACCTTGAACTACTTACCAGCATTCACCAGCAACTCACATGAGTTTCTCTGAAAGAGAAGGAGTCTGTTCCAACATTTCAATTCACTGTGCGAAGTGAATGGAGTGTTGCTTCACTTTCTAAATGCTGTATTTTCAGAGAAAATCACTTTCCTTTGAAACTGCCTTAAGCTACTTACAAGCATTCACAGCAACTCACATGGTTTCTCTGAAATAGAAAGCAGTCTGTTCCAATACTTCAATTCACTGTGCGAAGTGAATGGAGTGTTGCTTCATTTTCTAAATACTGTACTTTCAGAGAAAATCACTTTCCTTTGAAAGTGCCTTAAGCTACTTACAAGCATTGACCAGCAACTCACATGCGTTTCTCTGAAAGAGAGGCAGTCTGTTCCAACAATTAAATTCACTGTGCGAAGTGATTGGAGTGTTACCTCACTTTCTAAATGCTGTACTTTCATAGAAAATCACTTTCCTTTGAAACTGCCTAAGCTACTTCCAAGCATTCACAAGAAACTCACATGCGTTTCTCTGAAAGAGAAGCAGTCTGTTCCAACACTTCAATTCACTGTGCGAAGTGAATGGAGTGTTGCTTCACTTTCCAAATGCAGTACTTTCAGAGAAAATCACTTTCCTTTGAAACTGCCTTAAGCTACTTACAAGCATTCACCAGCAACTCACATGAGTCTCTCTGAAAGAGAAGCAGTCTGGTCCAACATTTCAATTCACTGTGCGAAGTGAATGGAGTGTTGCTTCACTTTTTAAATGCTGTCCTTTCAGGGAAAATCACTTCCCTTTCAAAGTACCCTAAGCTAGAAACAAGGATTCACCAGCAACTCACATGAGTTTCTCTGAAAGAGAAGCAGTCTGTTCCAACATTTCAATTCACTGTGCGAAGTGAATGTGTTGTTGTTTCACTTTCTAAATGCTGTACTTTCAGAGAAAATTGCTTTCCTTTTACAGTGCCTTACTCTAATTACAAGCATTCACAAGAAGCTCACATGCATTTCTCTGAAAGAGAAGCAGTCTGTTCCAACACTTCATTTCACTGTGCGAAGTGAATGGATTGTTGCTTCACTTTCTAAATGCTGTAGTTACAGAGATAATCACTTTCTATTGAAACTGCCTTAATCTACTTACAAACATTCACCAACAAATCACATGCGGTTCTCTGAAAGAGAAGCAGTCTGCTCCAACACTTCAATTCACTGTGCAAAGTGAATGGAGTGTTGCTTCACTTTCCAAATGCTGTCCTTTCAGAGAAAATCACTTTCCTTTGAAAGTGCCTTAAGCTACTTACAAGCATTCACCAACAACTCACATGAGCTTCTCCGAAAGAAAAGCAGTCTGTACCAACACTTCAATTCACTGTGCGAAGTGAATGGAGGGTTGCTTCACTTTCAAAATGCTGTATTTTCAGAGAAAATCACTTTCATTTCAAAGTACCAAAACCTACTTACAAGCATTCAGCAGCAACTCACATGAGATTCTCTGAAAGAGAAGCAGTCTGTTCCAACACTTCAATTCACTGTGCGAAGTGAATGTGCTGTTGTTTCACTTCCTAAATGCTGTACTTTCAGAGAAAATCACTTTCCTTTGAAACTGCCTTAAGCTACTTACAAGCATTCACCAGCAACTCACATGAATTTCTCTGAAAGGGAAGCAGTCTGTTCCAACACTTCAATAAACTGTGCGAAGTAAATGGAGTGTTGCTTCACTTTCTAAATGCTGTACTTTCAGACAAAATCACTTTCCTTTGAAAGTGCCTTAAGCTACTTACAAGCATTCACCAGAAACTCACATGAGTTTCTCTGAAAGAGAGGCAGTCTGTTCCAACACTTCAATTCACTGTGCGAAGTGAATGGAGTGTTGCTTCACTTTCTAAATGCAGTACTTTCAGAGAAAATCACTTTCCTTTGAAACTGCCTTAAGCTACTTACAAGCATTCACCAGCAACTCACATGAGTTTCTCTTAAAGAGAAGCAGTATGTTCCAACACTTCAATTCACTGTGCGAAGTGAATGTGTTGTTGTTTCACTTTCTAAATACTGTACTTTCAGAGAAAATCGCTTTCCTTTTACAGTGCCTTACTCTAATTGCAAGCATTCACAAAAAGCTCACATGCATTTCTCTGAAGAGAAGCAGTCTGTCCCAACACTTCATTTCACTGTGCAAAGTGAATGGATTGTTGCTTCACTTTCTAAATGTTGTAGTTACAGAGATAATCACTTTCTATTGAAACTGCCTTAAGCTACTTACAAACATTCACCAGCAAATCACATGCGGTTCTCTGAAAGAGAAGCAGTCTGTTCCAACACTTCAATTCACTGTGCAAAGTGAATGGAGTGTTGCTTCACTTTCTAAATGGTGTACTTTCAGAGAAAATCACTTTCCTTTGAAAGTGCCTTAAGCTACTTACAAGCATTCACCAACAACTCACATGAGTTTCTCTGATAGAGAAGCAGTCTGTTCCAACACTTCAATTCACTGTGCGAAGTGAATGTGTTGTTGTTTCACTTTCTAAATGGTGTACTTTCAGAGAAAATCACTTTCCTTTGAAACTGCCTTAAGCTACTTACAAGCATTCACCAGCAACTCACATGCATTTCTCTGAAAGGGAAGCAGTCTGTTCCAACACTTCAATAAACTGTGCGAAGTAAATGGAGTGTTGCTTCACTTTCTAAATGCTGTACTTTCAGAGAAAATCACTTTCCTTTGAAAGTGCCTTAAGCTACTTACAAGCATTCACCAGCAACTCACACGCATTTCTCTGAAAGAGAAGCAGTCTGTACCAACACTTCAATTCACTGTGCAAAGTGAATGGAGTCTAGTGCCACTTTCTAAATGCTGTACTTTCAGAGAAAATCACTTTCCTTTGAAAGTGCCTTAAGCTACTTACAAGCATTCACCAGCAACTCACAGGCATTTCTCTGAAAGAGAAGCAGTCTGTTCCAACCTTTCAATTCACTGTACGAAGTGAATGGAGTTTTGCTTCACTTTCTAAATGCTGTACTTTCAGAGAAAATCACTTTTCTTTGAAAGTGCTTTAAGCTACTTACAATCATTCACCAGCAACTCACAATCATTTTTCTGAAAGAGAAGCAGTCTGTTCCAACACTTCAATTCACTGTGCGAAGTGAATGGAGTGATGCTTCACTTTCTAAATGCTGTACTTTAGAGAAAATCACTTTCCTTTGAAACTGCCTTAAGCTACTTACAAGCATTCCCCAGCAAATCACATGAGTTTTTCTGAAAGATAAGCAGTCTGTTCCAACACTTCAATTCACTGTGCAAAGTAAATGGAGTGTTGCTTCACTTTCTAAATATTGTACTTTCAGAGAAAATCACTTTCCTTTCAAAGTACCTTAAGCTATAAACAAGCATTCACCAGCAACTCACATGCATTTCTCTGAAAAAGAAGCTGTCTGTTCCAACACTTCAATTCACTGTGCGAAGTGAATGGAGTGTTGCTTCACTTTGTAAATGCTGTACTTTCAGAGAAAATCACTTTTCTTTGAAAGTGCCTTAAGCTAATTATAAGCATTCACAAAAAACTCACATGCATTTCTCTGAAAAAGAAGCAGTCTGTTCCAGCGCTTCAATTCACTGTGCGAAGTGAATGGAGTGTTGCTTTACTTTCTCAATGCTGTACTTTCAGAGAAAATCACGTTCCTTTGAAAATGCCTTAAGCTAGTTACAAGCATTCACCAACAACTCACATGCATTTCTCTAAAAGAGAAGCAGTCTGTTCCAACACTTCAATTCACTGTGCAAAATGAATGGAGTGTTGCTTCACTTTCTAAATGCTGTAATTTCAGAGAAAATCGCTTTCCTTTTAAAGTGCCCTAAGCTACTTAAAAGCATTCACAAAAAACTCATATCCATTTCTCTGAAAGGGAAGCAGTCTGTTACAACACTTCTATTCACTGTGCGAAGTGAATGGAGTGTTTCTTCACTTTCTAAATGCTGTACTCTCAGAGAAAATCTCTTTCTTTGAAACTGCCTTAAGCTACTTACAAGCATTCACCAGCAACTCAGAATCATTTTCTGAAAGAGAAGCAGTCTGTACCAACACTTCAATTCACTGTGCGAAGTGAATGGAGGGTTGCTTCACTTTCAAAATACTGTACTTTCAGAGAAAATCACTTTCCTTTAAAAGTGCCTTAAGCTACTTACAAGCATTCCCCAGCAACTCACATGCATTTCTCTGAAAGAGAAGCAGTCTGTTCCAATACTTCAACTCACTGTGCGAAGTGAATGGAGTGTTGCTTCATTTTCTAAATGCTGTACTTTCAAAGAAAATCACTTTCCTTTGAAAGTGCCTTAAGCTACTTACAAGCATTCGTGAGCAACTCACAATCATTTTTCTGAAAGAGAAGCAGTCGGTTCCATCACTTCAATTCACTGTGCGAAGTGAATGGAGTGTTGCATCTCTTTCTAAATGCTGTACTTTCATAGGAAATCACTTTCCTTTGAAAGTGCCTTAAGCTACTTACAAGCATTCACCAGCAATTCTCATGAGTTTCTCTGAAAGAGAAGCAGTCTGTTCCAACACTTCAATTCACTGTGCGATGTGAATGGAGGGTTGCTTCACTTTCAAAATGCTGTACTTCAGAGAAATTCACTTTCCTTTGAAACTGCCTTATGCTGCTTGCAAGCATTCTCCAGCAACTCACATGCATTTCTCTGAAAGAGAAGCAGTCGGTTCCAACATTTCAATGCACTGTGCGAAGTGAATGGAGTGTTGCTTCACTTTGTAAATGCTGTCCTTTCAGAGAAAATCACTTTCTTTTGAAACAGCCTTAAGCTACTTATATGCATTCACGAGCAACTCACATAATTACTCTGAAAGAGAAACAGTCTGTTCCAACACTTCAATTCACTGTGCGAAGTGAATGGAGTGTTGCTTCACTTTCTAAAAGCTGTATTTTCAGAGAAAATCACTTTCCTTTGAAACTGCCATAAGCTACTTACAAGCATTCACCAGAAACTCACATGAGTTTCTCTGAAAGAGAAGCAGTCTGTTCCAACACTTCAATTCACTGTGCGAAGTGAATGTGTTGTTGTTTCACTTTCTAAATGCTGTACTTTCAGAGAAAATCACTTTCTTTTGAAACTGCCTTATGCTACTTGCAAGCATTCTCCAGCAACTCACATGCATTTCTCTGAAAGGGAAGCCGTCGGTTCCAACATTTCAATTCACTGTGCGAAGTGAATGGAGTGTTGCTTCACCTTCTAAATGCTGTCCTTTCAGAGAAAATCACTTTCCTTTGAAACAGCCTTAAGCTACTTATATGCATTCACCAGCAACTCACATCTATTCTCTGAAAGAGAAACAGTCTGTTCCAACACATCAATTCACTGTGCGAAGTGAATGGAGTGTTGCTTCACTTTCTAAAAGCTGTATTTTCAGAGAAAATCACTTTCCTTTGAAAGTGCCTTAAGCTACTTACAAGCATTCACCAGCAACTCACATGAGTTTCTCTGAAAGAGAAGCAGTCTGTTCCAACACTTCAATTCACTGTGCGAAGTGAATGGAGTTTTGCTTCATTTTCTAAATGCTGTACTTTCAGAGAAAATCACTTTCCTTTGAAACTGCCTTAAGCTACTTACAAGCATTCACCAGCAACTCACATGCATTTCTCTGAAAGAGAAGTAGTCTGTTCCAACACTTCAATTCACTGTGCGAAGTGAATAGACTTTTGAATCACATTCTAAATGCTGTACTTTCAGAGAAAATCACTTTCCTTTGAAAGTGCCTTAAGCTACTTACAATCATTCACCAGCAATTCACAATCATTTTTCTGAAAGAGAAGCAGTCAGTTCCAACACTTCAACTCACTGTGCGAAGTGAATGGAGTGTTGCTTCACTTTCTAAATGCTGTACTTTCAGAGAAAATATCATTCCTTTGAATCTGCCTTAAGCTACTTACAAGCATTCGCATGAAATTCACATGCGTTTCTCTAAAAGAGAAGCAGTCTGTTCCAACACTTCAATTCACTGTGCGAAGTGAATGGAGTGTTGCTTCACTTTCTAAATGCTGTACTTTCAGAGAAAATCACTTTCCATTAAAAGTGCCTTAAGCTACTTACAAGCATTCACCAGCAACTCACATGAGTTTCTCTGAAAGAGAAGCAGTCTGGTCCAACACTTCAATTCACTGTGCGAAGTGAATGGAGTGTTGCTTCACTTTTTAAATGCTGTACTTTCAGGGAAAATCACTTTCCTTTTAAAGAACCTTAAGCTACAAACAAGCGTTCACCAGAAACTCACATGAATTTCTCTTAAAGAGAAGCAGTCTGTTCCAACACTTCAATTCACGGTGCGAAGTGAATGTGTTGTTGTTTCACTTTCTAAATGCTGTACTCTCAGAGAAAATCACTTTTCTTTGAAACTGCCTTATGCTACTTGCAAGCATTCTCCAGCAACTCACATGCATTTCTCTTAAAGAGAAACAGTCTGGTCCATCACTTCAATTCACAGTGCGAAGTGAATGGAGTGTTGCTTCACTTTCTAAATGCTGTCCTTCAGAGAAAATCACTTTCTTTTGAAACAGCCTTAAGTTACATATATGCATTCACGAGCAACTCACATCATTTCTCTGAAAGAGAAACAGTGTGTTCCAACACTTCAATTCACTGTGCGAAGTGAATGGAGTGTTGCTTCACTTTCTAAAAGCTGTATTTTCAGAGAAAATCACTTTCCTTTGAAACTGCCTTAAGCTAGTTACAAGCATTCACCAGAAACTCACATGAGTTTCTCTAAAAGAGAAGCAGTCTGTTCCAACACTTCAATTCACTGTGCGAAGTGAATGTTTTGTTGTTTCACTTTCTAAATGCTGTGCTTTCAGAGAAAATCACTTTCCTTTGAAACTGCCTTATGCTACTTGCAAGCATTCTCCAGCAACTCACATGCATTTCTCTGAAAGAGAAACAGTCGGTTCCAACATTTCAATTCGCTGTGCGAAGTGAATGGAGTGTTGCTTCACCTTCTAAATGCTGTCCTTTCAGAGAAAATCACTTTCCTTTGATACAGCCTTAAGCTACTTATATGCATTCACCAGCAACTCACATCATTTCTCTGAAAGAGAAACAGTCTGTTCCAACACTTCAATTCACTGTGCGAAGTGAATGGAGTGTTGCTTCACATTCTAAAAGCTGTATTTTCAGAGAAAATCACTTTCCTTTGAAACTGCCTTAAGCTACTTACAAGCATTCACCAGCAACTCACATGAGTTTCTCTGAAAGAGAAGCAGTCTGTTCCAACACTTCAATTCACTGTGCGAAGTGAATGCAGTGTTTCTTCACTTTCTAAATGCTGTACTTTCAGAGAAAATAACATTCCTTTGAAACTGACTTAAGCTACTTACAAGCATTCACAAGAAACTCACATGCGTTTCTCTAAAAGAGAAGCAGTCTGTTCCAACACTTCAATTCACTGTGCGAAGTGAATGGAGTGTTGCTTCACTTTCTAAATGCTGTACTTTCAGAGAAAATCACTTTCCTTTGAAAGAGCCTTAAGCTACTTACAAGCATTCACGAGCAACTCAGAATCATTTTTCTGTAAAAGAAGCAGTCTGTTCCAACACTTCAATTCACTGTGAGAAGTGAATGGAGGGTTGCTTCACTTTCAAAATACTGTACTTTCAGAGAAAATCACTTTCCTTTAAAAGTGCCTTAAGGTACTTACAAGCATTCCCCAGGAACTCACATGCATTTCTCTGAAAGAGAAGCAGTCTGTTCCAATATTTCAACTCACATTGGGAAGTGAATGGAGGGTTGCTTCACTTTCTAAATGCTGTACTTTTAGAGAAAATCACTTTCCTTTGAAACAGCCTCAAGCTACTTACAAGCATTCACCAGCAACTCACATGCATTTCTCTGAAAGAGAAGTAGTCTGTTCCAACACTTCAATTCACTGTGCAAAGTGAATAGAGTTTTGCTTCACATTCTAAATGCTGTACTTTCAGAGAAAATCACTTTCCTTTGAAATTGCCTTAAGCTACTTACAATCATTCACCACCAATCCACAATCATTTTTCTGAAAGAGAAGCAGTCTGTTCCAACACTTCAATTCACTGTGCGATGTTAATGGAGGGTTGCTTCACTTTCAAAATGCTGTACTTCAGAGAAAATCACGTTCCCTTGAAAGTGCATTAAGCTACTTACAAGCATTCACCAGAACTCACATGCATTTCTCTGAAAGAGAAGCAGTTTGTTCCAACACTTCAATTCACTGTGCGAAGTGAATGGAGGGTTGCTTCACTTTCTAAATGCTGTACTTTCAGAGAAAATCACTTTCCTTTGAAAGTGCCTTAAGCTTCTTACAAGCATTCACGAGCAACTCACAATCATTTTTCTGAAAGAGAAGCAGTCTGTTCCAACACTTCAATTCACTGTGCAAAGTGAATGGAGTGTTGCTTCACTTTCTAAATGCTGTACTTTCAGAGAAAATCACTTTCCTTTGAAAGTGCCTTAAGCTACTTGCAAGCATTCACGAGCAACTCAGAATCATTTTTCTGAAAGAGAAGCAGTCTGTTAGAACACTTCAATTCACTGTGAGAATTGAATGGAGGGTTGCTTCACTTTCAAAATACTGTACTTTCAGAGAAAATCACTTTCCTTTAAAAGTGCCTTAAGCTACTTACAAGCATTCCCGAGCAACGCACATGCATTTCTCTGAAAGAGAAGCAGTCTGTTCCAACACTTCAATTCACTGTGCGAAGTGAATGGAGTGTTGCTTCACTTTTAAAATGCTGTACTTTCAGAGAAAATCACTTTACTTTCAAAGAATCTTAAGCTTCAAACAAGCATTCACTAGCAACTCACATGATTTTCTATTAAATAGAAGCAGTCTGTTCCAACACTTCAATTCACTGTGCGAAGTGAATGTGTTGTTGTTTCACTTTCTAAATGCTGTACTTTCAGAGAAAATCACTTTCCTTTGAAACTGCCTTATGCTACTTGCAAGCATTCTCCAGCAACTCACATGCATTTCTCTGAAAGAGAAGTAGTCTGTTCCAACACTTCAATTCACTGTGCGAAGTGAATAGACTTTTGAATCACATTCTAAATGCTGTACTTTCAGAGAAAATCACTTTCCTTTGAAAGTGCCTTAAGCTACTTACAATCATTCACCAGCAATTCACAATCATTTTTCTGAAAGAGAAGCAGTCAGTTCCAACACTTCAATTCACTGTGCGAAGTGAATGGAGTGTTGCTTCACTTTCTAAATGCTGTACTTTCAGAGAAAATATCATTCCTTTGAATCTGCCTTAAGCTACTTACAAGCATTCGCAAGAAACTCACATGCGTTTCTCTAAAAGAGAAGCAGTCTGTTCCAACACTTCAATTCTCTGTGCGAAGTGAATGGAGTGTTGCTTCACTTTCTAAATGCTGTACTTTCAGAGAAAATCACTTTCCATTAAAAGTGCCTTAAGCTACTTACAAGCATTCACCAGCAACTCACATGAGTTTCTCTGAAAGAGAAGCAGTCTGGTCCAACACTTCAATTCACTGTGCGAAGTGAATGGAGTGTTGCTTCACTTTTTAAATGCTGTACTTTCAGGGAAAATCACTTTCCTTTTAAAGAACCTTAAGCTACAAACAAGCGTTCACCAGAAACTCACATGAATTTCTCTTAAAGAGAAGCAGTCTGTTCCAACACTTCAATTCACGGTGCGAAGTGAATGTGTTGTTGTTTCACTTTCTAAATGCTGTACTTTCAGAGAAAATCACTTTCCTTTGAAAGTGCCTTAAGCTACTTGCAAGCATTCACGAGCAACTCAGAATCATTTTTCTGAAAGAGAAGCAGTCTGTTAGAACACTTCAATTCACTGTGCGAAGTGAATGGAGTGTTGCTTCACTTTTAAAATGCTGTACTTTCAGAGAAAATCACTTTACTTTCAAAGAATCTTAAGCTTCAAACAAGCATTCACTAGCAACTCACATGATTTTCTATTAAATAGAAGCAGTCTGTTCCAACACTTCAATTCACTGTGCGAAGTGAATGTGTTGTTGTTTCACTTTCTAAATGCTGTACTTTCAGAGAAAATCACTTTCCTTTGAAACTGCCTTATGCTACTTGCAAGCATTCTCCAGCAACTCACATGCATTTCTCTGAAAGAGAAGTAGTCTGTTCCAACACTTCAATTCACTGTGCGAAGTGAATAGACTTTTGAATCACATTCTAAATGCTGTACTTTCAGAGAAAATCACTTTCCTTTGAAAGTGCCTTAAGCTACTTACAATCATTCACCAGCAATTCACAATCATTTTTCTGAAAGAGAAGCAGTCAGTTCCAACACTTCAATTCACTGTGCGAAGTGAATGGAGTGTTGCTTCACTTTCTAAATGCTGTACTTTCAGAGAAAATATCATTCCTTTGAATCTGCCTTAAGCTACTTACAAGCATTCGCAAGAAACTCACATGCGTTTCTCTAAAAGAGAAGCAGTCTGTTCCAACACTTCAATTCACTGTGCGAAGTGAATGGAGTGTTGCTTCACTTTCTAAATGCTGTACTTTCAGAGAAAATCACTTTCCATTAAAAGTGCCTTAAGCTACTTACAAGCATTCACCAGCAACTCACATGAGTTTCTCTGAAAGAGAAGCAGTCTGGTCCAACACTTCAATTCACTGTGCGAAGTGAATGGAGTGTTGCTTCACTTTTTAAATGCTGTACTTTCAGGGAAAATCACTTTCCTTTTAAAGAACCTTAAGCTACAAACAAGCGTTCACCAGAAACTCACATGAATTTCTCTTAAAGAGAAGCAGTCTGTTCCAACACTTCAATTCACGGTGCGAAGTGAATGTGTTGTTGTTTCACTTTCTAAATGCTGTACTCTCAGAGAAAATCACTTTTCTTTGAAACTGCCTTATGCTACTTGCAAGCATTCTCCAGCAACTCACATGCATTTCTCTTAAAGAGAAACAGTCTGGTCCATCACTTCAATTCACAGTGCGAAGTGAATGGAGTGTTGCTTCACTTTCTAAATGCTGTCCTTTCAGAGAAAATCACTTTCTTTTGAAACAGCCTTAAGCTACATATATGCATTCACGAGCAACTCACATCATTTCTCTGAAAGAGAAACAGTCTGTTCCAACACTTCAATTCACTGTGCGAAGTGAATGGAGTGTTGCTTCACTTTCTAAAAGCTGTATTTTCAGAGAAAATCACTTTCCTTTGAAACTGCCTTAAGCTACTTACAAGCATTCACCAGAAACTCACATGAGTTTCTCTGAAAGAGAAGCAGTCTGTTCCAACACTTCAATTCACTGTGCGAAGTGAATGTTTTGTTGTTTCACTTTCTAAATGCTGTGCTTTCAGAGAAAATCACTTTCCTTTGAAACTGCCTTATGCTACTTGCAAGCATTCTCCAGCAACTCACATGCATTTCTCTGAAAGAGAAACAGTCGGTTCCAACATTTCAATTCGCTGTGCGAAGTGAATGGAGTGTTGCTTCACCTTCTAAATGCTGTCCTTTCAGAGAAAATCACTTTCCTTTGATACAGCCTTAAGCTACTTATATGCATTCACCAGCAACTCACATCATTTCTCTGAAAGAGAAAAGGTCTGTTCCAACACTTCAATTCACTGTGCGAAGTGAATGGAGTGTTGCTTCACATTCTAAAAGCTGTATTTTCAGAGAAAACCACTTTCCTTTGAAACTGCCTTAAGCTACTTACAAGCATTCACCAGCAACTCACATGAGTTTCTCTAAAAGAGAAGCAGTCTGTTCCAACACTTCAATTAACTGTGCGAAGTGAATGGAGTGTTTCTTCACTTTCTAAATGCTGTACTTTCAGAGAAAATAACATTCCTTTGAAACTGACTTAAGCTACTTACAAGCATTCACAAGAAACTCACATGCGTTTCTCTAAAAGAGAAGCAGTCTGTTCCAACACTTCAATTCACTGTGCGAAGTGAATGGAGTGTTGCATCACTTTCTAAATGCTGTACTTTCAGAGAAAATCACTTTCCTTTGAAAGAGCCTTAAGCTACTTACAAGCATTCACGAGCAACTCAGAATCATTTTTCTGTAAAAGAAGCAGTCTGTTCCAACACTTCAATTCACTGTGAGAAGTGAATGGAGGGTTGCTTCACTTTCAAAATACTGTACTTTCAGAGAAAATCACGTTCCTTTAAAAGTGCCTTAAGGTACTTACAAGCATTCCCCAGGAACTCACATGCATTTCTCTGAAAGAGAAGCAGTCTGTTCCAATATTTCAACTCACATTGGGAAGTGAATGGAGGGTTGCTTCACTTTCTAAATGCTGTACTTTTAGAGAAAATCACTTTCCTTTGAAACAGCCTCAAGCTACTTACAAGCATTCACCAGCAACTCACATGCATTTCTCTGAAAGAGAAGTAGTCTGTTCCAACACTTCAATTCACTGTGCGAAGTGAATAGAGTTTTGCTTCACATTCTAAATGCTGTACTTTCAGAGAAAATCACTTTCCTTTGAAAGTGCCTTAAGCTACTTACAATCATTCACCACCAATCCACAATCATTTTTCTGAAAGAGAAGCAGTCTGTTCCAACACTTCAATTCACTGTGCAATGTTAATGGAGGGTTGCTTCACTTTCAAAATGCTGTACTTCAGAGAAAATCACGTTCCCTTGAAAGTGCATTAAGCTACTTACAAGCATTCACCAGAACTCACATGCATTTCTCTGAAAGAGAAGCAGTTTGTTCCAACACTTCAATTCACTGTGCGAAGTGAATGGAGGGTTGCTTCACTTTCTAAATGCTGTACTTTCAGAGAAAATCACTTTCCTTTGAAAGTGCCTTAAGCTTCTTACAAGCATTCACGAGCAACTCACAATCATTTTTCTGAAAGAGAAGCAGTCTGTTCCAACACTTCAATTCACTGTGCAAAGTGAATGGAGTGTTGCTTCACTTTCTAAATGCTGTACTTTCAGAGAAAATCACTTTCCTTTGAAAGTGCCTTAAGCTACTTGCAAGCATTCACGAGCAACTCAGAATCATTTTTCTGAAAGAGAAGCAGTCTGTTAGAACACTTCAATTCACTGTGAGAAGTGAATGGAGGGTTGCTTCACTTTCAAAATACTGTACTTTCAGAGAAAATCACTTTCCTTTAAAAGTGCCTTAAGCTACTTACAAGCATTCCCGAGCAACGCACATGCATTTCTCTGAAAGAGAAGCAGTCTGTTCCAACACTTCAATTCACTGTGCGAAGTGAATGGAGTGTTGCTTCACTTTTAAAATGCTGTACTTTCAGAGAAAATCACTTTACTTTCAAAGAATCTTAAGCTTCAAACAAGCATTCACTAGCAACTCACATGAGTTTCTCTTAAAGAGAAGCAGTCTGTTCCAACACTTCAATTCACTGTGCGAAGTGAATGTGTTGTTGTTTCACTTTCTAAATGCTGTACTTTCAGAGAAAATCACTTTCCTTTGAAACTGCCTTATGCTACTTGCAAGCATTCTCCAGCAACTCACATGCATTTCTCTGAAAGAGAAGCAGTCTGTTCCAACATTTCACTTCACTGTGCGAAGTGAATGGAGTGTTGCTTCACTTTCTAAATTCTGTCCTTTCAGAGAAAATCACTTTCCTTTGAAACAGCCTTAAGCTACTTATATGCATTCATCATCAACTCACATCATTTCTCTGAAAGAGAAACAGTCTCTTCCAACACTTCAATTCACTGTGCGAAGTGAATGGAGTGTTGCTTCACTTTCTAAATGCTGTACTTTCAGAGAAAATCACTTTCCTTTGAAAGAGCCTTAAGCTACTTACAAGCATTCACGAGCAACTCAGAATCATTTTTCTGTAAAAGAAGCAGTCTGTTCCAACACTTCAATTCACTGTGCGAAGTGAATGGAGGGTTGCTTCACTTTCAAAATACTGTACTTTCAGAGAAAATCACTTTCCTTTAAAAGTGCCTTAAGGTACTTACAAGCATTCCCCAGGAACTCACATGCATTTCTCTGAAAGAGAAGCAGTCTGTTCCAATACTTCAACTCACATTGGGAAATGAATGGAGGGTTGCTTCACTTTCTAAATGCTGTACTTTTAGAGAAAATCACTTTCCTTTGAAACAGCCTCAAGCTACTTACAAGCATTCACCAGCAACTCACATGCATTTCTCTGAAAGAGAAGTAGTCTGTTCCAACACTTCAATTCACTGTGCGAAGTGAATAGAGTTTTGCTTCACATTCTAAATGCTGTACTTTCAGAGAAAATCACTTTCCTTTGAAAGTGCCTTAAGCTACTTACAATCATTCACCACCAATCCACAATCATTTTTCTGAAAGAGAAGCAGTCTGTTCCAACACTTCAATTCACTGTGCGATGTTAATGGAGGGTTGCTTCACTTTCAAAATGCTGTACTTCAGAGAAAATCACGTTCCCTTGAAAGTGCATTAAGCTACTTACAAGCATTCACCAGAATTCACATGCATTTCTCTGAAAGAGAAGCAGTATGTTCCAACACTTCAATTCACTGTGCGAAGTGAATGGAGGGTTGCTTCACTTTCTAAATGCTGTACTTTCAGAGAAAATCACTTTCCTTTGAAAGTGCCTTAAGCTTCTTACAAGCATTCACGAGCAACTCACAATCATTTTTCTGAAAGAGAAGCAGTCTGTTCCAACACTTCAATTCACTGTGCAAAGTGAATGGAGTGTTGCTTCACTTTCTAAATGCTGTAGTTACAGAGATAATCACTTTCTATTGAAACTGCCTTAATCTACTTACAAACATTCACCAGCAAATCACATGCGGTTCTCTGAAAGAGAAGCAGTCTGCTCCAACACTTCAATTCACTGTGCAAAGTGAATGGAGTGTTGCTTCACTTTCCAAATGCTGTCCTTTCAGAGAAAATCACTTTCCTTTGAAAGTGCCTTAAGCTACTTACAACCATTCACCAACAACTCACATGAGCTTCTCCGAAAGAGAAGCAGTCTGTACCAACACTTCAATTCACTGTGCGAAGTGAATGGAGGGTTGCTTCACTTTCAAAATGCTGTATTTTCAGAGAAAATCACTTTCATTTCAAAGTACCAAAAGCTACTTACAAGCATTCAGCAGCAACTCACATGAGATTCTCTGAAAGAGAAGCAGTCTGTTCCAACACTTCAATTCACTGTGCGAAGTGAATGTGCTGTTGTTTCACTTTCTAAATGCTGTACTTTCAGAGAAAATCACTTTCCTTTGAAACTGCCTTAAGCTACTTACAAGCATTCACCAGCAACTCACATGAATTTCTCTGAAAGGGAAGCAGTCTGTTCCAACACTTCAATAAACTGTGCGAAGTAAATGGAGTGTTGCTTCACTTTCTAAATGCTGTACTTTCAGACAAAATCACTTTCCTTTGAAAGTGCCTTAAGCTACTTACAAGCATTCACCAGAAACTCACATGAGTTTCTCTGAAAGAGAGGCAGTCTATTCCAACCCTTCAATTCACTGTGCGAAGTGAATGGAGTGTTGCTTCACTTTCTAAATGCAGTACTTTCAGAGAAAATCACTTTCCTTTGAAACTGCCTTAAGCTACTTACAAGCATTCACCAGCAACTCACATGAGTTTCTCTTAAAGAGAAGCAGTCTGTTCCAACACTTCAATTCACTGTGCGAAGTGAATGTGTTGTTGTTTCACTTTCTAAATACTGTACTTTCAGAGAAAATCGCTTTCCTTTTACAGTGCCTTACTCTAATTGCAAGCATTCACAAAAAGCTCACATGCATTTCTCTGAAGAGAAGCAGTCTGTCCCAACACTTCATTTCACTGTGCAAAGTGAATGAATTGTTGCTTCACTTTCTAAATGTTGTAGTTACAGATATAATCACTTTCTATTGAAACTGCCTTAAGCTACTTACAAACATTCACCAGCAAATCACATGCGGTTCTCTGAAAGAGAAGCAGTCTCTTCCAACACTTCAATTCACTGTGCAAAGTGAATGGAGTGTTGCTTCACTTTCTAAATGGTGTACTTTCAGAGAAAATCACTTTCCTTTGAAAGTGCCTTAAGCTACTTACAAGCATTCACCAACAACTCACATGAGTTTCTCTGATAGAGAAGTAGTCTGTTCCAACACTTCAATTCACTGTGCGAAGTGAATGGAGTCTAGTGTCACTTTCTAAATGCTGTACTTTCAGAGAAAATCACTTTCCTTTGAAACTGCCTTAAGCTACTTACAAGCTTTCACCAGCAACTCACATGCATTTCTCTGAAAGGGAAGCAGTCTGTTCCAACACTTCAATAAACTGTGCGAAGTAAATGGAGTGTTGCTTCACTTTCTAAATGCTGTACTTTCAGAGAAAATCACTTTCCTTTCAAAGTGCCTTAAGCTACTTACAAGCATTCACCAGCAACTCACACGCATTTCTCTGAAAGAGAAGCAGTCTGTACCAACACTTCAATTCACTGTGCAAAGTGAATGGAGTCTAGTGTCACTTTCTAAATGCTGTACTTTCAGAGAAAATCACTTTCCTTTGAAAGTGCCTTAAGCTACTTACAAGCATTCACCAGCAACTCACAGGCATTTCTCTGAAAGAGAAGCAGTCTGTTCCAACCTTTCAATTCACTGTACGAAGTGAATGGAGTTTTGCTTCACTTTCTAAATGCTGTACTTTCAGAGAAAATCACTTTCCTTTGAAAGTGCTTTAAGCTACTTACAATCATTCACCAGCAACTCACAATCATTTTTCTGAAAGAGAAGCAGTCTGTTCCAACACTTCAATTCACTGTGCGAAGTGAATGGAGTGATGCTTCACTTTCTAAATGCTGTACTTTAGAGAAAATCACTTTCCTTTGAAACTGCCTTAAGCTACTTACAAGCATTCCCCAGCAAATCACATGAGTTTTTCTGAAAGATAAGCAGTCTGTTCCAACACTTCAATTCACTGTGCAAAGTAAATGGAGTGTTGCTTCACTTTCTAAATATTGTACTTTCAGAGAAAATCACTTTCCTTTCAAAGTACCTTAAGCTATAAACAAGCATTCACCAGCAACTCACATGCATTTCTCTGAAAGAGAAGCTGTCTGTTCCAACACTTCAATTCACTGTGCGAAGTGAATGGAGTGTTGCTTCACTTTGTAAATGCTGTACTTTCAGAGAAAATCACTTTTCTTTGAAAGTGCCTTAAGCTAATTATAAGCATTCACAAAAAACTCACATGCATTTCTCTGAAATAGAAGCAGTCTGTTCCAACACTTCAATTCACTGTGCGAAGTGAATGGAGTGTTGCTTTACTTTCTCAATGCTGTACTTTCAGAGAAAATCACGTTCCTTTGAAAATGCCTTAAGCTAGTTACAAGCATTCACCAACAACTCACATGCATTTCTCTAAAAGAGAAGCAGTCTGTTCCAACACTTCAATTCACTGTGCAAAATGAATGGAGTGTTGCTTCACTTTCTAAATGCTGTAATTTCAGAGAAAATCGCTTTCCTTTAAAGTGCCCTAAGCTACTTAAAAGCATTCACAAAAAACTCATATCCATTTCTCTGAAAGGGAAGCAGTCTGTTACAACACTTCTATTCACTGTGCGAAGTGAATGGAGTGTTTCTTCACTTTCTAAATGCTGTACTCTCAGAGAAAATCTCTTTCTTTGAAACTGCCTTAAGCTACTTACAAGCATTCACCAGCAACTCAGAATCATTTTCTGAAAGAGAAGCAGTCTGTACCAACACTTCAATTCACTGTGGGAAGTGAATGGAGGGTTGCTTCACTTTCAAAATACTGTACTTTCAGAGAAAATCACTTTCCTTTAAAAGTGCCTTAAGCTACTTACAAGCATTCCCCAGCAACTCACATGCATTTCTCTGAAAGAGAAGCAGTCTGTTCCAATACTTCAACTCACTGTGCGAAGTGAATGGAGCGTTGCTTCACTTTCTAAATGCTGTACTTTCAAAGAAAATCACTTTCCTTTGAAAGTGCCTTAAGCTACTTACAAGCATTCGTGAGCAACTCACAATCATTTTTCTGAAAGAGAAGCAGTCGGTTCCAACACTTCAATTCACTGTGCGAAGTGAATGGAGTGTTGCATCTCTTTCTAAATGCTGTACTTTCATAGGAAATCACTTTCCTTTGAAAGTGCCTTAAGCTACTTACAAGCATTCACCAGCAATTCTCATGAGTTTCTCTGAAAGAGAAGCAGTCTGTTCCAACACTTCAATTCACTGTGCGATGTGAATGGAGGGTTGCTTCACTTTCAAAATGCTGTACTTCAGAGAAATTCACTTTCCTTTGAAACTGCCTTATGCTGCTTGCAAGCATTCTCCAGCAACTCACATGCATTTCTCTGAAAGAGAAGCAGTCGGTTCCAACATTTCAATGCACTGTGCGAAGTGAATGGAGTGTTGCTTCACTTTCTAAATGCTGTCCTTTCAGAGAAAATCACTTTCTTTTGAAACAGCCTTAAGCTACTTATATGCATTCACGAGCAACTCACATAATTTCTCTGAAAGAGAAACAGTCTGTTCCAACACTTAAATTCACTGTGCGAAGTGAATGGAGTGTTGCTTCACTTTCTAAAAGCTGTATTTTCAGAGAAAATCACTTTCCTTTGAAACTGCCATAAGCTACTTACAAGCATTCACCAGAAACTCACATGAGTTTCTCTGAAAGAGAAGCAGTCTGTTCCAACACTTCAATTCACTGTGCGAAGTGAATGTGTTGTTGTTTCACTTTCTAAATGCTGTACTTTCAGAGAAAATCACTTTCTTTTGAAACTGCCTTATGCTACTTGCAAGCATTCTCCAGCAACTCACATGCATTTCTCTGAAAGAGAAGCAGTCGTTCCAACATTTCAATTCACTGTGCGAAGTGAATGGAGTGTTGCTTCACCTTCTAAATGCTGTCCTTTCAGAGAAAATCACTTTCCTTTGAAACAGCCTTAAGCTACTTATATGCATTCACCAGCAACTCACATCTTTTCTCTGAAAGAGAAACAGTCTGTTCCAACACTTCAATTCACTGTGCGAAGTGAATGGAGTGTTGCTTCACTTTCTAAAAGCTGTATTTTCAGAGAAAATCACTTTCCTTTGAAAGTGCCTTAAGCTACTTACAAGCATTCACCAGCAACTCACATGAGTTTCTCTGAAAGAGAAGCAGTCTGTTCCAACACTTCAATTCACTGTGCGAAGTGAATGGAGTTTTGCTTCATTTTCTAAATGCTGTACTTTCAGAGAAAATCACTTTCCTTTGAAACTGCCTTAAGCTACTTACAAGCATTCACCAGCAACTCACATGCATTTCTCTGAAAGAGAAGTAGTCTGTTCCAACACTTCAATTCACTGTGCGAAGTGAATAGACTTTTGAATCACATTCTAAATGCTGTACTTTCAGAGAAAATCACTTTCCTTTGAAAGTGCCTTAAGCTACTTACAATCATTCACCAGCAATTCACAATCATTTTTCTGAAAGAGAAGCAGTCAGTTCCAACACTTCAATTCACTGTGCGAAGTGAATGGAGTGTTGCTTCACTTTCTAAATGCTGTACTTTCAGAGAAAATATCATTCCTTTGAATCTGCCTTAAGCTTCTTACAAGCATTCGCAAGAAACTCACATGCATTTCTCTAAAAGAGAAGCAGTCTGTTCCAACACTTCAATTCACTGTGCGAAGTGAATGGAGTGTTGCTTCACTTTCTAAATGCTGTACTTTCAGAGAAAATCACTTTCCTTTGAAAGTGCCTTAAGCTACTTGCAAGCATTCACGAGCAACTCAGAATCATTTTTCTGAAAGAGAAGCAGTCTGTTAGAAAACTTCAATTCACTGTGAGAAGTGAATGGAGGGTTGCTTCACTTTCAAAATACTGTACTTTCAGAGAAAATCACTTTCCTTTAAAAGTGCCTTAAGCTACTTACAAGCATTCCCGAGCAACGCACATGCATTTCTCTTAAAGAGAAGCAGTCTGTTCCAACACTTCAATTCACTGTGCGAAGTGAATGGAGTGTTGCTTCACTTTTAAAATGCTGTACTTTCAGAGAAAATCACTTTACTTTCAAAGAATCTTAACTTCAAACAAGCATTCACTAGCAACTCACATGAGTTTCTCTTAAAGAGAAGCAGTCTGTTCCAACACTTCAATTCACTGTGCGAAGTGAATGTGTTGTTGTTTCACTTTCTAAATGCTGTACTTTCAGAGAAAATCACTTTCCTTTGAAAGTGCCTTAAGCTACTTACAAGCATTCACCAGCAACTCACATGCATTTCTTTGAAAGGAAAACAGTCTGTTCCAACACTTCAATTCAGTGTGCGAAGTGAATGGAGTATTTCTTCACTTTCTAAATGCTGTACTTTCAGAGAAAGTCACTTCCTTTGAAAGGGCCTTAAGCTACTTACAAGCATTCACCAGCATCTCTCATGATTTTTTCTGAAAGAGAGGCAGTCTGTTCCAACACTTCAATTCACTGTGCGAAGTGTATGGAGTTTTGCTTCACTTTCTAAATGCTGTACTTTCAGAGAAAATCACTTTCCTTTGAAACTGCCTTAAGCTTCTTACAAGCATTCACCAGGAACTCACATGAGTTTCTCAGAAAGAGCAGCAGTCTGTTCCAACACTTCAATTCATTGTGCAAAGTGAATGGAGTGTTGCTTCACTTTCTAAATGCTGTACTTTCAGAGAAAGTCATTTTCCTTTGAAAGGGCCTTAAGCTAATTATAAGCATTCACTAGAAACCCACATTCAATTCTCTGAAAGAGAAGCAGTCTGTTCCAACACTTCAATTCACTGTGCGAAATGAATGGAGTGTTGCTTCACTTTCTAAATGCTGTACTTTCAGAGAAAATCGCTTTCCTTTGAAACTGCCTTAAGCTACTTACAAGCATTCACCAGCAACTCACATGAGTTTCTCTGAAGGAGAAGCAGTCTGTTCCAACACGTCAATTCACTTTGCAAAGTGAATGGAGTGTTGCTTCACTTTCTAAATGCTGTACTTACAGAGAAAACCACTTTCCTTTGAAATTGCCTTAAGCTACTTACAAGCATTCACCAGCAACTCACATGAGTTTCTCTGAAAGAGAGGCAGTCTGTTCCAACACTTAAATTCACTGTGTGAAGTGAATGGAGTGTTGCTTCACTTTCTAAATGCTAGAGTTACAGAGATAATCACTTTTTTTTGAAACTGCCTTAAGCTGCTTACAAGTATTTAGAAGAACCTCACATTCAGTTCTCTGAAAGAGAAGCATTCTGTCCCAACATTTCAATTCACTGTTCGAAGAGAATGGAGTGTTGCTTCACTTTCTAAATGCTGTACTTTCAGAGAAAATGACTCTTATTTGAAAATGCCTTAAGCTAGTTTCAAGCATTCATCAGCAACTCACATGAGTTTCTGTGAAAGAGAAGCAGTCTGTTCCATCACTTCAATACTCTGTGTGAAGTGAATGGAGTGTTGATTCACTTTCTAAATATTGTAGTTACAGAGAAAATCACTTTCCTTTGAAAGTGCCTTAAGCTACTTACAAACATTCACCAGCAACTCACATGAGTTTCTGTGAAAGGGAAGCAGTCTAGTTCAACACTTCAATTCACTGTGCGAAGTGATTGGAGTGTTACTTCACTTTCCAAATGCTGTAGTTACAGAGAAAATCACTTTCCTTTGAAAGTGCCTTAAGCTACTTACAAGCATTCACAAGAAATTCACATGCATTTCTCTGAAAATGAAGCAGTCTGTTCCAACACTTCAATTCACTGTGCGAAGTGAATGGAGTGTTGCTTCACTTTCTAAATGCTGTACTTTCAGAGAAAATCACTTTCCTTTGAAAGTGCCTTAAGCTAATTATACGCATTCACAAGAAACTCACATGCATTTCTCTGAAAGAGAAGCAGTCTAGTCCAACACTTCAATTCACTGTGCAAAGTGAATGGAGTGTTGCTTCACTTTCTAAATGCTGTACTTTCAGAGAAAATCACTTTCTTTGAAAGTGCCTTAAGCTACTTACAAGTATTCACCAGCAACTCACATGAGTTTCTCTGAAAGAGAAGCAGTCTGTTACAACACTTCAATTCACTGTGCGAAGTGAATGGAGTGTTGCTTCACTTTCTAAATGCTGTACTTTCAGAGAAAATCACTTTCCTTTGAAACTGCCTTAAGCTACATACAAGCATTCACCAGCAACTCACAATCATTTTTCTGAAAGAGAAGCAGTCTGTTCAAACAATTCAATTTACTATGCGAAGTGAATGGAGGGTTGCTTCACTTTCAAAATGCTGTACTTTCAGAGAAAATCACTTTCCTTTGAAAGTGCCTTAAGCTACTTACAAGAGTTCCCCAGCAACTCACATGAGTTTCTCTGAAAGAGAAGCAGTCTGTTCCAACACTTCAATTCACTGTGCGAAGTGAATGGAGTTTTCTTCACTTTCTAAATACTGTACTTTCAGAGAAAATCACTTTCCTTTGAAACTGCATTAAGCTACTTACAAGCATTCACCAGCAACTCACATGAGTTTCTCTGAAAGAGAAGCAGTCTGTTCCAACACTTCAATTCACTGTGCGAAGTGAGTGGAGTTTTCTTCACTTTCTAAATGCTGTACTTTCAGAGAAAATCACTTTCCTTTGACACTGCCTTAAGCTACTTACAAGCATTCACCAGCAACTCACATGAGTTTCTCTGAAAGAGAAGCAGTCTGTTCCAACACTTCAATTCACTGTGCGAAGTGAATGTGTTGTTGTTTCACTTTCTAAATGCTGTACTTTCAGAGAAAATCACTTTCTTTTGAAACTGCCTTATGCTACTTGCAAGCATTCTCCCGCAACTCACATGCATTTCTCTGAAAGAGAAGCAGTCGGTTCCAACATTTCAATTCACTGTGCGAAGTGAATGGAGTGTTGCTTCACCTTCTAAATGCTGTCCTTTCAGAGAAAATCACTTTCCTTTGAAACAGCCTTAAGCTACTTATATGCATTCACCAGCAACTCACATCTTTTCTCTGAAAGAGAAACAGTCTGTTCCAACACTTCAATTCACTGTGCGAAGTGAATGGAGTGTTGCTTCACTTTCTAAAAGCTGTATTTTCAGAGAAAATCACTTTCCTTTGAAAGTGCCTTAAGCTACTTACAAGCATTCACCAGCAACTCACATGAGTTTCTCTGAAAGAGAAGCAGTCTGTTCCAACACTTCAATTCACTGTGCGAAGTGAATGGAGTTTTGCTTCATTTTCTAAATGCTGTACTTTCAGAGAAAATCACTTTCCTTTGAAACTGCCTTAAGCTACTTACAAGCATTCACCAGCAACTCACATGCATTTCTCTGAAAGAGAAGTAGTCTGTTCCAACACTTCAATTCACTGTGCGAAGTGAATAGACTTTTGAATCACATTCTAAATGCTGTACTTTCAGAGAAAATCACTTTCCTTTGAAAGTGCCTTAAGCTACTTACAATCATTCACCAGCAATTCACAATCATTTTTCTGAAAGAGAAGCAGTCAGTTCCAACACTTCAATTCACTGTGCGAAGTGAATGGAGTGTTTCTTCACTTTCTAAATGCTGTACTTTCAGAGAAAATATCATTCCTTTGAATCTGCCTTAAGCTTCTTACAAGCATTCGCAAGAAACTCACATGCGTTTCTCTAAAAGAGAAGCAGTCTGTTCCAACACTTCAATTCACTGTGCGAAGTGAATGGAGTGTTGCTTCACTTTCTAAATGCTGTACTTTCAGAGAAAATCACTTTCCTTTGAAAGTGCCTTAAGCTACTTACAAGCATTCACCAGCAACTCACATGAGTTTCTCTGAAAGAGAAGCAGTCTGGTCCAACACTTCAATTCACTGTGCGAAGTGAATGGAGTGTTGCTTCACTTTTTCAATGCTGTACTTTCAGGGAAAATCACTTTCCTTTTAAAGAACCTTAAGCTACAAACAAGCATTCACCAGAAACTCACATGAATTTCTCTTAAAGAGAAGCAGTCTGTTCCAACACTTCATTTCACGGTGCGAAGTGAATGTATTGTTGTTTCACTTTCTAAATGCTGTACTCTCAGAGAAAATCACTTTCCTTTGAAACTGCCTTATGCTACTTGCAAGCATTCTCCAGCAACTCACATGCATTTCTCTTAAAGAGAAGCAGACTGGTCCATCACTTCAATTCACAGTGCGAAGTGAATGGAGTGTTGCTTCACTTTCTAAATGCTGTCCTTTCAGAGAAAATCACTTTCTTTTGAAACAGCCTTAAGCTACATATATGCATTCACGAGTAACTCACATCATTTCTCTGAAAGAGAAACAGTGTGTTCCAACACTTCAATTCACTGTGCAAAGTGAATGGAGTGTTGCTTCACTTTCTAAAAGCTGTATTTTCAGAGAAAATCACTTTCCTTTGAAACTGCCTTAAGCTACTTACAAGCATTCACCAGAAACTCACATGAGTTTCTCTGAAAGAGAAGCAGTCTGTTCCAACACTTCAATTCACTGTGCGAAGTGAATGTTTTGTTGTTTCACTTTCTAAATGCTGTACTTTCAGAGAAAATCACTTTCCTTTGAAACTGCCTTATGCTACTTGCAAGCATTCTCCAGCAACTCACATGCATTTCTCTGAAAGAGAAACAGTCGGTTCCAACATTTCAATTCGCTGTGCGAAGTGAATGGAGTGTTGCTTCACCTCTAAATTCTGTCCTTTCAGAGAAAATCACTTTCCTTTGAAACAGCCTTAAGCTACTTATATGCATTCCCCAGCAACTCACATCATTTCTCTGAAAGAGAAACAGTCTGTTCCAACACTTCAATTCACTGTGCGAAGTGAATGGAGTGTTGCTTCACATTCTAAAAGCTGTATTTTCAGAGAAAATCACTTTCCTTTGAAACTGCCTTAAACTACTTACAAGCATTCACCAGCAACTCACATGAGTTTCTCTGAAAAGAAGCAGTCTGTTCCAACACTTCAATTCACTGTGCGAAGTGAATAGAGTTTTGCTTCACATTCTAAATGCTGTACTTTCAGAGAAAATCACTTTCCTTTGAAAGTGCCTTAAGCTACTTACAATCATTCACCACCAATCCACAATCATTTTTCTGAAAGAGAAGCAGTCTGTTCCAACACTTCAATTCACTGTGCGATGTTAATGGAGGGTTGCTTCACTTTCAAAATGCTGTACTTCAGAGAAAATCACGTTCCCTTGAAAGTGCATTAAGCTACTTACAAGCATTCACCAGAACTCACATGCATTTCTCTGAAAGAGAAGCAGTTTGTTCCAACACTTCAATTCACTGTGCGAAGTGAATGGAGGGTTGCTTCACTTTCTCAATGCTGTCCTTTCAGAGAAAATCACTTTCCTTTGAAAGTGCCTTAAGCTTCTTACAAGCATTCACGAGCAACTCACAATCATTTTTCTGAAAGAGAAGCAGTCTGTTCCAACACTTCAATTCACTGTGCAAAGTGAATGGAGTGTTGCTTCACTTTCTAAATGCTGTACTTTCAGAGAAAATCACTTTCCTTTGAAAGTGCCTTAAGCTACTTGCAAGCATTCACGAGCAACTCAGAATCATTTTTCTGAAAGAGAAGCAGTCTGTTAGAACACTTCAATTCACTGTGAGAAGTGAATGGAGGGTTGCTTCACTTTCAAAATACTGTACTTTCAGAGAAAATCACTTTCCTTTAAAAGTGCCTTAAGCTACTTACAAGCATTCCCGAGCAACGCACATGCATTTCTCTGAAAGAGAAGCAGTCTGTTCCAACACTTCAATTCACTGTGCGAAGTGAATGGAGTGTTGCTTCACTTTTAAAATGCTGTACTTTCAGAGAAAATCACTTTACTTTCAAAGAATCTTAACTTCAAACAAGCATTCACTAGCAACTCACATGAGTTTCTCTTAAAGAGAAGCAGTCTGTTCCAACACTTCAATTCACTGTGCGAAGTGAATGTGTTGTTGTTTCACTTTCTAAATGCTGTACTTTCAGAGAAAATCACTTTCCTTTGAAACTGCCTTATGCTACTTGCAAGCATTCTCCAGCAACTCACATGCATTTCTCTGAAAGAGAAGCAGTCTGTTCCAACATTTCACTTCACTGTGCGAAGTGAATGGAGTGTTGCTTCACTTTCTAAATGCTGTCCTTTCAGAGAAAATCACTTTCCTTTGAAACAGCCTTAAGCTACTTATATGCATTCATCATCAACTCACATCATTTCTCTGAAAGAGAAACAGTCTGTTCCAACACTTCAATTCACTGTGCGAAGTGAATGGAGTGTTGCTTCACTTTCTAAATGCTGTACTTTCAGAGAAAATCACTTTCCTTTGAAAGAGCCTTAAGCTACTTACAAGCATTCACGAGCAATTCAGAATCATTTTTCTGTAAAAGAAGCAGTCTGTTCCAACACTTCAATTCACTGTGCGAAGTGAATGGAGGGTTGCTTCACTTTCAAAATACTGTACTTTCAGAGAAAATCACTTTCCTTTAAAAGTGCCTTAAGGTACTTACAAGCATTCCCCAGGAACTCACATGCATTTCTCTGAAAGAGAAGCAGTCTGTTCCAATACTTCAACTCACATTGGGAAGTGAATGGAGGGTTGCTTCACTTTCTAAATGCTGTACTTTTAGAGAAAATCACTTTCCTTTGAAACAGCCTCAAGCTGCTTACAAGCATTCACCAGCAACTCACATGCATTTCTCTGAAAGAGAAGTAGTCTGTTCCAACACTTCAATTCACTGTGCGAAGTGAATAGAGTTTTGCTTCACATTCTAAATGCTGTACTTTCAGAGAAAATCACTTTCCTTTGAAAGTGCCTTAAGCTACTTACAATCATTCACCACCAATTCACAATCATTTTTCTGAAAGAGAAGCAGTCTATTCCAACACTTCAATTCACTGTGCGATGTTAATGGAGGTTTGCTTCACTTTCTAAATGCTGTACTTCAGAGAAAATCACGTTCCCTTGAAAGTGCATTAAGCTACTTACAAGCATTCACCAGAACTCACATGCATTTCTCTGAAAGAGAAGCAGTTTGTTCCAACACTTCAATTCACTGTGCGAAGTGAATGGAGGGTTGCTTCACTTTCTAAATGCTGTACTTTCAGAGAAAATCACTTTCCTTTGAAAGTGCCTTAAGCTTCTTACAAGCATTCACGAGCAACTCACAATCATTTTTCTGAAAGAGAAGCAGTCTGTTCCAACACTTCAATTCACTGTGCAAAGTGAATGGAGTGTTGCTTCACTTTCTAAATGCTGTACTGTCAGAGAAAATCACTTTCCTTTGAAAGTGCCTTAAGCTACTTGCAAGCATTCACGAGAAACTCAGAATCATTTTTCTGAAAGAGAAGCAGTCTGTTAGAACACTTCAATTCACTGTGAGAAGTGAATGGAGGGTTGCTTCACTTTCTAAATGCTGTACTTTCAGAGAAAATCACTTTCCTTTGAAAGTGCCTTAAGCTTCTTACAAGCATTCACGAGCAACTCACAATCATTTTTCTGAAAGAGAAGCAGTTTGTTCCAACACTTCAATTCACTGTGCAAAGTGAATGGAGTGTTGCTTCACTTTCTAAATGCTGTACTTTCAGAGAAAATCACTTTCCTTTGAAAGTGCCTTAAGCTACTTGCAAGCATTCACGAGCAACTCAGAATCATTTTTCTGAAAGAGAAGCAGTCTGTTAGAACACTTCAATTCACTGTGAGAAGTGAATGGAGGGTTGCTTCACTTTCAAAATACTGTACTTTCAGAGAAAATCACTTTCCTTTAAAAGTGCCTTAAGCTACTTACAAGCATTCCCAAGCAACACACATGCATTTCTCTGAAAGAGAAGCAGTTTGTTCCAACACTTCAATTCACTGTGCGAAGTGAATGGAGTGTTGCTTCACTTTTAAAATGCTGTACTTTCAGAGAAAATCACTTTACTTTCAAAGAATCTTAAGCTTCAAACAAGCATTCACTAGCAACTCACATGAGTTTCTCTTAAAGAGAAGCAGTCTGTTCCAACACTTCAATTCACTGTGCGAAGTGAATGTGTTGTTGTTTCACTTTCTAAATGCTGTACTTTCAGAGAAAATCACTTTCCTTTGAAACTGCCTTATGCTACTTGCAAGCATTCTCCAGCAACTCACATGCATTTCTCTGAAAGTGAAGCAGTCTGTTCCAACATTTCAATTCACTGTGCGAAGTGAATGGAGTGTTGCTTCACTTTCTAAATGCTGTCCTTTCAGAGAAAATCACTTTCCTTTGAAACAGCCTTAAGCTACTTATATGCATCCACCAGCAACTCACATCATTTCTCTGAAAGAGAAACAGTCTATTCCAACACTTCAATTCACTGTGCGAAGTGAATGGAGTGTTGCTTCACTTTCTAAAAGCTGTATTTTCAGAGAAAATCACTTTCCTTTGAAACTGCCTTAAGCTACATACAAGCATTCACCAGCAACTCACATGAGTTTCTCTGAAAGAGAAGCAGTCTGTTCCAACACTTCAATTCACTGTGCGAAGTGAATGGAGTGTTTCTTCACTTTCTAAATGCTGTACTTTCAGAGAAAATAACATTCCTTTGAAACTGACTTAAGCTACTTACAATCATTCACAAGAAACTCACATGCGTTTCTCTAAAAGAGAAGCAGTCTGTTCCAACACTTCAATTCACTGTGCGAAGTGAATGGAGTGTTGCTTCACTTTCTAAATGCTGTACTTTCAGAGAAAATCACTTTCCTTTGAAAGAGCCTTAAGCTACTTACAAGCATTCACGAGCAACTCAGAATCATTTTTCTGTAAAAGAAGCAGTCTGTTCCAACACTTCAATTCACTGTGCGAAGTGAATGGAGGGTTGCTTCACTTTCAAAATACTGTACTTTCAGAGAAAATCACTTTCCTTTAAAAGTGCCTTAAGGTACTTACAAGCATTCCCCAGGAACTCACATGCATTTCTCTGAAAGAGAAGCAGTCTGTTCCAATACTTCAACTCACATTGGGAAGTGAATGGAGGGTTGCTTCACTTTCTAAATGCTGTACTTTTAGAGAAAATCACTTTCCTTTGAAACAGCCTCGAGCTACTTACAAGCATTCACCAGCAACTCACATGCATTTCTCTGAAAGAGAAGTAGTCTGTTCCAACACTTCAATTCACTGTGCGAAGTGAATAGAGTTTTGCTTCACATTCTAAATGCTGTACTTTCAGAGAAAATCACTTTCCTTTGAAAGTGCCTTAAGCTACTTACAATCATTCACCACCAATTCACAATCATTTTTCTGAAAGAGAAGCAGTCTGTTCCAACACTTCAATTCACTGTGCGATGTTAATGGAGGGTTGCTTCACTTTCAAAATGCGGTACTTCAGAGAAAATCACGTTCCCTTGAAAGTGCATTAAGCTACTTACAAGCATTCACCAGAACTCACATGCATTTCTCTGAAAGAGAAGCAGTTTGTTCCAACACTTCAATTCACTGTGCGAAGTGAATAGAGGGTTGCTTCACTTTCTAAATGCTGTACTTTCAGAGAAATTCACTTTCCTTTGAAAGTGCCTTAAGCTTCTTACAAGCATTCACGAGCAACTCACAATCATTTTTCTGAAAGAAAAGCAGTCTGTTCTAACACTTCAGTTCACTGTGCAAAGTGAATGGAGTGTTGCTTCACTTTTAAAATGCTGTACTTTCAGAGAAAATCACTTTACTTTCAAAGAATCTTAAGCTTCAAACAAGCATTCACTAGCAACTCACATGAGTTTCTCTTAAAGAGAAGCAGTCTGTTCCAACACTTCAATTCACTGTGCGAAGTGAATGTGTTGTTGTTTCACTTTCTAAATGCTGTACTTTCAGAGAAAATCACTTTCCTTTGAAACTGCCTTATGCTACTTGCAAGCATTCTCCAGCAACTCACATGCATTTCTCTGAATGAGAAGCAGTCTGTTCCAACATTTCACTTCACTGTGCGAAGTGAATGGAGTGTTGCTTCACTTTCTAAATGCTGTCCTTTCAGAGAAAATCACTTTCCTTTGAAACAGCCTTAAGCCACTTATATGCATTCATCATCAACTCACATCATTTCTCTGAAAGAGAAACAGTCTGTTCCAACACTTCAATTCACTGTGCGAAGTGAATGGAGTGTTGCTTCACTTTCTAAATGCTGTACTTTCAGAGAAAATCACTTTCCTTTGAAAGAGCCTTAAGCTACTTACAAGCATTCATGAGCAACTCAGAATCATTTTTCTGTAAAAGAAGCAGTCTGTTCCAACACTTCAATTCACTGTGCGAAGTGAATGGAGGGTTGTTTCACTTTCAAAATACTGTACTTTCAGAGAAAATCACTTTCCTTTAAAAGTGCCTTAAGGTACTTACAAGCATTCCCCAGGAACTCACTTGCATTTCTCTGAGAGAGAAGCAGTCTGTTCCAATACTTCAACTCACATTGGGAAGTGAATGGAGGGTTGCTTCACTTTCTAAATGCTGTACTTTTAGAGAAAATCACTTTCCTTTGAAACAGCCTCAAGCTACTTACAAGCATTCACCAGCAACTCACATGCATTTCTCTGAATGAGAAGTAGTCTGTTCCAACACTTCAATTCACTGTGCGAAGTGAATAGAGTTTTGCTTCACATTCTAAATGCTGTACTTTCAGAGAAAATCACTTTCCTTTGAAAGTGCCTTAAGCTACTTACAATCATTCACCACCAATTCACAATCATTTTTCTGAAAGAGAAGCAGTCTATTCCAACACTTCAATTCACTGTGCGATGTTAATGGAGGTTTGCTTCACTTTCAAAATGCTGCACTTCAGAGAAAATCACGTTCCCTTGAAAGTGAATTAAGCTACTTACAAGCATTCACCAGAACTCACATGCATTTCTCTGAAAGAGAAGCAGTTTGTTCCAACACTTCAATTCACTGTGCGAAGTGAATGGAGGGTTGCTTCACTTTCTAAATGCTGTACTTTCAGAGAAAATCACTTTCCTTTGAAAGTGCCTTAAGCTTCTTACAAGCATTCACGAGCAACTCACAATCATTTTTCTGAAAGAGAAGCAGTCTGTTCCAACACTTCAATTCACTGTGCAAAGTGAATGGAGTGTTGCTTCACTTTCTAAATGCTGTACTTTCAGAGAAAATCACTTTCCTTTGAAAGTGCCTTAAGCTACTTGCAAGCATTCACGAGCAACTCAGAATCATTTTTCTGAAAGAGAAGCAGTCTGTTAGAACACTTCAATTCACTGTGCGAAGTGAATGGAGGGTTGCTTCACTTTCTAAATGCTGTACTTTCAGAGAAAATCACTTTCCTTTGAAAGTGCCTTAAGCTTCTTACAAGCATTCACGAGCAACTCACAATCATTTTTCTGAAAGAGAAGCAGTCTGTTCCAACGCTTCAATTCACTGTGCAAAGTGAATGGAGTGTTGCTTCCCTTTCTAAATGCTGTACTTTCAGAGAAAATCACTTTCCTTTGAAAGTGCCTTAAGCTACTTGCAAGCATACACGAGCAACTCAGAATCATTTTTCTGAAAGAGAAGCAGTCTGTTAGAACACTTCAATTCACTGTGAGAAGTGAATGGAGGGTTACTTCACTTTCAAAATACTGTACTTTCAGAGAAAATCACTTTCCTTTGAAAGTGCCTTAAGCTTCTTACAAGCATTCACGAGCAACTCACAATCATTTTTCTGAAAGAGAAGCAGTTTGTTCCAACACTTCAATTCACTGTGCAAAGTGAATGGAGTGTTGCTTCACTTTCTAAATGCTGTACTTTCAGAGAAAATCACTTTCCTTTGAAAGTGCCTTAAGCTACTTGCAAGCATTCACGAGCAACTCAGAATCATTTTTCTGAAAGAGAAGCAGTCTGTTAGAACACTTCAATTCACTGTGAGAAGTGAATGGAGGGTTGCTTCACTTTCAAAATACTGTACTTTCAGAGAAAATCACTTTCCTTTAAAGGTGCCTTAAGCTACTTACAAGCATTCCCGAGCAACGCACATGCATTTCTCTGAAAGAGAAGCAGTTTGTTCCAACACTTCAATTCACTGTGCGAAGTGAATGGAGTGTTGCTTCACTTTTAAAATGCTGTACTTTCAGAGAAAATCACTTTACTTTCAAAGAATCTTAAGCTTCAAACAAGCATTCACTAGCAACTCACATGAGTTTCTCTTAAAGAGAAGCAGTCTGTTCCAACACTTCAATTCACTGTGCGAAGTGAATGTGTTGTTGTTTCACTTTCTAAATGCTGTACTTTCAGAGAAAATCTCTTACCTTTGAAACTGCCTTATGCTACTTGCAAGCATTCTCCATCAACTCACATGCATTTCTCTGAAAGAGAAGCAGTCTGTTCCAACATTTCACTTCACTGTGCGAAGTGAATGGAGTGTTGCTTCACTTTCTAAATGCTTTCCTTTCAGAGAAAATCACTTTCCTTTGAAACAGCCTTAAGCTACTTATATGCATTCATCATCAACTCACATCATTTCTCTGAAAGAGAAACAGTCTGTTCCAACACTTCAATTCACTGTGCGAAGTGAATGGAGTGTTGCTTCACTTTCTAAATGCTGTACTTTCAGAGAAAATCACTTTCCTTTGAAAGAGCCTTAAGCTACTTACAAGCATTCACGAGCAACTCAGAATCATTTTTCTGTAAAAGAAGCAGTCTGTTCCAACACTTCAATTCACTGTGCGAAGTGAATGGAGGGTTGTTTCACTTTCAAAATACTGTAATTTCAGAGAAAATCACTTTCCTTTAAAAGTGCCTTAAGGTACTTACAAGCATTCCCCAGGAACTCACATGCATTTCTCTGAAAGAGAAGCAGTCTGTTCCAATACTTCAACTCACATTGGGAAGTGAATGGAGGGTTGCTTCACTTTCTAAATGCTGTACTTTTAGAGAAAATCACTTTCCTTTGAAACAGCCTCAAGCTACTTACAAGCATTCACCAGCAACTCACATGCATTTCTCTGAATGAGAAGTAGTCTGTTCCAACACTTCAATTCACTGTGCGAAGTGAATAGAGTTTTGCTTCACATTCTAAATGCTGTACTTTCAGAGAAAATCACTTTCCTTTGAAAGTGCCTTAAGCTACTTACAATCATTCACCACCAATTCACAATCATTTTTCTGAAAGAGAAGCAGTCTATTCCAACACTTCAATTCACTGTGCGATGTTAATGGAGGTTTGCTTCACTTTCAAAATGCTGTACTTCAGAGAAAATCACGTTCCCTTGAAAGTGCATTAAGCTACTTACAAGCATTCACCAGAACTCACATGCATTTCTCTGAAAGAGAAGCAGTTTGTTCCAACACTTCAATTCACTGTGCGAAGTGAATGGAGGGTTGCTTCACTTTCTAAATGCTGTACTTTCAGAGAAAATCACTTTCCTTTGAAAGTGCCTTAAGCTTCTTACAAGCATTCACGAGCAACTCACAATCATTTTTCTGAAAGAGAAGCAGTCTGTTCCAACACTTCAATTCACTGTGCAAAGTGAATGGAGTGTTGCTTCACTTTCTAAATGCTGTACTTTCAGAGAAAATCACTTTCCTTTGAAAGTGCCTTAAGCTACTTGCAAGCATTCACGAGCAACTCAGAATCATTTTTCTGAAAGAGAAGCAGTCTGTTAGAACACTTCAATTCACTGTGCGAAGTGAATGGAGGGTTGCTTCACTTTCTAAATGCTGTACTTTCAGAGAAAATCACTTTCCTTTGAAAGTGCCTTAAGCTTCTTACAAGCATTCACGAGCAACTCACAATCATTTTTCTGAAAGAGAAGCAGTCTGTTCCAACGCTTCAATTCACTGTGCAAAGTGAATGGAGTGTTGCTTCACTTTCTAAATGCTGTACTTTCAGAGAAAATCACTTTCCTTTGAAAGTGCCTTAAGCTACTTGCAAGCATTCACGAGAAACTCAGAATCATTTTTCTGAAAGAGAAGCAGTCTGTTAGAACACTTCAATTCACTGTGAGAAGTGAATGGAGGGTTGCTTCACTTTCAAAATACTGTACTTTCAGAGAAAATCACTTTCCTTTGAAAGTGCCTTAAGCTTCTTACAAGCATTCACGAGCAACTCACAATCATTTTTCTGAAAGAGAAGCGGTTTGTTCCAACACTTCAATTCACTGTGCAAAGTGAATGGAGTGTTGCTTCCCTTTCTAAATGCTGTACTTTCAGAGAAAATCACTTTTCTTTGAAAGTGCCTTAAGCTACTTGCAAGCATTCACGAGCAACTCAGAATCATTTTTCTGAAAGAGAAGCAGTCTGTTAGAACACTTCAATTCACTGTGAGAAGTGAATGGAGGGTTGCTTCACTTTCAAAATATTGTACTTTCAGAGAAAATCACTTTCCTTTAAAGGTGCCTTAAGCTACTTACAAGCATTCCCGAGCAACGCACATGCATTTCTCTGAAAGAGAAGCAGTTTGTTCCAACACTTCAATTCACTGTGCGAAGTGAATGGAGTGTTGCTTCACTTTTAAAATGCTGTACTTTCAGAGAAAATCACTTTACTTTCAAAGAATCTTAAGCTTCAAACAAGCATTCACTAGCAACTCACATGAGTTTCTCTTAAAGAGAAGCAGTCTGTTCCAACACTTCAATTCACTGTGCGAAGTGAATGTGTTGTTGTTTCACTTTCTAAATGCTGTACTTTCAGAGAAAATCACTTTCCTTTGAAACTGCCTTATGCTACTTGCAAGCATTCTCCAGCAACTCACATGCATTTCTCTGAAAGAGAAGCAGTCTGTTCCAAGATTTCAATTCACTGTGCGAAGTGAATGGAGTGTTGCTTCACTTTCGAAATGCTGTCCTTTCAGAGAAAATCACTTTCCTTTGAAACAGCCTTAAGCTACTTATATGCATTCACCAGCAACACACATCATTTCTCTGAAAGAGAAACAGTCTGTTCCAACACTTCAATTCACTGTGCGAAGTGAATGGAGTGTTGCTTCACATTCTAAAAGCTGTATTTTCAGAGAAAATCACTTTCCTTTGAAACTGTCTTAAGCTACTTACAAGCATTCACCAGCAACTCACATGAGTTTCTCTGAAAGAGAAGCAGTCTGTTCCAACACTTCAATTCACTGTGCGAAGTGAATGTGTTGTTGTTTCACTTTCTAAATGCTGTACTTTCAGAGAAAATCACTTTCCTTTGAAACTGCCTTATGCTACTTGCAAGCATTCTCCAGCAACTCACATGCATTTCTCTGAAAGAGAAGCAGTCTGTTCCAACATTTCACTTCACTGTGCGAAGTGAATGGAGTGTTGCTTCACTTTCTAAATGCTGTCCTTTCAGAGAAAATCACTTTCCTTTGAAACAGCCTTAAGCTACTTATATGCATTCATCATCAACTCACATCATTTCTCTGAAAGAGAAACAGTCTGTTCCAACACTTCAATTCACTGTGCGAAGTGAATGGAGTGTTGCTTCCCTTTCTAAATGCTGTACTTTCAGAGAAAATCACTTTTCTTTGAAAGTGCCTTAAGCTACTTGCAAGCATTCACGAGCAACTCAGAATCATTTTTCTGAAAGAGAAGCAGTCTGTTAGAACACTTCAATTCACTGTGAGAAGTGAATGGAGGGTTGCTTCACTTTCAAAATATTGTACTTTCAGAGAAAATCACTTTCCTTTAAAAGTGCCTTAAGCTACTTACAAGCATTCCCGAGCAACGCACATGCATTTCTCTGAAAGAGAAGCAGTTTGTTCCAACACTTCAATTCACTGTGCGAAGTGAATGGAGTGTTGCTTCACTTTTAAAATGCTGTACTTTCAGAGAAAATCACTTTACTTTCAAAGAATCTTAAGCTTCAAACAAGCATTCACTAGCAACTCACATGAGTTTCTCTTAAAGAGAAGCAGTCTGTTCCAACACTTCAATTCACTGTGCGAAGTGAATGTGTTGTTGTTTCACTTTCTAAATGCTGTACTTTCAGAGAAAATCACTTTCCTTTGAAACTGCCTTATGCTACTTGCAAGCATTCTCCAGCAACTCACATGCATTTCTCTGAAAGAGAAGCAGTCTGTTCCAACATTTCAATTCACTGTGCGAAGTGAATGGAGTGTTGCTTCACTTTCTAAATGCTGTCCTTTCAGAGAAAATCACTTTCCTTTGAAACAGCCTTAAGCTACTTATATGCATTCACCAGCAACACACATCATTTCTCTGAAAGAGAAACTGTCTGTTCCAACACTTCAATTCACTGTGCGAAGTGAATGGAGTGTTGCTTCACATTCTAAAACTGTATTTTCAGAGAAAATCACTTTCCTTTGAAACTGTCTTAAGCTACTTACAAGCATTCACCAGCAACTCACATGAGTTTCTCTGAAAGAGAAGCAGTCTGTTCCAACACTTCAATTCACTGTGCGAAGTGAATGTGTTGTTGTTTCACTTTCTAAATGCTGTACTTTCAGAGAAAATCACTTTCCTTTGAAACTGCCTTATGCTACTTGCAAGCATTCTCCAGCAACTCACATGCATTTCTCTGAAAGAGAAGCAGTCTGTTCCAACATTTCAATTCACTGTGCGAAGTGAATGGAGTGTTGCTTCACTTTCTAAATGCTGTCCTTTCAGAGAAAATCACTTTCCTTTGAAACAGCCTTAAGCTACTTATATACATTCACCAGCAACACACATCATTTCTCTGAAAGAGAAACAGTCTGTTCCAACACTTCAATTCACTGTGCGAAGTGAATGGAGTGTTGCTTCACATTCTAAAAGCTGTATTTTCAGAGAAAATCACTTTCCTTTGAAACTGTCTTAAGCTACTTACAAGCATTCACCAGCAACTCACATGAGTTTCTCTGAAAGAGAAGCAGTCTGTTCCAACACTTCAATTCACTGTGCGAAGTGAATGTGTTGTTGTTTCACTTTCTAAATGCTGTACTTTCAGAGAAAATCACTTTCCTTTGAAACTGCCTTATGCTACTTGCAAGCATTCTCCAGCAACTCACATGCATTTCTCTGAAAGAGAAGCAGTCTGTTCCAACATTTCACTTCACTGTGCGAAGTGAATGGAGTGTTGCTTCACTTTCTAAATGCTGTCCTTTCAGAGAAAATCACTTTCCTTTGAAACAGCCTTAAGCTACTTATATGCATTCATCATCAACTCACATCATTTCTCTGAAAGAGAAACAGTCTGTTCCAACACTTCAATTCACTGTGCGAAGTGAATGGAGTGTTGCTTCACTTTCTAAATGCTGTACTTTCAGAGAAAATCACTTTCCTTTGAAAGAGCCTTAAGCTACTTACAAGCATTCACGAGCAACTCAGAATCATTTTTCTGTAAAAGAAGCAGTCTGTTCCAACACTTCAATTCACTGTGCGAAGTGAATGGAGGGTTGTTTCACTTTCAAAATACTGTACTTTCAGAGAAAATCACTTTCCTTTAAAAGTGCCTTAAGGTACTTACAAGCATTCCCCAGGAACTCACATGCATTTCTCTGAAAGAGAAGCAGTCTGTTCCAATACTTCAACTCACATTGGGAAGTGAATGGAGGGTTGCTTCACTTTCTAAATGCTGTACTTTTAGAGAAAATCACTTTCCTTTGAAACAGCCTCAAGCTACTTACAAGCATTCACCAGCAACTCACATGCATTTCTCTGAATGAGAAGTAGTCTGTTCCAACACTTCAATTCACTGTGCGAAGTGAATAGAGTTTTGCTTCACATTCTAAATGCTGTACTTTCAGAGAAAATCACTTTCCTTTGAAAGTGCCTTAAGCTACTTACAATCATTCACCACCAATTCACAATCAGTTTTCTGAAAGAGAAGCAGTCTATTCCAACACTTCAATTCACTGTGCGATGTTAATGGAGGTTTGCTTCACTTTCAAAATGCTGTACTTCAGAGAAAATCACGTTCCCTTGAAAGTGCATTAAGCTACTTACAAGCATTCACCAGAACTCACATGCATTTCTCTGAAAGAGAAGCAGTTTGTTCCAACACTTCAATTCACTGTGCGAAGTGAATGGAGGGTTGCTTCACTTTCTAAATGCTGTACTTTCAGAGAAAATCACTTTCCTTTGAAAGTGCCTTAAGCTTCTTACAAGCATTCACGAGCAACTCACAATCATTTTTCTGAAAGAGAAGCAGTCTGTTCCAACACTTCAATTCACTGTGCGAAGTGAATGGAGTGTTTCTTCACTTTCTAAATGCTGTACTTTCAGAGAAAATAACATTCCTTTGAAACTGACTTAAGCTACTTACAAGCATTCACAAGAAACTCACATGCGTTTCTCTAAAAGAGAAGCAGTCTGTTCCAACACTTCAATTCACTGTGCGAAGTGAATGGAGTGTTGCTTCACTTTCTAAATGCTGTACTTTCAGAGAAAATCACTTTCCTTTGAAAGAGCCTTAAGCTACTTACAAGCATTCACGAGCAACTCAGAATCATTTTTCTGTAAAAGAAGCAGTCTGTTCCAACACTTCAATTCACTGTGCGAAGTGAATGGAGGGTTGCTTCACTTTCAAAATACTGTACTTTCAGAGAAAATCACTTTCCTTTAAAAGTGCCTTAAGGTACTTACAAGCATTCCCCAGGAACTCACATGCATTTCTCTGAAAGAGAAGTAGTCTGTTCCAACACTTCAATTCACTGTGCGAAGTGAATAGAGTTTTGCTTCACATTCTAAATGCTGTACTTTCAGAGAAAATCACTTTCCTTTGAAAGTGCCTTAAGCTACTTACAATCATTCACCACCAATTCACAATCATTTTTCTGAAAGAGAAGCAGTCTGTTCCAACACTTCAATTCACTGTGCGATGTTAATGGAGGGTTGCTTCACTTTCAAAATGCTGTACTTCAGAGAAAATCACGTTCCCTTGAAAGTGCATTAAGCTACTTACAAGCATTCACCAGAACTCACATGCATTTCTCTGAAAGAGAAGCAGTTTGTTCCAACACTTCAATTCACTGTGCGAAGTGAATGGAGGGTTGCTTCACTTTCTAAATGCTGTACTTTCAGAGAAAATCACTTTCCTTTGAAAGTGCCTTAAGCTTCTTACAAGCATTCACGAGCAACTCACAATCATTTTTCTGAAAGAGAAGCAGTCTGTTCCAACACTTCAATTCACTGTGCAAAGTGAATGGAGTGTTGCTTCACTTTCTAAATGCTGTACTTTCAGAGAAAATCACTTTCCTTTGAAAGTGCCTTAAGCTACTTACAATCATTCACCACCAATTCACAATCATTTTTCTGAAAGAGAAGCAGTCTGTTCCAACACTTCAATTCACTGTGCGATGTTAATGGAGGGTTGCTTCACTTTCAAAATGCTGTACTTCAGAGAAAATCACGTTCCCTTGAAAGTGCATTAAGCTACTTACAAGCATTCACCAGAACTCACATGCATTTCTCTGAAAGAGAAGCAGTTTGTTCCAACACTTCAATTCACTGTGCGAAGTGAATGGAGGGTTGCTTCACTTTCTAAATGCTGTACTTTCAGAGAAAATCACTTTCCTTTGAAAGTGCCTTAAGCTTCTTACAAGCATTCACGAGCAACTCACAATCATTTTTCTGAAAGAGAAGCAGTCTGTTCCAACACTTCAATTCACTGTGCAAAGTGAATGGAGTGTTGCTTCACTTTCTAAATGCTGTACTTTCAGAGAAAATCACTTTCCTTTGAAAGTGCCTTAAGCTACTTGCAAGCATTCACGATCAACTCAGAATCATTTTTCTGAAAGAGAAGCAGTCTGTTAGAACACTTCAATTCACTGTGAGAAGTGAATGGAGGGTTGCTTCACTTTCAAAATACTGTACTTTCAGAGAAAATCACTTTCCTTTAAAAGTGCCTTTGCTACTTACAAGCATTCCCGAGCAACGCACATGCATTTCTCTGAAAGAGAAGCAGTTTGTTCCAACACTTCAATTCACTGTGCGAAGTGAATGGAGTGTTGCTTCACTTTTAAAATGCTGTACTTTCAGAGAAAATCACTTTACTTTCAAAGAATCTTAAGCTTCAAACAAGCATTCACTAGCAACTCACATGAGTTTCTCTTAAAGAGAAGCAGTCTGTTCCAACACTTCAATTCACTGTGCGAAGTGAATGTGTTGTTGTTTCACTTTCTAAATGCTGTACTTTCAGAGAAAATCACTTTCCTTTGAAACTGCCTTATGCTACTTGCAAGCATTCTCCAGCAACTCACATGCATTTCTCTGAAAGAGAAGCAGTCTGTTCCAACATTTCACTTCACTGTGCGAAGTGAATGGAGTGTTGCTTCACTTTCTAAATGCTGTCCTTTCAGAGAAAATCACTTTCCTTTGAAACAGCCTTAAGCTACTTATATGCATTCATCATCAACTCACATCATTTCTCTGAAAGAGAAACAGTCTGTTCCAACACTTCAATTCACTGTGCGAAGTGAATGGAGTGTTGCTTCACTTTCTAAATGCTGTACTTTCAGAGAAAATCACTTTCCTTTGAAAGAGCCTTAAGCTACTTACAAGCATTCACGAGCAACTCAGAATCATTTTTCTGTAAAAGAAGCAGTCTGTTCCAACACTTCAATTCACTGTGCGAAGTGAATGGAGGGTTGTTTCACTTTCAAAATACTGTACTTTCAGAGAAAATCACTTTCCTTTAAAAGTGCCTTAAGGTACTTACAAGCATTCCCCAGGAACTCACATGCATTTCTCTGAAAGAGAAGCAGTCTGTTCCAATAATTCAACTCACATTGGGAAGTGAATGGAGGGTTGCTTCACTTTCTAAATGCTGTACTTTTAGAGAAAATCACTTTCCTTTGAAACAGCCTCAAGCTACTTACAAGCATTCACCAGCAACTCACATGCATTTCTCTGAATGAGAAGTAGTCTGTTCCAACACTTCAATTCACTGTGCGAAGTGAATAGAGTTTTGCTTCACATTCTAAATGCTGTACTTTCAGAGAAAATCACTTTCCTTTGAAAGTGCCTTAAGCTACTTACAATCATTCACCACCAATTCACAATCATTTTTCTGAAAGAGAAGCAGTCTATTCCAACACTTCAATTCACTGTGCGATGTTAATGGAGGTTTGCTTCACTTTCAAAATGCTGTACTTCAGAGAAAATCACGTTCCCTTGAAAGTGCATTAAGCTACTTACAAGCATTCACCAGAACTCACATGCATTTCTCTGAAAGAGAAGCAGTTTGTTCCAACACTTCAATTCACTGTGCGAAGTGAATGGAGGGTTGCTTCACTTTCTAAATGCTGTACTTTCAGAGAAAATCACTTTCCTTTGAAAGTGCCTTAAGCTTCTTACAAGCATTCACAAGCAACTCACAATCATTTTTCTGAAAGAGAAGCAGTCTGTTCCAACACTTCAATTCACTGTGCAAAGTGAATGGAGTGTTGCTTCACTTTCTAAATGCTGTACTTTCAGAGAAAATCACTTTCCTTTGAAAGTGCCTTAAGCTACTTGCAAGCATTCACGAGCAACTCAGAATCATTTTTCTGAAAGAGAAGCAGTCTGTTAGAACACTTCAATTCACTGTGAGAAGTGAATGGAGGGTTGCTTCACTTTCAAAATACTGTACTTTCAGAGAAAATCACTTTCCTTTGAAAGTGCCTTAAGCTTCTTACAAGCATTCACGAGCAACTCACAATCATTTTTCTGAAAGAGAAGCAGTCTGTTCCAACACTTCAATTCACTGTGCAAAGTGAATGGAGTGTTGCTTCACTTTCTAAATGCTGTACTTTCAGAGAAAATCACTTTCCTTTGAAAGTGCCTTAAGCTACTTGCAAGCATTCACGAGCAACTCAGAATCATTTTTCTGAAAGAGAAGCAGTCTGTTAGAACACTTCAATTCACTGTGAGAAGTGAATGGAGGGTTGCTTCACTTTCAAAATACTGTACTTTCAGAGAAAATCACTTTCCTTTAAAAGTGCCTTTGCTACTTACAAGCATTCCCGAGCAACGCACATGCATTTCTCTGAAAGAGAAGCAGTTTGTTCCAACACTTCAATTCACTGTGCGAATTGAATGGAGTGTTGCTTCACTTTTAAAATGCTGTACTTTCAGAGAAAATCACTTTCCTTTGAAACAGCCTTAAGCTACTTATATGCATTCACCAGCAACTCACATCATTTCTCTGAAAGAGAAACAGTCTGTTCCAACACTTCAATTCACTGTGCGAAGTGAATGGAGTGTTGCTTCACATTCTAAAAGCTGTATTTTCAGAGAAAATCACTTTACTTTGAAACTGCCTTAAGCTACTTACAAGCATTCACCAGCAACTCACATGAGTTTCTCTGAAAGAGAAGCAGTCTGTTCCAACACTTCAATTCACTGTGCGAAGTGAATGGAGTGTTTCTTCACTTTCTAAATGCTGTACTTTCAGAGAAAATAACATTCCTTTGAAACTGACTTAAGCTACTTACAAGCATTCACAAGAAACTCACATGCGTTTCTCTAAAAGAGAAGCAGTCTATTCCAACAATTCAATTCACTGTGCGAAGTGAATGGAGTGTTGCTTCACTTTCTAAATGCTGTACTTTCAGAGAAAATCACTTTCCTTTGAAAGAGCCTTAAGCTACTTACAAGCATTCACGAGCAACTCAGAATCATTTTTCTGTAAAAGAAGCAGTCTGTTCCAACACTTCAATTCACTGTGCGAAGTGAATGGAGGGTTGCTTCACTTTCAAAATACTGTACTTTCAGAGAAAATCACTTTCCTTTAAAAGTGCCTTAAGGTACTTACAAGCATTCCCCAGGAACTCACATGCATTTCTCTGAAAGAGAAGTAGTCTGTTCCAACACTTCAATTCACTGTGCGAAGTGAATAGAGTTTTGCTTCACATTCTAAATGCTGTACTTTCAGAGAAAATCACTTTCCTTTGAAAGTGCCTTAAGCTACTTACAATCATTCACCACCAATTCACAATCATTTTTCTGAAAGAGAAGCAGTCTGTTCCAACACTTCAATTCACTGTGCGATGTTAATGGAGGGTTGCTTCACTTTCAAAATGCTGTACTTCAGAGAAAATCACGTTCCCTTGAAAGTGCATTAAGCTACTTACAAGCATTCACCAGAACTCACATGCATTTCTCTGAAAGAGAAGCAGTTTGTTCCAACACTTTAATTCACTGTGCGAAGTGAATGGAGGGTTGCTTCACTTTCTAAATGCTGTACTTTCAGAGAAAATCACTTTCCTTTGAAAGTGCCTTAAGCTTCTTACAAGCATTCACGAGCAACTCACAATCATTTTTCTGAAAGAGAAGCAGTCTGTTCCAACACTTCAATTCACTGTGCAAAGTGAATGGAGTGTTGCTTCACTTTCTAAATGCTGTACTTTCAGAGAAAATCACTTTCCTTTGAAAGTGCCTTAAGCTACTTGCAAGCATTCACGAGCAACTCAGAATCATTTTTCTGAAAGAGAAGCAGTCTGTTAGAACACTTCAATTCACTGTGAGAAGTGAATGGAGGGTTGCTTCACTTTCAAAATACTGTACTTTCAGAGAAAATCACTTTCCTTTAAAAGTGCCTTAAGCTACTTACAAGCATTCCCGAGCAACGCACATGCATTTCTCTGAAAGAGAAGCAGTTTGTTCCAACACTTCAATTCACTGTGCGAAGTGAATGGAGTGTTGCTTCACTTTTAAAATGCTGTACTTTCAGAGAAAATCACTTTACTTTCAAAGAATCTTAAGCTTCAAACAAGCATTCACTAGCAACTCACATGAGTTTCTCTTAAAGAGAAGCAGTCTGTTCCAACACTTCAATTCACTGTGCGAAGTGAATGTGTTGTTGTTTCACTTTCTAAATGCTGTACTTTCAGAGAAAATCACTTTCCTTTGAAACTGCCTTATGCTACTTGCAAGCATTCTCCAGCAACTCACATGCATTTCTCTGAAAGAGAAGCAGTCTGTTCCAACATTTCACTTCACTGTGCGAAGTGAATGGAGTGTTGCTTCACTTTCTAAATGCTGTCCTTTCAGAGAAAATCACTTTCCTTTGAAACAGCCTTAAGCTACTTATATGCATTCATCATCAACTCACATCATTTCTCTGAAAGAGAAACAGTCTGTTCCAACACTTCAATTCACTGTGCGAAGTGAATGGAGTGTTGCTTCACTTTCTAAATGCTGTACTTTCAGAGAAAATCACTTTCCTTTGAAAGAGCCTTAAGCTACTTACAAGCATTCACGAGCAACTCAGAATCATTTTTCTGTAAAAGAAGCAGTCTGTTCCAACACTTTAATTCACTGTGCGAAGTGAATGGAGGGTTGTTTCACTTTCAAAATACTGTACTTTCAGAGAAAATCACTTTCCTTTAAAAGTGCCTTAAGGTACTTACAAGCATTCCCCAGGAACTAACATGCATTTCTCTGAAAGAGAAGCAGTCTGTTCCAATACTTCAACTCACATTGGGAAGTGAATGGAGGGTTGCTTCACTTTCTAAATGCTGTACTTTTAGAGAAAATCACTTTCCTTTGAAACAGCCTCAAGCTACTTACAAGCATTCACCAGCAACTCACATGCATTTCTCTGAATGAGAAGTAGTCTGTTCCAACACTTCAATTCACTGTGCGAAGTGAATAGAGTTTTGCTTCACATTCTAAATGCTGTACTTTCAGAGAAAATCACTTTCCTTTGAAAGTGCCTTAAGCTACTTACAATCATTCACCACCAATTTACAATCATTTTTCTGAAAGAGAAGCAGTCTATTCCAACACTTCAATTCACTGTGCGATGTTAAAGGAGGTTTGCTTCACTTTCAAAATGCTGTACTTCAGAGAAAATCACGTTCCCTTGAAAGTGCATTAAGCTACTTACAAGCATTCACCAGAACTCACATGCATTTCTCTGAAAGAGAAGCAGTTTGTTCCAACACTTCAATTCACTGTGCGAAGTGAATGGAGGGTTGCTTCACTTTCTAAATGCTGTACTTTCAGAGAAAATCACTTTCCTTTGAAAGTGCCTTAAGCTTCTTACAAGCATTCACGAGCAACTCACAATCATTTTTCTGAAAGAGAAGCAGTCTGTTCCAACACTTCAATTCACTGTGCAAAGTGAATGGAGTGTTGCTTCACTTTCTAAATGCTGTACTTTCAGAGAAAATCACTTTCCTTTGAAAGTGCCTTAAGCTACTTGCAAGCATTCACGAGCAACTCAGAATCATTTTTCTGAAAGAGAAGCAGTCTGTTAGAACACTTCAATTCACTGTGAGAAGTGAATGGAGGGTTGCTTCACTTTCAAAATACTGTACTTTCAGAGAAAATCACTTTCCTTTAAAAGTGCCTTTGCTACTTACAAGCATTCCCGAGCAACGCACATGCATTTCTCTGAAAGAGAAGCAGTTTGTTCCAACACTTCAATTCACTGTGCGAAGTGAATGGAGTGTTGCTTCACTTTTAAAATGCTGTACTTTCAGAGAAAATCACTTTCCTTTGAAACAGCCTTAAGCTACTTATATGCATTCACCAGCAACTCACATCATTTCTCTGAAAGAGAAACAGTCTGTTCCAACACTTCAATTCACTGTGCGAAGTGAATGGAGTGTTGCTTCACATTCTAAAAGCTGTATTTTCAGAGAAAATCACTTTCCTTTGAAACTGCCTTAAGCTACTTACAAGCATTCACCAGCAACTCACATGAGTTTCTCTGAAAGAGAAGCAGTCTGTTCCAACACTTCAATTCACTGTGCGAAGTGAATGGAGTGTTTCTTCACTTTCTAAATGCTGTACTTTCAGAGAAAATAACATTCCTTTGAAACTGACTTAAGCTACTTACAAGCATTCACAAGAAACTCACATGCGTTTCTCTAAAAGAGAAGCAGTCTGTTCCAACACTTCAATTCACTGTGCGAAGTGAATGGAGTGTTGCTTCACTTTCTAAATGCTGTACTTTCAGAGAAAATCACTTTCCTTTGAAAGAGCCTTAAGCTACTTACAAGCATTCACGAGCAACTCAGAATCATTTTTCTGTAAAAGAAGCAGTCTGTTCCAACACTTCAATTCACTGTGCGAGGTGAATGGAGGGTTGCTTCACTTTCAAAATACTGTACTTTCAGAGAAAATCACTTTCCTTTAAAAGTGCCTTAAGGTACTTACAAGCATTCCCCAGGAACTCACATGCATTTCTCTGAAAGAGAAGTAGTCTGTTCCAACACTTCAATTCACTGTGCGAAGTGAATAGAGTTTTGCTTCACATTCTAAATGCTGTACTTTCAGAGAAAATCACTTTCCTTTGAAAGTGCCTTAAGCTACTTACAATCATTCACCACCAATTCACAATCATTTTTCTGAAAGAGAAGCAGTCTGTTCCAACACTTCAATTCACTGTGCGATGTTAATGGAGGGTTGCTTCACTTTCAAAATGCTGTACTTCAGAGAAAATCACGTTCCCTTGAAAGTGCATTAAGCTACTTACAAGCATTCACCAGAACTCACATGCATTTCTCTGAAAGAGAAGCAGTTTGTTCCAACACTTTAATTCACTGTGCGAAGTGAATGGAGGGTTGCTTCACTTTCTAAATGCTGTACTTTCAGAGAAAATCACTTTCCTTTGAAAGTGCCTTAAGCTTCTTACAAGCATTCACGAGCAACTCACAATCATTTTTCTGAAAGAGAAGCAGTCTGTTCCAACACTTCAATTCACTGTGCAAAGTGAATGGAGTGTTGCTTCACTTTCTAAATGCTGTACTTTCAGAGAAAATCACTTTCCTTTGAAAGTGCCTTAAGCTACTTGCAAGCATTCACGAGCAACTCAGAATCATTTTTCTGAAAGAGAAGCAGTCTGTTAGAACACTTCAATTCACTGTGAGAAGTGAATGGAGGGTTGCTTCACTTTCAAAATACTGTACTTTCAGAGAAAATCACTTTCCTTTAAAAGTGCCTTAAGCTACTTACAAGCATTCCCGAGCAACGCACATGCATTTCTCTGAAAGAGAAGCAGTTTGTTCCAACACTTCAATTCACTGTGCGAAGTGAATGGAGTGTTGCTTCACTTTTAAAATGCTGTACTTTCAGAGAAAATCACTTTACTTTCAAAGAATCTTAAGCTTCAAACAAGCATTCACTAGCAACTCACATGAGTTTCTCTTAAAGAGAAGCAGTCTGTTCCAACACTTCAATTCACTGTGCGAAGTGAATGTGTTGTTGTTTCACTTTCTAAATGCTGTACTTTCAGAGAAAATCACTTTCCTTTGAAACTGCCTTATGCTACTTGCAAGCATTCTCCAGCAACTCACATGCATTTCTCTGAAAGAGAAGCAGTCTGTTCCAACATTTCACTTCACTGTGCGAAGTGAATGGAGTGTTGCTTCACTTTCTAAATGCTGTCCTTTCAGAGAAAATCACTTTCCTTTGAAACAGCCTTAAGCTACTTATATGCATTCATCATCAACTCACATCATTTCTCTGAAAGAGAAACAGTCTGTTCCAACACTTCAATTCACTGTGCGAAGTGAATGGAGTGTTGCTTCACTTTCTAAATGCTGTACTTTCAGAGAAAATCACTTTCCTTTGAAAGAGCCTTAAGCTACTTACAAGCATTCACGAGCAACTCAGAATCATTTTTCTGTAAAAGAAGCAGTCTGTTCCAACACTTCAATTCACTGTGCGAAGTGAATGGAGGGTTGTTTCACTTTCAAAATACTGTACTTTCAGAGAAAATCACTTTCCTTTAAAAGTGCCTTAAGGTACTTACAAGCATTCCCCAGGAACTCACATGCATTTCTCTGAAAGAGAAGCAGTCTGTTCCAATACTTCAACTCACATTGGGAAGTGAATGGAGGGTTGCTTCACTTTCTAAATGCTGTACTTTTAGAGAAAATCACTTTCCTTTGAAACAGCCTCAAGCTACTTACAAGCATTCACCAGCAACTCACATGCATTTCTCTGAATGAGAAGTAGTCTGTTCCAACACTTCAATTCACTGTGCGAAGTGAATAGAGTTTTGCTTCACATTCTAAATGCTGTACTTTCAGAGAAAATCACTTTCCTTTGAAAGTGCCTTAAGCTACTTACAATCATTCACCACCAATTCACAATCATTTTTCTGAAAGAGAAGCAGTCTATTCCAACACTTCAATTCACTGTGCGATGTTAATGGAGGTTTGCTTCACTTTCAAAATGCTGTACTTCAGAGAAAATCACGTTCCCTTGAAAGTGCATTAAGCTACTTACAAGCATTCACCAGAACTCACATGCATTTCTCTGAAAGAGAAGCAGTTTGTTCCAACACTTCAATTCACTGTGCGAAGTGAATGGAGGGTTGCTTCACTTTCTAAATGCTGTACTTTCAGAGAAAATCACTTTCCTTTGAAAGTGCCTTAAGCTTCTTACAAGCATTCACAAGCAACTCACAATCATTTTTCTGAAAGAGAAGCAGTCTGTTCCAACACTTCAATTCACTGTGCAAAGTGAATGGAGTGTTGCTTCACTTTCTAAATGCTGTACTTTCAGAGAAAATCACTTTCCTTTGAAAGTGCCTTAAGCTACTTGCAAGCATTCACGAGCAACTCAGAATCATTTTTCTGAAAGAGAAGCAGTCTGTTAGAACACTTCAATTCACTGTGAGAAGTGAATGGAGGGTTGCTTCACTTTCAAAATACTGTACTTTCAGAGAAAATCACTTTCCTTTGAAAGTGCCTTAAGCTTCTTACAAGCATTCACGAGCAACTCACAATCATTTTTCTGAAAGAGAAGCAGTCTGTTCCAACACTTCAATTCACTGTGCAAAGTGAATGGAGTGTTGCTTCACTTTCTAAATGCTGTACTTTCAGAGAAAATCACTTTCCTTTGAAAGTGCCTTAAGCTACTTGCAAGCATTCACGAGCAACTCAGAATCATTTTTCTGAAAGAGAAGCAGTCTGTTAGAACACTTCAATTCACTGTGAGAAGTGAATGGAGGGTTGCTTCACTTTCAAAATACTGTACTTTCAGAGAAAATCACTTTCCTTTAAAAGTGCCTTTGCTACTTACAAGCATTCCCGAGCAACGCACATGCATTTCTCTGAAAGAGAAGCAGTTTGTTCCAACACTTCAATTCACTGTGCGAAGTGAATGGAGTGTTGCTTCACTTTTAAAATGCTGTACTTTCAGAGAAAATCACTTTCCTTTGAAACAGCCTTAAGCTACTTATATGCATTCACCAGCAACTCACATCATTTCTCTGAAAGAGAAACAGTCTGTTCCAACACTTCAATTCACTTTGCGAAGTGAATGGAGTGTTGCTTCACATTCTAAAAGCTGTATTTTCAGAGAAAATCCCTTTACTTTGAAACTGCCTTAAGCTACTTACAAGCATTCACCAGCAACTCACATGAGTTTCTCTGAAAGAGAAGCAGTCTGTTCCAACACTTCAATTCACTGTGCGAAGTGAATGGAGTGTTTCTTCACTTTCTAAATGCTGTACTTTCAGAGAAAATAACATTCCTTTGAAACTGACTTAAGCTACTTACAAGCATTCACAAGAAACTCACATGCGTTTCTCTAAAAGAGAAGCAGTCTGTTCCAACACTTCAATTCACTGTGCGAAGTGAATGGAGTGTTGCTTCACTTTCTAAATGCTGTACTTTCAGAGAAAATCACTTTCCTTTGAAAGAGCCTTAAGCTACTTACAAGCATTCACGAGCAACTCAGAATCATTTTTCTGTAAAAGAAGCAGTCTGTTCCAACACTTCAATTCACTGTGCGAAGTGAATGGAGGGTTGCTTCACTTTCAAAATACTGTACTTTCAGAGAAAATCACTTTCCTTTAAAAGTGCCTTAAGGTACTTACAAGCATTCCCCAGGAACTCACATGCATTTCTCTGAAAGAGAAGTAGTCTGTTCCAACACTTCAATTCACTGTGCGAAGTGAATAGAGTTTTGCTTCACATTCTAAATGCTGTACTTTCAGAGAAAATCACTTTCCTTTGAAAGTGCCTTAAGCTACTTACAATCATTCACCACCAATTCACAATCATTTTTCTGAAAGAGAAGCAGTCTGTTCCAACACTTCAATTCACTGTGCGATGTTAATGGAGGGTTGCTTCACTTTCAAAATGCTGTACTTCAGAGAAAATCACGTTCCCTTGAAAGTGCATTAAGCTACTTACAAGCATTCACCAGAACTCACATGCATTTCTCTGAAAGAGAAGCAGTTTGTTCCAACACTTTAATTCACTGTGCGAAGTGAATGGAGGGTTGCTTCACTTTCTAAATGCTGTACTTTCAGAGAAAATCACTTTCCTTTGAAAGTGCCTTAAGCTTCTTACAAGCATTCACGAGCAACTCACAATCATTTTTCTGAAAGAGAAGCAGTCTGTTCCAACACTTCAATTCACTGTGCAAAGTGAATGGAGTGTTGCTTCACTTTCTAAATGCTGTACTTTCAGAGAAAATCACTTTCCTTTGAAAGTGCCTTAAGCTACTTGCAAGCATTCACGAGCAACTCAGAATCATTTTTCTGAAAGAGAAGCAGTCTGTTAGAACACTTCAATTCACTGTGAGAAGTGAATGGAGGGTTGCTTCACTTTCAAAATACTGTACTTTCAGAGAAAATCACTTTCCTTTAAAAGTGCCTTAAGCTACTTACAAGCATTCCCGAGCAACGCACATGCATTTCTCTGAAAGAGAAGCAGTTTGTTCCAACACTTCAATTCACTGTGCGAAGTGAATGGAGTGTTGCTTCACTTTTAAAATGCTGTACTTTCAGAGAAAATCACTTTACTTTCAAAGAATCTTAAGCTTCAAACAAGCATTCACTAGCAACTCACATGAGTTTCTCTTAAAGAGAAGCAGTCTGTTCCAACACTTCAATTCACTGTGCGAAGTGAATGTGTTGTTGTTTCACTTTCTAAATGCTGTACTTTCAGAGAAAATCACTTTCCTTTGAAACTGCCTTATGCTACTTGCAAGCATTCTCCAGCAACTCACATGCATTTCTCTGAAAGAGAAGCAGTCTGTTCCAACATTTCACTTCACTGTGCGAAGTGAATGGAGTGTTGCTTCACTTTCTAAATGCTGTCCTTTCAGAGAAAATCACTTTCCTTTGAAACAGCCTTAAGCTACTTATATGCATTCATCATCAACTCACATCATTTCTCTGAAAGAGAAACAGTCTGTTCCAACACTTCAATTCACTGTGCGAAGTGAATGGAGTGTTGCTTCACTTTCTAAATGCTGTACTTTCAGAGAAAATCACTTTCCTTTGAAAGAGCCTTAAGCTACTTACAAGCATTCACGAGCAACTCAGAATCATTTTTCTGTAAAAGAAGCAGTCTGTTCCAACACTTTAATTCACTGTGCGAAGTGAATGGAGGGTTGTTTCACTTTCAAAATACTGTACTTTCAGACAAAATCACTTTCCTTTAAAAGTGCCTTAAGGTACTTACAAGCATTCCCCAGGAACTCACATGCATTTCTCTGAAAGAGAAGCAGTCTGTTCCAATACTTCAACTCACATTGGGAAGTGAATGGAGGGTTGCTTCACTTTCTAAATGCTGTACTTTTAGAGAAAATCACTTTCCTTTGAAACAGCCTCAAGCTACTTACAAGCATTCACCAGCAACTCACATGCATTTCTCTGAATGAGAAGTAGTCTGTTCCAACACTTCAATTCACTGTGCGAAGTGAATAGAGTTTTGCTTCACATTCTAAATGCTGTACTTTCAGAGAAAATCACTTTCCTTTGAAAGTGCCTTAAGCTACTTACAATCATTCACCACCAATTTACAATCATTTTTCTGAAAGAGAAGCAGTCTATTCCAACACTTCAATTCACTGTGCGATGTTAAAGGAGGTTTGCTTCACTTTCAAAATGCTGTACTTCAGAGAAAATCACGTTCCCTTGAAAGTGCATTAAGCTACTTACAAGCATTCACCAGAACTCACATGCATTTCTCTGAAAGAGAAGCAGTTTGTTCCAACACTTCAATTCACTGTGCGAAGTGAATGGAGGGTTGCTTCACTTTCTAAATGCTGTACTTTCAGAGAAAATCACTTTCCTTTGAAAGTGCCTTAAGCTTCTTACAAGCATTCACGAGCAACTCACAATCATTTTTCTGAAAGAGAAGCAGTCTGTTCCAACACTTCAATTCACTGTGCAAAGTGAATGGAGTGTTGCTTCACTTTCTAAATGCTGTACTTTCAGAGAAAATCACTTTCCTTTGAAAGTGCCTTAAGCTACTTGCAAGCATTCACGAGCAACTCAGAATCATTTTTCTGAAAGAGAAGCAGTCTGTTAGAACACTTCAATTCACTGTGAGAAGTGAATGGAGGGTTGCTTCACTTTCAAAATACTGTACTTTCAGAGAAAATCACTTTCCTTTAAAAGTGCCTTTGCTACTTACAAGCATTCCCGAGCAACGCACATGCATTTCTCTGAAAGAGAAGCAGTTTGTTCCAACACTTCAATTCACTGTGCGAAGTGAATGGAGTGTTGCTTCACTTTTAAAATGCTGTACTTTCAGAGAAAATCACTTTCCTTTGAAACAGCCTTAAGCTACTTATATGCATTCACCAGCAACTCACATCATTTCTCTGAAAGAGAAACAGTCTGTTCCAACACTTCAATTCACTGTGCGAAGTGAATGGAGTGTTGCTTCACATTCTAAAAGCTGTATTTTCAGAGAAAATCACTTTCCTTTGAAACTGCCTTAAGCTACTTACAAGCATTCACCAGCAACTCACATGAGTTTCTCTGAAAGAGAAGCAGTATGTTCCAACACTTCAATTCACTGTGCGAAGTGAATGGAGTGTTTCTTCACTTTCTAAATGCTGTACTTTCAGAGAAAATAACATTCCTTTGAAACTGACTTAAGCTACTTACAAGCATTCACAAGAAACTCACATGCGTTTCTCTAAAAGAGAAGCAGTCTGTTCCAACACTTCAATTCACTGTGCGAAGTGAATGGAGTGTTGCTTCACTTTCTAAATGCTGTACTTTCAGAGAAAATCACTTTCCTTTGAAAGAGCCTAAGCTACTTACAAGCATTCACGAGCAACTCAGAATCATTTTTCTGTAAAAGAAGCAGTCTGTTCCAACACTTCAATTCACTGTGCGAAGTGAATGGAGGGTTGGTTCACTTTCAAAATACTGTACTTTCAGAGAAAATCACTTTCCTTTAAAAGTGCCTTAAGGTACTTACAAGCATTCCCCAGGAACTCACATGCATTTCTCTGAAAGAGAAGTAGTCTGTTCCAACACTTCAATTCACTGTGCGAAGTGAATAGAGTTTTGCTTCACATTCTAAATGCTGTACTTTCAGAGAAAATCACTTTCCTTTGAAAGTGCCTTAAGCTACTTACAATCATTCACCACCAATTCACAATCATTTTTCTGAAAGAGAAGCAGTCTGTTCCAACACTTCAATTCACTGTGCGATGTTAATGGAGGGTTGCTTCACTTTCAAAATGCTGTACTTCAGAGAAAATCACGTTCCCTTGAAAGTGCATTAAGCTACTTACAAGCATTCACCAGAACTCACATGCATTTCTCTGAAAGAGTAGCAGTTTGTTCCAACACTTTAATTCACTGTGCGAAGTGAATGGAGGGTTGCTTCACTTTCTAAATGCTGTACTTTCAGAGAAAATCACTTTCCTTTGAAAGTGCCTTAAGCTTCTTACAAGCATTCACGAGCAACTCACAATCATTTTTCTGAAAGAGAAGCAGTCTGTTCCAACACTTCAATTCACTGTGCAAAGTGAATGGAGTGTTGTTTCACTTTCTAAATGCTGTACTTTCAGAGAAAATCACTTTCCTTTGAAAGTGCCTTAAGCTACTTGCAAGCATTCACGAGCAACTCAGAATCATTTTTCTGAAAGAGAAGCAGTCTGTTAGAACACTTCAATTCACTGTGAGAAGTGAATGGAGGGTTGCTTCACTTTCAAAATACTGTACTTTCAGAGAAAATCACTTTCCTTTAAAAGTGCCTTAAGCTACTTACAAGCATTCCCGAGCAACGCACATGCATTTCTCTGAAAGAGAAGCAGTTTGTTCCAACACTTCAATTCACTGTGCGAAGTGAATGGAGTGTTGCTTCACTTTTAAAATGCTGTACTTTCAGAGAAAATCACTTTACTTTCAAAGAATCTTAAGCTTCAAACAAGCATTCACTAGCAACTCACATGAGTTTCTCTTAAAGAGAAGCAGTCTGTTCCAACACTTCAATTCACTGTGCGAAGTGAATGTGTTGTTGTTTCACTTTCTAAATGCTGTACTTTCAGAGAAAATCACTTTCCTTTGAAACTGCCTTATGCTACTTGCAAGCATTCTCCAGCAACTCACATGCATTTCTCTGAAAGAGAAGCAGTCTGTTCCAACATTTCACTTCACTGTGCGAAGTGAATGGAGTGTTGCTTCACTTTCTAAATGCTGTCCTTTCAGAGAAAATCACTTTCCTTTGAAACAGCCTTAAGCTACTTATATGCATTCATCATCAACTCACATCATTTCTCTGAAAGAGAAACAGTCTGTTCCAACACTTCAATTCACTGTGCGAAGTGAATGGAGTGTTGCTTCACTTTCTAAATGCTGTACTTTCAGAGAAAATCACTTTCCTTTGAAAGAGCCTTAAGCTACTTACAAGCATTCACGAGCAACTCAGAATCATTTTTCTGTAAAAGAAGCAGTCTGTTCCAACACTTTAATTCACTGTGCGAAGTGAATGGAGGGTTGTTTCACTTTCAAAATACTGTACTTTCAGACAAAATCACTTTCCTTTAAAAGTGCCTTAAGGTACTTACAAGCATTCCCCAGGAACTCACATGCATTTCTCTGAAAGAGAAGCAGTCTGTTCCAATACTTCAACTCACATTGGGAAGTGAATGGAGGGTTGCTTCACTTTCTAAATGCTGTACTTTTAGAGAAAATCACTTTCCTTTGAAACAGCCTCAAGCTACTTACAAGCATTCACCAGCAACTCACATGCATTTCTCTGAATGAGAAGTAGTCTGTTCCAACACTTCAATTCACTGTGCGAAGTGAATAGAGTTTTGCTTCACATTCTAAATGCTGTACTTTCAGAGAAAATCACTTTCCTTTGAAAGTGCCTTAAGCTACTTACAATCATTCACCACCAATTTACAATCATTTTTCTGAAAGAGAAGCAGTCTATTCCAACACTTCAATTCACTGTGCGATGTTAAAGGAGGTTTGCTTCACTTTCAAAATGCTGTACTTCAGAGAAAATCACGTTCCCTTGAAAGTGCATTAAGCTACTTACAAGCATTCACCAGAACTCACATGCATTTCTCTGAAAGAGAAGCAGTTTGTTCCAACACTTCAATTCACTGTGCGAAGTGAATGGAGGGTTGCTTCACTTTCTAAATGCTGTACTTTCAGAGAAAATCACTTTCCTTTGAAAGTGCCTTAAGCTTCTTACAAGCATTCACGAGCAACTCACAATCATTTTTCTGAAAGAGAAGCAGTCTGTTCCAACACTTCAATTCACTGTGCAAAGTGAATGGAGTGTTGCTTCACTTTCTAAATGCTGTACTTTCAGAGAAAATCACTTTCCTTTGAAAGTGCCTTAAGCTACTTGCAAGCATTCACGAGCAACTCAGAATCATTTTTCTGAAAGAGAAGCAGTCTGTTAGAACACTTCAATTCACTGTGAGAAGTGAATGGAGGGTTGCTTCACTTTCAAAATACTGTACTTTCAGAGAAAATCACTTTCCTTTAAAAGTGCCTTTGCTACTTACAAGCATTCCCGAGCAACGCACATGCATTTCTCTGAAAGAGAAGCAGTTTGTTCCAACACTTCAATTCACTGTGCGAAGTGAATGGAGTGTTGCTTCACTTTTAAAATGCTGTACTTTCAGAGAAAATCACTTTCCTTTGAAACAGCCTTAAGCTACTTATATGCATTCACCAGCAACTCACATCATTTCTCTGAAAGAGAAACAGTCTGTTCCAACACTTCAATTCACTGTGCGAAGTGAATGGAGTGTTGCTTCACATTCTAAAAGCTGTATTTTCAGAGAAAATCACTTTCCTTTGAAACTGCCTTAAGCTACTTACAAGCATTCACCAGCAACTCACATGAGTTTCTCTGAAAGAGAAGCAGTCTGTTCCAACACTTCAATTCACTGTGCGAAGTGAATGGAGTGTTTCTTCACTTTCTAAATGCTGTACTTTCAGAGAAAATAACATTCCTTTGAAACTGACTTAAGCTACTTACAAGCATTCACAAGAAACTCACATGCGTTTCTCTAAAAGAGAAGCAGTCTGTTCCAACACTTCAATTCACTGTGCGAAGTGAATGGAGTGTTGCTTCACTTTCTAAATGCTGTACTTTCAGAGAAAATCACTTTCCTTTGAAAGAGCCTTAAGCTACTTACAAGCATTCACGAGCAACTCAGAATCATTTTTCTGTAAAAGAAGCAGTCTGTTCCAACACTTCAATTCACTGTGCGAGGTGAATGGAGGGTTGCTTCACTTTCAAAATACTGTACTTTCAGAGAAAATCACTTTCCTTTAAAAGGGCCTTAAGGTACTTACAAGCATTCCCCAGGAACTCACATGCATTTCTCTGAAAGAGAAGTAGTCTGTTCCAACACTTCAATTCACTGTGCGAAGTGAATAGAGTTTTGCTTCACATTCTAAATGCTGTACTTTCAGAGAAAATCACTTTCCTTTGAAAGTGCCTTAAGCTACTTACAATCATTCACCACCAATTCACAATCATTTTTCTGAAAGAGAAGCAGTCTGTTCCAACACTTCAATTCACTGTGCGATGTTAATGGAGGGTTGCTTCACTTTCAAAATGCTGTACTTCAGAGAAAATCACGTTCCCTTGAAAGTGCATTAAGCTACTTACAAGCATTCACCAGAACTCACATGCATTTCTCTGAAAGAGAAGCAGTTTGTTCCAACACTTTAATTCACTGTGCGAAGTGAATGGAGGGTTGCTTCACTTTCTAAATGCTGTACTTTCAGAGAAAATCACTTTCCTTTGAAAGTGCCTTAAGCTTCTTACAAGCATTCACGAGCAACTCACAATCATTTTTCTGAAAGAGAAGCAGTCTGTTCCAACACTTCAATTCACTGTGCAAAGTGAATGGAGTGTTGCTTCACTTTCTAAATGCTGTACTTTCAGAGAAAATCACTTTCCTTTGAAAGTGCCTTAAGCTACTTGCAAGCATTCACGAGCAACTCAGAATCATTTTTCTGAAAGAGAAGCAGTCTGTTAGAACACTTCAATTCACTGTGAGAAGTGAATGGAGGGTTGCTTCACTTTCAAAATACTGTACTTTCAGAGAAAATCACTTTCCTTTAAAAGTGCCTTAAGCTACTTACAAGCATTCCCGAGCAACGCACATGCATTTCTCTGAAAGAGAAGCAGTTTGTTCCAACACTTCAATTCACTGTGCGAAGTGAATGGAGTGTTGCTTCACTTTTAAAATGCTGTACTTTCAGAGAAAATCACTTTACTTTCAAAGAATCTTAAGCTTCAAACAAGCATTCACTAGCAACTCACATGAGTTTCTCTTAAAGAGAAGCAGTCTGTTCCAACACTTCAATTCACTGTGCGAAGTGAATGTGTTGTTGTTTCACTTTCTAAATGCTGTACTTTCAGAGAAAATCACTTTCCTTTGAAACTGCCTTATGCTACTTGCAAGCATTCTCCAGCAACTCACATGCATTTCTCTGAAAGAGAAGCAGTCTGTTCCAACATTTCACTTCACTGTGCGAAGTGAATGGAGTGTTGCTTCACTTTCTAAATGCTGTCCTTTCAGAGAAAATCACTTTCCTTTGAAACAGCCTTAAGCTACTTATATGCATTCATCATCAACTCACATCATTTCTCTGAAAGAGAAACAGTCTGTTCCAACACTTCAATTCACTGTACGAAGTGAATGGAGTGTTGCTTCACTTTCTAAATGCTGTACTTTCAGAGAAAATCACTTTCCTTTGAAAGAGCCTTAAGCTACTTACAAGCATTCACGAGCAACTCAGAATCATTTTTCTGTAAAAGAAGCAGTCTGTTCCAACACTTTAATTCACTGTGCGAAGTGAATGGAGGGTTGTTTCACTTTCAAAATACTGTACTTTCAGAGAAAATCACTTTCCTTTAAAAGTGCCTTAAGGTACTTACAAGCATTCCCCAGGAACTCACATGCATTTCTCTGAAAGAGAAGCAGTCTGTTCCAATACTTCAACTCACATTGGGAAGTGAATGGAGGGTTGCTTCACTTTCTAAATGCTGTACTTTTAGAGAAAATCACTTTCCTTTGAAACAGCCTCAAGCTACTTACAAGCATTCACCAGCAACTCACATGCATTTCTCTGAATGAGAAGTAGTCTGTTCCAACACTTCAATTCACTGTGCGAAGTGAATAGAGTTTTGCTTCACATTCTAAATGCTGTACTTTCAGAGAAAATCACTTTCCTTTGAAAGTGCCTTAAGCTACTTACAATCATTCACCACCAATTTACAATCATTTTTCTGATAGAGAAGCAGTCTATTCCAACACTTCAATTCACTGTGCGATGTTAAAGGAGGTTTGCTTCACTTTCAAAATGCTGTACTTCAGAGAAAATCACGTTCCCTTGAAAGTGCATTAAGCTACTTACAAGCATTCACCAGAACTCACATGCATTTCTCTGAAAGAGAAGCAGTTTGTTCCAACACTTCAATTCACTGTGCGAAGTGAATGGAGGGTTGCTTCACTTTCTAAATGCTGTACTTTCAGAGAAAATCACTTTCCTTTGAAAGTGCCTTAAGCTTCTTACAAGCATTCACGAGCAACTCACAATCATTTTTCTGAAAGAGAAGCAGTCTGTTCCAACACTTCAATTCACTGTGCAAAGTGAATGGAGTGTTGCTTCACTTTCTAAATGCTGTACTTTCAGAGAAAATCACTTTCCTTTGAAAGTGCCTTAAGCTACTTGCAAGCATTCACGAGCAGCTCAGAATCATTTTTCTGAAAGAGAAGCAGTCTGTTAGAACACTTCAATTCACTGTGAGAAGTGAATGGAGGGTTGCTTCACTTTCAAAATACTGTACTTTCAGAGAAAATCACTTTCCTTTGAAAGTGCCTTAAGCTTCTTACAAGCATTCACGAGCAACTCACAATCATTTTTCTGAAAGAGAAGCAGTCTGTTCCAACACTTCAATTCACTGTGCAAAGTGAATGGAGTGTTGCTTCACTTTCTAAATGCTGTACTTTCAGAGAAAATCACTTTCCTTTGAAAGTGCCTTAAGCTACTTGCAAGCATTCACGAGCAACTCAGAATCATTTTTCTGAAAGAGAAGCAGTCTGTTAGAACACTTCAATTCACTGTGAGAAGTGAATGGAGGGTTGCTTCACTTTCAAAATACTGTACTTTCAGAGAAAATCACTTTCCTTTAAAAGTGCCTTTGCTACTTACAAGCATTCCCGAGCAACGCACATGCATTTCTCTGAAAGAGAAGCAGTTTGTTCCAACACTTCAATTCACTGTGCGAAGTGAATGGAGTGTTGCTTCACTTTTAAAATGCTGTACTTTCAGAGAAAATCACTTTACTTTCAAAGAATCTTAAGCTTCAAACAAGCATTCACTAGCAACTCACATGAGTTTCTCTTAAAGAGTAGCAGTCTGTTCCAACACTTCAATTCACTGTGCGAAGTGAATGTGTTGTTGTTTCACTTTCTAAATGCTGTACTTTCAGAGAAAATCACTTTCCTTTGAAACTGCCTTATGCTACTTGCAAGCATTCTCCAGCAACTCACATGCATTTCTCTGAAAGAGAAGCAGTCTGTTCCAACATTTCAATTCACTGTGCGAAGTGAATGGAGTGTTGCTTCACTTTCTAAATGCTGTCCTTTCAGAGAAAATCACTTTCCTTTGAAACAGCCTTAAGCTACTTACATGCATTCACCAGCAACTCACATCATTTCTCTGAAAGAGAAACAGTCTGTTCCAACACTTCAATTCACTGTGCGAAGTGAATGGAGTGTTCCTTCACTTTCTAAATGCTGTACTTTCAGAGAAAATCACTTTACTTTGAAAGTGCCTTAAGCTACTGACAAGCATTGACCAGCAACTCACATGAGTTTCTCTGAAAGAGACGCAGTCTGTTCCAACATTTCATTTCACTGTGCGAAGTGAATGGAGTATTGCTTTACTTTCTAAATGCTGTACTTTCAAAGAAAATCACTTTCCTTTGAAACTGTCTTAAGCTACTTACAAGCATTCACCAGCAACTGACATGAGTTTCTCTGAAAGAGAAGCACTCGGTTCCAACACTTCAATTCACTGTGAGAAGTGAATGTGTTGTTGTTTAGCTTTCTAAATGCTGTACTTTCAGAGAAAATCACATTCCTTTGAAACTGCCTTAAGCTACTTACAAGCATTTAGAAGAAACTCACATTCGTTTCTCTGAAAAAAAGCAGTCTGTTCCACCACTTCAATTCACTGTGCGAAGTGAATGGAGTGTTTCTTCCCTTTCTAAATGCTGTAATTTCAGAGAAAATCACTTTTCTTTTAAAGTGCCTTAAGCTACTTCCAAGCTTTCACCATCTACTCTCATGAGTTTCTCTGATAGAGAAGCAGTCTGTTTCAAAACTTCAATTCACTGTGCGAAGTGAATGGAGTGTTGCTTCACTTTCTAAATGCTGTAATTTCAGAGAAAATCACTTTCCTTTTAAAGTGCCTTAAGCTACTTAAAAGCATTCACAAAAAGCTCACATACATTTCTCGGAAAGAGAAGCAGTCTGTTACAACAATTCAATTCACTGTGCGAAGTGAATGGAGTGTTGCTTCACTTTCTAAATGCTGTACTCTCAGAGAAAATCACTTTCCTTTGAAACTGCCTTAAGCTACTACCAAGCATTCACCAGCAACTCACAATCATTTTTCTGAAAGAGAAGCAGTCTGTTCAAACAATTCAATTCACTGTGCGAAGTGAATGGAGTGTTGCTTCACTTTCTAAATGCTGTATTTTCAGAGAAAATCACTCTTCTTTGAAAATGCCTTAAGCTACTTACAAGCATTCACCAGCAACTCACATGAGATTCTCTGAAAGTGAAGCAGTCTGTTCCAACACTTCAAATCACTGTGCGAAGCGAATGGAGGCTGCATCAGTTTCTAAATGCTGTAAATTCAGAGAAAATCACTTTTATTTTAACGTGCCTTAAGCTACTTACAAGCATTCACTAGCAACTCACATGAGTTTTTCTGAAAGAGAAGCAGTATGTTCCAATACTTCAATTCTCTGTGCGAAGTGAATGGAGTGTTGCTTCACTTTCTAAATGCTGTAATTTCGGGGAAAATCACTTTCCTTTGAAAGCGCCTTCAGCTAATTACAAGCATTCACAAGAAATTCACATGCATTTCTCTGAAAGAGAAGTCGTCTGTTCCAACACTTCAATTCACTGTGTGAAGTGAATGGAGTGTTCCTTCACATTCTAAATGCTGTAGTTACAGAGATAATCACTTTCTTTGAAAGTGCCTTAAGCTAATTACTAACATTCACCAACAACTCACATGAGTTTCTCTGAAAGAGAAGCAGTCTTTTCCAACACTTTAATTCACTGTGTGAAGTGATTGGAGTGTTACTTCACTTTCTAAATGCTGTAGTTACCGAGAAAATCACTTTCTTTTAAAGTGCCTTAAGCTACTTACAAGCATTGACGATCAACTCACATGGGTTTCTCAGAAAGAGAAACAGTCTGTTCCAACACTTCAATTCACTGTGCCAAGTGAATGGAGTGTTGCTTCACTTTCTAAATGCTGTACTTTCAGAGAAAATCACTCTTCTTTGAAAATGCCTTAAGCTACTTACAAGCATTCCCCAGCAACTCACATGCATTTCTCTGAAAGAGAAGCAATCTGTTCCAACACTTCAATTCACTGTGAATAGACTGTTGCTTCACTTTCTCAATGCTGTACTTTCAGAGAAAATCACTTTCCTTTGAAAATGCCTTAAGCTACTTACAAGCATTCACCAACAACTCACATGCATTTCTCTGAAAGAGAAGCAGTCTGTTCCAACACTTCAATTCACTGTGCGAAGTGAATGGAGTGTTGCTTCACTTTCTAAATGCTGTAATATCAGAGAAAATCACTTTCCTGTTAAAGTGCCTTAAGCTACTTAAAAGCATTCACAAAAAACTCACATCCGTTTCTCTGAAAGAGAAGCAGTCTGTTACAACACTTCAATTCACTGTGCGAAGTGAATGGAGTGTTGCCTCACTTTCTAAATGCTGTACTCTCAGAGAAAATAACTTTCCTTTGAAACTGCCTTAAGCTACTTGCAATCATTCACCAGCAACACACTATCATTTTTCTGAAAGTGAAGCAGTCTGTTCAAACAATTCAATTCACTGTGCGAAGTGAATGGAGTGTTGCTTCACTTTCTAAATGCTGTACTTTCAGAGAAAATCACTCTCTTTGAAAATGCCTTAAGCTACTTACAAGCATTCACCAGCAACTCACATTCATTTCTCTGAAAGAGAAGCAGTCTGTTCCAACACTACAATTCACTGTGAGAAGTGAATGGAGTGTTGCTTCACTTTCTAAATGCTGTACTTTCAGAGAAAATCACTTTCTTTGAAAGTGCCTTAAGGTAATTACAAGCATTCACAAGAAAATCACATGCATTTCTCTGAAAGAGAAGTAGTCTGTTCCAACACTTCAATTCACTGTGCGAAGTGAATGGAGTGTTGCTTCACTTTCTAAATGCTGTACTTTCAGAGAAAATCACTTTCCTTTGAAAGTGCCTTAAGTTACTTACAAGCATTCACCAGCAACTCACATGAGTTTCTCTGAAAGACAAGCAGTGTGTTCCAACACTTCAATTCACTGTTCAAAGTGAATGGAGTGTTGCTTCACTTTCTAAATGCTGTACTTACAGAGAAAATCACTTTCCTTTGAAACTGCCTTAAGCTACTTACAAGCATTCACCAGCAACTCACATGAGTTCCTCTGAAAGAGAAGCAGTCTGTTCCAACAATTCAATTCACCGTGAGAAGTGAATGGAGTGTTGCATCACTTTCTAAATGCTGTAATTTCAGAGAAAATCACTTTTATTTTAACGTGCCTTAAGCTACTTACAAGCATTCACTAGCAACTCACATGAGTTTCTCTGAAAGAGAAGAAGTATGTTCCAATAACACAATTCTCTGTGCGAAGTGAATGGAGTGTTGCTTCACTTTCTAAATGCTGTAATTTCGGGGAAAATCACTTTCCTTTGAAAGCGCCTTCAGCTAATTACAAGCATTCACAAGAAATTCACATGCATTTCTCTGAAAGTGAAGTAGTCTGTTCCAACACTTCAATTCACTGTGTGAAGTGAATGGAGTGTTCCTTCACATTCTAAATGCTGTAGTTGCAGAGATAATCACTTTCTTTGAAAGTGCCTTAAGCTAATTACTAACATTCACCAACAACTCACATGAGTTTCTCTGGAAGAGAAGCAGTCTGTTCCAACACTTTAATTAACTGTGCGAAATGATTGGAGTGTTGCTTCACTTTCTAAATGCGATAGTTACAGAGATAATCACTTTTTTTGAAACTCAGTTAAACTACTTAAAAGCATTTAGAAAAAACTCACATTCGTTTTTCTGAAAGAGAAGCAGTCTGTCCCAACATTTCAATTCACAGTGCAAAGAGAATGGAGTGTTGCTTCACTTTCTAAATGCTATACTTTCAGAGAAAATCACTCTTCTTGAAAATTCCTTAAGGTACTTACAAGCATTCACCAGCAACACACATGAGTTTCTCTGAAAGAGAAGCAGTCTGTTCCAACACTTCAATTCATTCTGCGAAGTGAATGGAGTGTTGCTTCACTTTCTAAATGCTGTACTTTCAGAGAAAATCACTTTCCTTTGAAAGTGCCTTAAGCTACTTACAAGCATTCACCAGCAACTCACATGAGATTCTCTGAATGAGAAGCAGTCTGTTCCAACACTTCAATTCACTGTGCAAAGTGAATGTGTTGTTCTTTCACTTTCTAAATGCTGTACTTTCAGAGAAAATCACTTTCCTTTGAAACTGCCTTAAGCTACTTACAAGCATTCAGCAGCAACTCACATGCATTTCTCTGAAAAAAAGCAGTCTGTTACAACACTTCAATTAACTGTGCGAAGTGAATGGATTGTTGCTTCACTTTGTAAATGCTGTAGTTACAGAGATAATCACTTTCTATTGAAACTGCCTTAAGGTACTTACAAGCATTCACCAGAAAAGCACATGCGTTTCTCTGAAAGAGAAGCAGTCTGTTCCAACTCTTCAATTCACTGTGCGAAGTGAATGGAGTGTTGCTTCACTTTCTACGTTCTGTACTTTCAGAGAATATCACTTTCCTTTCAAAGTACCTTAAGCTACTTACAAGCATTCACCAGCAACTCACATGAGTTTCTCTGAAAGAGAAGCAGTCTGTTCCAACACGTCAATTCACTGTGCGAAGTGAATGGAGTGTTGCTTCACTTTCTAAGTGCTGTACTTTCAGAGAAAATCCCTTTCTTTTGAAACTGCCTTAAGCTACTTACAAGCATTCACCAGCAAATCGCATGCGTTTCTCTGAAAGAGAAGCAGTCTGTTCCAACACTTCAATTCACTGTGCGAGGTGAATGGAGTGTTGCATCACTTTCTAAGTGCTGTACTTTCAGAGAAAATAACTTTCTTTTGAAACTGCCTTAAGCTACTTACAAGCATTCACTAGCAAATCACATGCATTTCTCTGAAAGAGAAGCAGTCTGTTCCAACACTTCAATTCACTGTGCGAAGTGAATGGTGTGTTGCTTCACTTTCTAATTGCTGTACTTTCAGAGAAAATCACTTTCTTTGAAAGTACCTTAAGCTACTTACAAGCATTCACCAGCAACTCACATGAGTTTCTCTGAAAGAGAAGCAGTCTGTTCCAACACTTCAATTCACTGGGGAAAGTGAATGGAGTGTTGCTTCACTTTCTAAATGCTGTACTTTCAGAGAAAATCACTTTCCTTTGAAACTGCCATAAGCTACTTATAAGCATTCACCAGCAACTCACATGAGTTTCTCTGAAATAGAAGCAGTCTGTTCCAACACTTCAATTCACTGTGAGAAGTGAATGGAGTGTTGCTTCACTTTCTCAATGCTGTACTTTCAGAGAAAATCACTTTCCTTTGAAAATGTCTTAAGCTACTTACAAGCATTCACCAACAACTCACATGCATTTCTCTGAAAGAGAAGCAGTCTGTTCCAACACTTCAATTCACTGTGCGAAGTGAATGGAGTGTTGCTTCACTTTCTAAATGCTGTAATTTCAGAGAAAATAACTTTCCTTTAAAAGTGCCTTAAGCTACTTCCAAGCATTCACCAGCAACTCTCATGAGTTTCTCTGAAAGAAAAGCAGTCTGTTCCAACACTTCAATTCACTGTGCAAAGTGATTGGAGTGTTACTTCACTTTCTAAATGCGATAGTTACAGAGATAATCACTTTTTTTGAAACTCCGTTAAACTACTTAAAAGCATTTAGAAGAAACTCACATTCGTTTTTGTGAAAGAGAAGCAGTCTGTCCCAACATTTCAATTCACAGTGCAAAGAGAATGGAGTGTTGCTTCACTTTTTAAATGCTGTACTTTCAGAGAAAATCACTCTTCTTTGAAAATGCCTTAAGCTACTTGCAAGCATTCACGAGCAACTCAGAATCATTTTTCTGAAAGAGAAGCAGTCTGTTAGAACACTTCAATTCACTGTGAGAAGTGAATGGAGGGTTGCTTCACTTTCAAAATACTGTACTTTCAGAGAAAATCACTTTCCTTTAAAAGTGCCTTTGCTACTTACAAGCATTCCCGAGCAACGCACATGCATTTCTCTGAAAGAGAAGCAGTTTGTTCCAACACTTCAATTCACTGTGCGAAGTGAATGGAGTGTTGCTTCACTTTTAAAATGCTGTACTTTCAGAGAAAATCACTTTCCTTTGAAACAGCCTTAAGCTACTTATATGCATTCACCAGCAACTCACATCATTTCTCTGAAAGAGAAACAGTCTGTTCCAACACTTCAATTCACTGTGCGAAGTGAATGGAGTGTTGCTTCACATTCTAAAAGCTGTATTTTCAGAGAAAATCACTTTACTTTGAAACTGCCTTAAGCTACTTACAAGCATTCACCAGCAACTCACATGAGTTTCTCTGAAAGAGAAGCAGTCTGTTCCAACACTTCAATTCACTGTGCGAAGTGAATGGAGTGTTTCTTCACTTTCTAAATGCTGTACTTTCAGAGAAAATAACATTCCTTTGAAACTGACTTAAGCTACTTACAAGCATTCACAAGAAACTCACATGCGTTTCTCTAAAAGAGAAGCAGTCTGTTCCAACACTTCAATTCACTGTGCGAAGTGAATGGAGTGTTGCTTCACTTTCTAAATGCTGTACTTTCAGAGAAAATCACTTTCCTTTGAAAGAGCCTTAAGCTACTTACAAGCATTCACGAGCAACTCAGAATTATTTTTCTGTAAAAGAAGCAGTCTGTTCCAACACTTCAATTCACTGTGCGAAGTGAATGGAGGGTTGCTTCACTTTCAAAATACTGTACTTTCAGAGAAAATCACTTTCCTTTAAAAGTGCCTTAAGGTACTTACAAGCATTCCCCAGGAACTCACATGCATTTCTCTGAAAGAGAAGTAGTCTGTTCCAACACTTCAATTCACTGTGCGAAGTGAATAGAGTTTTGCTTCACATTCTAAATGCTGTACTTTCAGAGAAAATCACTTTCCTTTGAAAGTGCCTTAAGCTACTTACAATCATTCACCACCAATTCACAATCATTTTTCTGAAAGAGAAGCAGTCTGTTCCAACACTTCAATTCACTGTGCGATGTTAATGGAGGGTTGCTTCACTTTCAATATGCTGTACTTCAGAGAAAATCACGTTCCCTTGAAAGTGCATTAAGCTACTTACAAGCATTCACCAGAACTCACATGCATTTCTCTGAAAGAGAAGCAGTTTGTTCCAACACTTTAATTCACTGTGCGAAGTGAATGGAGGGTTGCTTCACTTTCTAAATGCTGTACTTTCAGAGAAAATCACTTTCCTTTGAAAGTGCCTTAAGCTTCTTACAAGCATTCACGAGCAACTCACAATCATTTTTCTGAAAGAGAAGCAGTCTGTTCCAACACTTCAATTCACTGTGCAAAGTGAATGGAGTGTTGCTTCACTTTCTAAATGCTGTACTTTCAGAGAAAATCACTTTCCTTTGAAAGTGCCTTAAGCTACTTGCAAGCATTCACGAGCAACTCAGAATCATTTTTCTGAAAGAGAAGCAGTCTGTTAGAACACTTCAATTCACTGTGAGAAGTGAATGGAGGGTTGCTTCACTTTCAAAATACTGTACTTTCAGAGAAAATCACTTTCCTTTAAAAGTGCCTTAAGCTACTTACAAGCATTCCCGAGCAACGCACATGCATTTCTCTGAAAGAGAAGCAGTTTGTTCCAACACTTCAATTCACTGTGCGAAGTGAATGGAGTGTTGCTTCACTTTTAAAATGCTGTACTTTCAGAGAAAATCACTTTACTTTCAAAGAATCTTAAGCTTCAAACAAGCATTCACTAGCAACTCACATGAGTTTCTCTTAAAGAGAAGCAGTCTGTTCCAACACTTCAATTCACTGTGCGAAGTGAATGTGTTGTTGTTTCACTTTCTAAATGCTGTACTTTCAGAGAAAATCACTTTCCTTTGAAACTGCCTTATGCTACTTGCAAGCATTCTCCAGCAACTCACATGCATTTCTCTGAAAGAGAAGCAGTCTGTTCCAACATTTCACTTCACTGTGCGAAGTGAATGGAGTGTTGCTTCACTTTCTAAATGCTGTCCTTTCAGAGAAAATCACTTTCCTTTGAAACAGCCTTAAGCTACTTATATGCATTCATCATCAACTCACATCATTTCTCTGAAAGAGAAACAGTCTGTTCCAACACTTCAATTCACTGTACGAAGTGAATGGAGTGTTGCTTCACTTTCTAAATGCTGTACTTTCAGAGAAAATCACTTTCCTTTGAAAGAGCCTTAAGCTACTTACAAGCATTCACGAGCAACTCAGAATCATTTTTCTGTAAAAGAAGCAGTCTGTTCCAACACTTTAATTCACTGTGCGAAGTGAATGGAGGGTTGTTTCACTTTCAAAATACTGTACTTTCAGAGAAAATCACTTTCCTTTAAAAGTGCCTTAAGGTACTTACAAGCATTCCCCAGGAACTCACATGCATTTCTCTGAAAGAGAAGCAGTCTGTTCCAATACTTCAACTCACATTGGGAAGTGAATGGAGGGTTGCTTCACTTTCTAAATGCTGTACTTTTAGAGAAAATCACTTTCCTTTGAAACAGCCTCAAGCTACTTACAAGCATTCACCAGCAACTCACATGCATTTCTCTGAATGAGAAGTAGTCTGTTCCAACACTTCAATTCACTGTGCGAAGTGAATAGAGTTTTGCTTCACATTCTAAATGCTGTACTTTCAGAGAAAATCACTTTCCTTTGAAAGTGCCTTAAGCTACTTACAATCATTCACCACCAATTTACAATCATTTTTCTGAAAGAGAAGCAGTCTATTCCAACACTTCAATTCACTGTGCGATGTTAAAGGAGGTTTGCTTCACTTTCAAAATGCTGTACTTCAGAGAAAATCACGTTCCCTTGAAAGTGCATTAAGCTACTTACAAGCATTCACCAGAACTCACATGCATTTCTCTGAAAGAGAAGCAGTTTGTTCCAACACTTCAATTCACTGTGCGAAGTGAATGGAGGGTTGCTTCACTTTCTAAATGCTGTACTTTCAGAGAAAATCACTTTCCTTTGAAAGTGCCTTAAGCTTCTTACAAGCATTCACGAGCAACTCACAATCATTTTTCTGAAAGAGAAGCAGTCTGTTCCAACACTTCAATTCACTGTGCAAAGTGAATGGAGTGTTGCTTCACTTTCTAAATGCTGTACTTTCAGAGAAAATCACTTTCCTTTGAAAGTGCCTTAAGCTACTTGCAAGCATTCACGAGCAGCTCAGAATCATTTTTCTGAAAGAGAAGCAGTCTGTTAGAACACTTCAATTCACTGTGAGAAGTGAATGGAGGGTTGCTTCACTTTCAAAATACTGTACTTTCAGAGAAAATCACTTTCCTTTGAAAGTGCCTTAAGCTTCTTACAAGCATTCACGAGCAACTCACAATCATTTTTCTGAAAGAGAAGCAGTCTGTTCCAACACTTCAATTCACTGTGCAAAGTGAATGGAGTGTTGCTTCACTTTCTAAATGCTGTACTTTCAGAGAAAATCACTTTCCTTTGAAAGTGCCTTAAGCTACTTGCAAGCATTCACGAGCAACTCAGAATCATTTTTCTGAAAGAGAAGCAGTCTGTTAGAACACTTCAATTCACTGTGAGAAGTGAATGGAGGGTTGCTTCACTTTCAAAATACTGTACTTTCAGAGAAAATCACTTTCCTTTAAAAGTGCCTTTGCTACTTACAAGCATTCCCGAGCAACGCACATGCATTTCTCTGAAAGAGAAGCAGTTTGTTCCAACACTTCAATTCACTGTGCGAAGTGAATGGAGTGTTGCTTCACTTTTAAAATGCTGTACTTTCAGAGAAAATCACTTTACTTTCAAAGAATCTTAAGCTTCAAACAAGCATTCACTAGCAACTCACATGAGTTTCTCTTAAAGAGTAGCAGTCTGTTCCAACACTTCAATTCACTGTGCGAAGTGAATGTGTTGTTGTTTCACTTTCTAAATGCTGTACTTTCAGAGAAAATCACTTTCCTTTGAAACTGCCTTATGCTACTTGCAAGCATTCTCCAGCAACTCACATGCATTTCTCTGAAAGAGAAGCAGTCTGTTCCAACATTTCAATTCACTGTGCGAAGTGAATGGAGTGTTGCTTCACTTTCTAAATGCTGTCCTTTCAGAGAAAATCACTTTCCTTTGAAACAGCCTTAAGCTACTTACATGCATTCACCAGCAACTCACATCATTTCTCTGAAAGAGAAACAGTCTGTTCCAACACTTCAATTCACTGTGCGAAGTGAATGGAGTGTTCCTTCACTTTCTAAATGCTGTACTTTCAGAGAAAATCACTTTACTTTGAAAGTGCCTTAAGCTACTGACAAGCATTGACCAGCAACTCACATGAGTTTCTCTGAAAGAGACGCAGTCTGTTCCAACATTTCATTTCACTGTGCGAAGTGAATGGAGTATTGCTTTACTTTCTAAATGCTGTACTTTCAAAGAAAATCACTTTCCTTTGAAACTGTCTTAAGCTACTTACAAGCATTCACCAGCAACTGACATGAGTTTCTCTGAAAGAGAAGCACTCGGTTCCAACACTTCAATTCACTGTGAGAAGTGAATGTGTTGTTGTTTAGCTTTCTAAATGCTGTACTTTCAGAGAAAATCACATTCCTTTGAAACTGCCTTAAGCTACTTACAAGCATTTAGAAGAAACTCACATTCGTTTCTCTGAAAAAAAGCAGTCTGTTCCACCACTTCAATTCACTGTGCGAAGTGAATGGAGTGTTTCTTCCCTTTCTAAATGCTGTAATTTCAGAGAAAATCACTTTTCTTTTAAAGTGCCTTAAGCTACTTCCAAGCTTTCACCATCTACTCTCATGAGTTTCTCTGATAGAGAAGCAGTCTGTTTCAAAACTTCAATTCACTGTGCGAAGTGAATGGAGTGTTGCTTCACTTTCTAAATGCTGTAATTTCAGAGAAAATCACTTTCCTTTTAAAGTGCCTTAAGCTACTTAAAAGCATTCACAAAAAGCTCACATACATTTCTCGGAAAGAGAAGCAGTCTGTTACAACAATTCAATTCACTGTGCGAAGTGAATGGAGTGTTGCTTCACTTTCTAAATGCTGTACTCTCAGAGAAAATCACTTTCCTTTGAAACTGCCTTAAGCTACTACCAAGCATTCACCAGCAACTCACAATCATTTTTCTGAAAGAGAAGCAGTCTGTTCAAACAATTCAATTCACTGTGCGAAGTGAATGGAGTGTTGCTTCACTTTCTAAATGCTGTATTTTCAGAGAAAATCACTCTTCTTTGAAAATGCCTTAAGCTACTTACAAGCATTCACCAGCAACTCACATGAGATTCTCTGAAAGTGAAGCAGTCTGTTCCAACACTTCAAATCACTGTGCGAAGCGAATGGAGGCTGCATCAGTTTCTAAATGCTGTAAATTCAGAGAAAATCACTTTTATTTTAACGTGCCTTAAGCTACTTACAAGCATTCACTAGCAACTCACATGAGTTTTTCTGAAAGAGAAGCAGTATGTTCCAATACTTCAATTCTCTGTGCGAAGTGAATGGAGTGTTGCTTCACTTTCTAAATGCTGTAATTTCGGGGAAAATCACTTTCCTTTGAAAGCGCCTTCAGCTAATTACAAGCATTCACAAGAAATTCACATGCATTTCTCTGAAAGAGAAGTCGTCTGTTCCAACACTTCAATTCACTGTGTGAAGTGAATGGAGTGTTCCTTCACATTCTAAATGCTGTAGTTACAGAGATAATCACTTTCTTTGAAAGTGCCTTAAGCTAATTACTAACATTCACCAACAACTCACATGAGTTTCTCTGAAAGAGAAGCAGTCTTTTCCAACACTTTAATTCACTGTGTGAAGTGATTGGAGTGTTACTTCACTTTCTAAATGCTGTAGTTACCGAGAAAATCACTTTCTTTTAAAGTGCCTTAAGCTACTTACAAGCATTGACGATCAACTCACATGGGTTTCTCAGAAAGAGAAACAGTCTGTTCCAACACTTCAATTCACTGTGCCAAGTGAATGGAGTGTTGCTTCACTTTCTAAATGCTGTACTTTCAGAGAAAATCACTCTTCTTTGAAAATGCCTTAAGCTACTTACAAGCATTCCCCAGCAACTCACATGCATTTCTCTGAAAGAGAAGCAATCTGTTCCAACACTTCAATTCACTGTGAATAGACTGTTGCTTCACTTTCTCAATGCTGTACTTTCAGAGAAAATCACTTTCCTTTGAAAATGCCTTAAGCTACTTACAAGCATTCACCAACAACTCACATGCATTTCTCTGAAAGAGAAGCAGTCTGTTCCAACACTTCAATTCACTGTGCGAAGTGAATGGAGTGTTGCTTCACTTTCTAAATGCTGTAATATCAGAGAAAATCACTTTCCTGTTAAAGTGCCTTAAGCTACTTAAAAGCATTCACAAAAAACTCACATCCGTTTCTCTGAAAGAGAAGCAGTCTGTTACAACACTTCAATTCACTGTGCGAAGTGAATGGAGTGTTGCCTCACTTTCTAAATGCTGTACTCTCAGAGAAAATAACTTTCCTTTGAAACTGCCTTAAGCTACTTGCAATCATTCACCAGCAACACACTATCATTTTTCTGAAAGTGAAGCAGTCTGTTCAAACAATTCAATTCACTGTGCGAAGTGAATGGAGTGTTGCTTCACTTTCTAAATGCTGTACTTTCAGAGAAAATCACTCTCTTTGAAAATGCCTTAAGCTACTTACAAGCATTCACCAGCAACTCACATTCATTTCTCTGAAAGAGAAGCAGTCTGTTCCAACACTACAATTCACTGTGAGAAGTGAATGGAGTGTTGCTTCACTTTCTAAATGCTGTACTTTCAGAGAAAATCACTTTCTTTGAAAGTGCCTTAAGGTAATTACAAGCATTCACAAGAAAATCACATGCATTTCTCTGAAAGAGAAGTAGTCTGTTCCAACACTTCAATTCACTGTGCGAAGTGAATGGAGTGTTGCTTCACTTTCTAAATGCTGTACTTTCAGAGAAAATCACTTTCCTTTGAAAGTGCCTTAAGTTACTTACAAGCATTCACCAGCAACTCACATGAGTTTCTCTGAAAGACAAGCAGTGTGTTCCAACACTTCAATTCACTGTTCAAAGTGAATGGAGTGTTGCTTCACTTTCTAAATGCTGTACTTACAGAGAAAATCACTTTCCTTTGAAACTGCCTTAAGCTACTTACAAGCATTCACCAGCAACTCACATGAGTTCCTCTGAAAGAGAAGCAGTCTGTTCCAACAATTCAATTCACCGTGAGAAGTGAATGGAGTGTTGCATCACTTTCTAAATGCTGTAATTTCAGAGAAAATCACTTTTATTTTAACGTGCCTTAAGCTACTTACAAGCATTCACTAGCAACTCACATGAGTTTCTCTGAAAGAGAAGAAGTATGTTCCAATAACACAATTCTCTGTGCGAAGTGAATGGAGTGTTGCTTCACTTTCTAAATGCTGTAATTTCGGGGAAAATCACTTTCCTTTGAAAGCGCCTTCAGCTAATTACAAGCATTCACAAGAAATTCACATGCATTTCTCTGAAAGTGAAGTAGTCTGTTCCAACACTTCAATTCACTGTGTGAAGTGAATGGAGTGTTCCTTCACATTCTAAATGCTGTAGTTGCAGAGATAATCACTTTCTTTGAAAGTGCCTTAAGCTAATTACTAACATTCACCAACAACTCACATGAGTTTCTCTGGAAGAGAAGCAGTCTGTTCCAACACTTTAATTAACTGTGCGAAATGATTGGAGTGTTGCTTCACTTTCTAAATGCGATAGTTACAGAGATAATCACTTTTTTTGAAACTCAGTTAAACTACTTAAAAGCATTTAGAAAAAACTCACATTCGTTTTTCTGAAAGAGAAGCAGTCTGTCCCAACATTTCAATTCACAGTGCAAAGAGAATGGAGTGTTGCTTCACTTTCTAAATGCTATACTTTCAGAGAAAATCACTCTTCTTGAAAATTCCTTAAGGTACTTACAAGCATTCACCAGCAACACACATGAGTTTCTCTGAAAGAGAAGCAGTCTGTTCCAACACTTCAATTCATTCTGCGAAGTGAATGGAGTGTTGCTTCACTTTCTAAATGCTGTACTTTCAGAGAAAATCACTTTCCTTTGAAAGTGCCTTAAGCTACTTACAAGCATTCACCAGCAACTCACATGAGATTCTCTGAATGAGAAGCAGTCTGTTCCAACACTTCAATTCACTGTGCAAAGTGAATGTGTTGTTCTTTCACTTTCTAAATGCTGTACTTTCAGAGAAAATCACTTTCCTTTGAAACTGCCTTAAGCTACTTACAAGCATTCAGCAGCAACTCACATGCATTTCTCTGAAAAAAAGCAGTCTGTTACAACACTTCAATTAACTGTGCGAAGTGAATGGATTGTTGCTTCACTTTGTAAATGCTGTAGTTACAGAGATAATCACTTTCTATTGAAACTGCCTTAAGGTACTTACAAGCATTCACCAGAAAAGCACATGCGTTTCTCTGAAAGAGAAGCAGTCTGTTCCAACTCTTCAATTCACTGTGCGAAGTGAATGGAGTGTTGCTTCACTTTCTACGTTCTGTACTTTCAGAGAATATCACTTTCCTTTCAAAGTACCTTAAGCTACTTACAAGCATTCACCAGCAACTCACATGAGTTTCTCTGAAAGAGAAGCAGTCTGTTCCAACACGTCAATTCACTGTGCGAAGTGAATGGAGTGTTGCTTCACTTTCTAAGTGCTGTACTTTCAGAGAAAATCCCTTTCTTTTGAAACTGCCTTAAGCTACTTACAAGCATTCACCAGCAAATCGCATGCGTTTCTCTGAAAGAGAAGCAGTCTGTTTCAACACTTCAATTCACTGTGCGAGGTGAATGGAGTGTTGCATCACTTTCTAAGTGCTGTACTTTCAGAGAAAATAACTTTCTTTTGAAACTGCCTTAAGCTACTTACAAGCATTCACTAGCAAATCACATGCATTTCTCTGAAAGAGAAGCAGTCTGTTCCAACACTTCAATTCACTGTGCGAAGTGAATGGTGTGTTGCTTCACTTTCTAATTGCTGTACTTTCAGAGAAAATCACTTTCTTTGAAAGTACCTTAAGCTACTTACAAGCATTCACCAGCAACTCACATGAGTTTCTCTGAAAGAGAAGCAGTCTGTTCCAACACTTCAATTCACTGGGGAAAGTGAATGGAGTGTTGCTTCACTTTCTAAATGCTGTACTTTCAGAGAAAATCACTTTCCTTTGAAACTGCCATAAGCTACTTATAAGCATTCACCAGCAACTCACATGAGTTTCTCTGAAATAGAAGCAGTCTGTTCCAACACTTCAATTCACTGTGAGAAGTGAATGGAGTGTTGCTTCACTTTCTCAATGCTGTACTTTCAGAGAAAATCACTTTCCTTTGAAAATGTCTTAAGCTACTTACAAGCATTCACCAACAACTCACATGCATTTCTCTGAAAGAGAAGCAGTCTGTTCCAACACTTCAATTCACTGTGCGAAGTGAATGGAGTGTTGCTTCACTTTCTAAATGCTGTAATTTCAGAGAAAATAACTTTCCTTTAAAAGTGCCTTAAGCTACTTCCAAGCATTCACCAGCAACTCTCATGAGTTTCTCTGAAAGAAAAGCAGTCTGTTCCAACACTTCAATTCACTGTGCAAAGTGATTGGAGTGTTACTTCACTTTCTAAATGCGATAGTTACAGAGATAATCACTTTTTTTGAAACTCCGTTAAACTACTTAAAAGCATTTAGAAGAAACTCACATTCGTTTTTCTGAAAGAGAAGCAGTCTGTCCCAACATTTCAATTCACAGTGCAAAGAGAATGGAGTGTTGCTTCACTTTTTAAATGCTGTACTTTCAGAGAAAATCACTCTTCTTTGAAAATGCCTTAAGCTACTTGCAAGCATTCACGAGCAACTCAGAATCATTTTTCTGAAAGAGAAGCAGTCTGTTAGAACACTTCAATTCACTGTGAGAAGTGAATGGAGGGTTGCTTCACTTTCAAAATACTGTACTTTCAGAGAAAATCACTTTCCTTTAAAAGTGCCTTTGCTACTTACAAGCATTCCCGAGCAACGCACATGCATTTCTCTGAAAGAGAAGCAGTTTGTTCCAACACTTCAATTCACTGTGCGAAGTGAATGGAGTGTTGCTTCACTTTTAAAATGCTGTACTTTCAGAGAAAATCACTTTCCTTTGAAAATGCCTTAAGCTACTTATATGCATTCACCAGCAACTCACATCATTTCTCTGAAAGAGAAACAGTCTGTTCCAACACTTCAATTCACTGTGCGAAGTGAATGGAGTGTTGCTTCACATTCTAAAAGCTGTATTTTCAGAGAAAATCACTTTACTTTGAAACTGCCTTAAGCTACTTACAAGCATTCACCAGCAACTCACATGAGTTTCTCTGAAAGAGAAGCAGTCTGTTCCAACACTTCAATTCACTGTGCGAAGTGAATGGAGTGTTTCTTCACTTTCTAAATGCTGTACTTTCAGAGAAAATAACATTCCTTTGAAACTGACTTAAGCTACTTACAAACATTCACAAGAAACTCACATGCGTTTCTCTAAAAGAGAAGCAGTCTGTTCCAACAATTCAATTCACTGTGCGAAGTGAATGGAGTGTTGCTTCACTTTCTAAATGCTGTACTTTCAGAGAAAATCACTTTCCTTTGAAAGAGCCTTCAGCTACTTACAAGCATTCACGAGCAACTCAGAATCATTTTTCTGTAAAAGAAGCAGTCTGTTCCAACACTTCAATTCACTGTGCGAAGTGAATGGAGGGTTGCTTCACTTTCAAAATACTGTACTTTCAGAGAAAATCACTTTCCTTTAAAAGTGCCTTAAGGTACTTACAAGCATTCCCCAGGAACTCACATGCATTTCTCTGAAAGAGAAGTAGTCTGTTCCAACACTTCAATTCACTGTGCGAAGTGAATAGAGTTTTGCTTCACATTCTAAATGCTGTACTTTCAGAGAAAATCACTTTCCTTTGAAAGTGCCTTAAGCTACTTACAATCATTCACCACCAATTCACAATCATTTTTCTGAAAGAGAAGCAGTCTGTTCCAACACTTCAATTCACTGTGCGATGTTAATGGAGGGTTGCTTCACTTTCAATATGCTGTACTTCAGAGAAAATCACGTTCCCTTGAAAGTGCATTAAGCTACTTACAAGCATTCACCAGAACTCACATGCATTTCTCTGAAAGAGAAGCAGTTTGTTCCAACACTTTAATTCACTGTGCGAAGTGAATGGAGGGTTGCTTCACTTTCTAAATGCTGTACTTTCAGAGAAAATCACTTTCCTTTGAAAGTGCCTTAAGCTTCTTACAAGCATTCACGAGCAACTCACAATCATTTTTCTGAAAGAGAAGCAGTCTGTTCCAACACTTCAATTCACTGTGCAAAGTGAATGGAGTGTTGCTTCACTTTCTAAATGCTGTACTTTCAGAGAAAATCACTTTCCTTTGAAAGTGCCTTAAGCTACTTGCAAGCATTCACGAGCAACTCAGAATCATTTTTCTGAAAGAGAAGCAGTCTGTTAGAACACTACAATTCACTGTGAGAAGTGAATGGAGGGTTGCTTCACTTTCAAAATACTGTACTTTCAGAGAAAATCACTTTCCTTTAAAAGTGCCTTAAGCTACTTACAAGCATTCCCGAGCAACGCACATGCATTTCTCTGAAAGAGAAGCAGTTTGTTCCAACACTTCAATTCACTGTGCGAAGTGAATGGAGTGTTGCTTCACTTTTAAAATGCTGTACTTTCAGAGAAAATCACTTTACTTTCAAAGAATCTTAAGCTTCAAACAAGCATTCACTAGCAACTCACATGAGTTTCTCTTAAAGAGAAGCAGTCTGTTCCAACACTTCAATTCACTGTGCGAAGTGAATGTGTTGTTGTTTCACTTTCTAAATGCTGTACTTTCAGAGAAAATCACTTTCCTTTGAAACTGCCTTATGCTACTTGCAAGCATTCTCCAGCAACTCACATGCATTTCTCTGAAAGAGAAGCAGTCTGTTCCAACATTTCACTTCACTGTGCGAAGTGAATGGAGTGTTGCTTCACTTTCTAAATGCTGTCCTTTCAGAGAAAATCACTTTCCTTTGAAACAGCCTTAAGCTACTTATATGCATTCATCATCAACTCACATCATTTCTCTGAAAGAGAAACAGTCTGTTCCAACACTTCAATTCACTGTGCGAAGTGAATGGAGTGTTGCTTCACTTTCTAAACGCTGTACTTTCAGAGAAAATCACTTTCCTTTGAAAGAGCCTTAAGCTACTTACAAGCATTCACGAGCAACTCAGAATCATTTTTCTGTAAAAGAAGCAGTCTGTTCCAACACTTTAATTCACTGTGCGAAGTGAATGGAGGGTTGTTTCACTTTCAAAATACTGTACTTTCAGAGAAAATCACTTTCCTTTAAAAGTGCCTTAAGGTACTTACAAGCATTCCCCAGGAACTCACATGCATTTCTCTGAAAGAGAAGCAGTCTGTTCCAATACTTCAACTCACATTGGGAAGTGAATGGAGGGTTGCTTCACTTTCTAAATGCTGTACTTTTAGAGAAAATCACTTTCCTTTGAAACAGCCTCAAGCTACTTACAAGCATTCACCAGCAACTCACATGCATTTCTCTGAATGAGAAGTAGTCTGTTCCAACACTTCAATTCACTGTGCGAAGTGAATAGAGTTTTGCTTCACATTCTAAATGCTGTACTTTCAGAGAAAATCACTTTCCTTTGAAAGTGCCTTACGCTACTTACAATCATTCACCACCAATTTACAATCATTTTTCTGAAAGAGAAGCAGTCTATTCCAACACTTCAATTCACTGTGCGATGTTAAAGGAGGTTTGCTTCACTTTCAAAATGCTGTACTTCAGAGAAAATCACGTTCCCTTGTAAGTGCATTAAGCTACTTACAAGCATTCACCAGAACTCACATGCATTTCTCTGAAAGAGAAGCAGTTTGTTCCAACACTTCAATTCACTGTGCGAAGTGAATGGAGGGTTGCTTCACTTTCTAAATGCTGTACTTTCAGAGAAAATCACTTTCCTTTGAAAGTGCCTTAAGCTTCTTACAAGCATTCACGAGCAACTCACAATCATTTTTCTGAAAGAGAAGCAGTCTGTTCCAACACTTCAATTCACTGTGCAAAGTGAATGGAGTGTTGCTTCACTTTCTAAATGCTGTACTTTCAGAGAAAATCACTTTCCTTTGAAAGTGCCTTAAGCTACTTGCAAGCAATCACGAGCAACTCAGAATCATTTTTCTGAAAGAGAAGCAGTCTGTTAGAACACTTCAATTCACTGTGAGAAGTGAATGGAGGGTTGCTTCACTTTCAAAATACTGTACTTTCAGAGAAAATCACTTTCCTTTAAAAGTGCCTTTGCTACTTACAAGCATTCCCGAGCAACGCACATGCATTTCTCTGAAAGAGAAGCAGTTTGTTCCAACTGCAGTTTGTTCAATTCACTGTGCAAAGTGAATGGAGTGTTGCTTCACTTTTAAAATGCTGTACTTTCAGAGAAAATCACTTTCCTTTGAAACAGCCTTAAGCTACTTATATGCATTCACCAGCAACTCACATCATTTCTCTGAAAGAGAAACAGTCTGTTCCAACACTTCAATTCACTGTGCGAAGTGAATGGAGTGTTGCTTCACATTCTAAAAACTGTATTTTCAGAGAAAATCACTTTCCTTTGAAACTGCCTTAAGCTACTTACAAGCATTCACCAGCAACTCACATGAGTTTCTCTGAAAGAGAAGCAGTCTGTTCCAACACTTCAATTCACTGTGCGAAGTGAATGGAGTGTTTCTTCACTTTCTAAATGCTGTACTTTCAGAGAAAATAACATTCCTTTGAAACTGACTTAAGCTACTTACAAGCATTCACAAGAAACTCACATGCGTTTCTCTAAAAGAGAAGCAGTCTGTTCCAACACTTCAATTCACTGTGCGAAGTGAATGGAGTGTTGCTTCACTTTCTAAATGCTGTACTTTCAGAGAAAATCACTTTCCTTTGAAAGAGCCTTAAGCTACTTACAAGCATTCACGAGCAACTCAGAATCATTTTTCTGTAAAAGAAGCAGTCTGTTCCAACACTTCAATTCACTGTGCGAAGTGAATGGAGGGTTGCTTCACTTTCAAAATACTGTACTTTCAGAGAAAATCACTTTCCTTTAAAAGTGCCTTAAGGTACTTACAAGCATTCCCCAGGAACTCACATGCATTTCTCTGAAAGAGAAGTAGTCTGTTCCAACACTTCAATTCACTGTGCGAAGTGAATAGAGTTTTGCTTCACATTCTAAATGCTGTACTTTCAGAGAAAATCACTTTCCTTTGAAAGTGCCTTAAGCTACTTACAATCATTCACCACCAATTCACAATCATTTTTCTGAAAGAGAAGCAGTCTGTTCCAACACTTCAATTCACTGTGCGATGTTAATGGAGGGTTGCTTCACTTTCAAAATGCTGTACTTCAGAGAAAATCACGTTCCCTTGAAAGTGCATTAAGCTACTTACAAGCATTCACCAGAACTCACATGCATTTCTCTGAAAGAGAAGCAGTTTGTTCCAACACTTTAATTCACTGTGCGAAGTGAATGGAGGGTTGCTTCACTTTCTAAATGCTGTACTTTCAGAGAAAATCACTTTCCTTTGAAAGTGCCTTAAGCTTCTTACAAGCATTCACGAGCAACTCACAATCATTTTTCTGAAAGAGAAGCAGTCTGTTCCAACACTTCAATTCACTGTGCAAAGTGAATGGAGTGTTGCTTCACTTTCTAAATGCTGTACTTTCAGAGAAAATCTCTTTCCTTTGAAAGTGCCTTAAGCTACTTGCAAGCATTCACGAGCAACTCAGAATCATTTTTCTGAAAGAGAAGCAGTCTGTTAGAACACTTCAATTCACTGTGAGAAGTGAATGGAGGGTTGCTTCACTTTCAAAATACTGTACTTTCAGAGAAAATCACTTTCCTTTAAAAGTGCCTTAAGCTACTTACAAGCATTCCCGAGCAACGCACATGCATTTCTCTGAAAGAGAAGCAGTTGGTTCCAACACTTCAATTCACTGTGCGAAGTGAATGGAGTGTTGCTTCACTTTTAAAATGCTGTACTTTCAGAGAAAATCACTTTACTTTCAAAGAATCTTAAGCTTCAAACAAGCATTCACTAGCAACTCACATGAGTTTCTCTTAAAGAGAAGCAGTCTGTTCCAACACTTCAATTCACTGTGCGAAGTGAATGTGTTGTTGTTTCACTTTCTAAATGCTGTACTTTCAGAGAAAATCACTTTCCTTTGAAACTGCCTTATGCTACTTGCAAGCATTCTCCAGCAACTCACATGCATTTCTCTGAAAGAGAAGCAGTCTGTTCCAACATTTCACTTCACTGTGCGAAGTGAATGGAGTGTTGCTTCACTTTCTAAATGCTGTCCTTTCAGAGAAAATCACTTTCCTTTGAAACAGCCTTAAGCTACTTATATGCATTCATCATCAACTCACATCATTTCTCTGAAAGAGAAACAGTCTGTTCCAACACTTCAATTCACTGTGCGAAGTGAATGGAGTGTTGCTTCACTTTCTAAATGCTGTACTTTCAGAGAAAATCACTTTCCTTTGAAAGAGCCTTAAGCTACTTACAAGCATTCACGAGCAACTCAGAATCATTTTTCTGTAAAAGAAGCAGTCTGTTCCAACACTTCAATTCACTGTGCGAAGTGAATGGAGGGTTGTTTCACTTTCAAAATACTGTACTTTCAGAGAAAATCACTTTCCTTTAAAAGTGCCTTAAGGTACTTACAAGCATTCCCCAGGAACTCACATGCATTTCTCTGAAAGAGAAGCAGTCTGTTCCAATACTTCAACTCACATTGGGAAGTGAATGGAGGGTTGCTTCACTTTCTAAATGCTGTACTTTTAGAGAAAATCACTTTCCTTTGAAACAGCCTCAAGCTACTTACAAGCATTCACCAGCAACTCACATGCATTTCTCTGAATGAGAAGTAGTCTGTTCCAACACTTCAATTCACTGTGCGAAGTGAATAGAGTTTTGCTTCACATTCTAAATGCTGTACTTTCAGAGAAAATCACTTTCCTTTGAAAGTGCCTTAAGCTACTTACAATCATTCACCACCAATTTACAATCATTTTTCTGAAAGAGAAGCAGTCTATTCCAACACTTCAATTCACTGTGCGATGTTAAAGGAGGTTTGCTTCACTTTCAAAATGCTGTACTTCAGAGAAAATCACGTTCCCTTGAAAGTGCATTAAGCTACTTACAAGCATTCACCAGAACTCAATGCATTTCTCTGAAAGAGAAGCAGTTTGTTCCAACACTTCAATTCACTGTGCGAAGTGAATGGAGGGTTGCTTCACTTTCTAAATGCTGTACTTTCAGAGAAAATCACTTTCCTTTGAAAGTGCCTTAAGCTTCTTACAAGCATTCACGAGCAACTCACAATCATTTTTCTGAAAGAGAAGCAGTCTGTTCCAACACTTCAATTCACTGTGCAAAGTGAATGGAGTGTTGCTTCACTTTCTAAATGCTGTACTTTCAGAGAAAATCACTATCCTTTGAAAGTGCCTTAAGCTACTTGCAAGCATTCACGAGCAGCTCAGAATCATTTTTCTGAAAGAGAAGCAGTCTGTTAGAACACTTCAATTCACTGTGAGAAGTGAATGGAGGGTTGCTTCACTTTCAAAATACTGTACTTTCAGAGAAAATCACTTTCCTTTGAAAGTGCCTTAAGCTTCTTACAAGCATTCACGAGCAACTCACAATCATTTTTCTGAAAGAGAAGCAGTCTGTTCCAACACTTCAATTCACTGTGCAAAGTGAATGGAGTGTTGCTTCACTTTCTAAATGCTGTACTTTCAGAGAAAATCACTTTCCTTTGAAAGTGCCTTAAGCTACTTGCAAGCATTCACGAGCAACTCAGAATCATTTTTCTGAAAGAGAAGCAGTCTGTTAGAACACTTCAATTCACTGTGAGAAGTGAATGGAGGGTTGCTTCACTTTCAAAATACTGTACTTTCAGAGAAAATCACTTTCCTTTAAAAGTGCCTTTGCTACTTACAAGCATTCCCGAGCAACGCACATGCATTTCTCTGAAAGAGAAGCAGTTTGTTCCAACACTTCAATTCACTGTGCGAAGTGAATGGAGTGTTGCTTCACTTTTAAAATGCTGTACTTTCAGAGAAAATCACTTTCCTTTGAAACAGCCTTAAGCTACTTATATGCATTCACCAGCAACTCACATCATTTCTCTGAAAGAGAAACAGTCTGTTCCAACACTTCAATTCACTGTGCGAAGTGAATGGAGTGTTGCTTCACATTCTAAAAGCTGTATTTTCAGAGAAAATCACTTTCCTTTGAAACTGCCTTAAGCTACTTACAAGCATTCACCAGCAACTCACATGAGTTTCTCTGAAAGAGAAGCAGTCTGTTCCAACACTTCAATTCACTGTGCGAAGTGAATGGAGTGTTTCTTCACTTTCTAAATGCTGTACTTTCAGAGAAAATAACATTCCTTTGAAACTGACTTAAGCTACTTACAAGCATTCACAAGAAACTCACATGCGTTTCTCTAAAAGAGAAGCAGTCTGTTCCAACACTTCAATTCACTGTGCGAAGTGAATGGAGTGTTGCTTCACTTTCTAAATGCTGTACTTTCAGAGAAAATCACTTTCCTTTGAAAGAGCCTTAAGCTACTTACAAGCATTCACGAGCAACTCAGAATCATTTTTCTGTAAAAGAAGCAGTCTGTTCCAACACTTCAATTCACTGTGCGAAGTGAATGGAGGGTTGCTTCACTTTCAAAATACTGTACTTTCAGAGAAAATCACTTTCCTTTAAAAGTGCCTTAAGGTACTTACAAGCATTCCCCAGGAACTCACATGCATTTCTCTGAAAGAGAAGTAGTCTGTTCCAACACTTCAATTCACTGTGCGAAGTGAATAGAGTTTTGCTTCACATTCTAAATGCTGTACTTTCAGAGAAAATCACTTTCCTTTGAAAGTGCCTTAAGCTACTTACAATCATTCACCACCAATTCACAATCATTTTTCTGAAAGAGAAGCAGTCTGTTCCAACACTTCAATTCACTGTGCGATGTTAATGGAGGGTTGCTTCACTTTCAAAATGCTGTACTTCAGAGAAAATCACGTTCCCTTGAAAGTGCATTAAGCTACTTACAAGCATTCACCAGAACTCACATGCATTTCTCTGAAAGAGAAGCAGTTTGTTCCAACACTTTAATTCACTGTGCGAAGTGAATGGAGGGTTGCTTCACTTTCTAAATGCTGTACTTTCAGAGAAAATCACTTTCCTTTGAAAGTGCCTTAAGCTTCTTACAAGCATTCACGAGCAACTCACAATCATTTTTCTGAAAGAGAAGCAGTCTGTTCCAACACTTCAATTCACTGTGCAAAGTGAATGGAGTGTTGCTTCACTTTCTAAATGCTGTACTTTCAGAGAAAATCACTTTCCTTTGAAAGTGCCTTAAGCTACTTGCAAGCATTCACGAGCAACTCAGAATCATTTTTCTGAAAGAGAAGCAGTCTGTTAGAACACTTCAATTCACTGTGAGAAGTGAATGGAGGGTTGCTTCACTTTCAAAATACTGTACTTTCAGAGAAAATCACTTTCCTTTAAAAGTGCCTTAAGCTACTTACAAGCATTCCCGAGCAACGCACATGCATTTCTCTGAAAGAGAAGCAGTTTGTTCCAACACTTCAATTCACTGTGCGAAGTGAATGGAGTGTTGCTTCACTTTTAAAATGCTGTACTTTCAGAGAAAATCACTTTACTTTCAAAGAATCTTAAGCTTCAAACAAGCATTCACTAGCAACTCACATGAGTTTCTCTTAAAGAGAAGCAGTCTGTTCCAACACTTCAATTCACTGTGCGAAGTGAATGTGTTGTTGTTTCACTTTCTAAATGCTGTACTTTCAGAGAAAATCACTTTCCTTTGAAACTGCCTTATGCTACTTGCAAGCATTCTCCAGCAACTCACATGCATTTCTCTGAAAGAGAAGCAGTCTGTTCCAACATTTCACTTCACTGTGCGAAGTGAATGGAGTGTTGCTTCACTTTCTAAATGCTGTCCTTTCAGAGAAAATCACTTTCCTTTGAAACAGCCTTAAGCTACTTATATGCATTCATCATCAACTCACATCATTTCTCTGAAAGAGAAACAGTCTGTTCCAACACTTCAATTCACTGTGCGAAGTGAATGGAGTGTTGCTTCACTTTCTAAATGCTGTACTTTCAGAGAAAATCACTTTCCTTTGAAAGAGCCTTAAGCTACTTACAAGCATTCACGAGCAACTCAGAATCATTTTTCTGTAAAAGAAGCAGTCTGTTCCAACACTTCAATTCACTGTGCGAAGTGAATGGAGGGTTGTTTCACTTTCAAAATACTGTACTTTCAGAGAAAATCACTTTCCTTTAAAAGTGCCTTAAGGTACTTACAAGCATTCCCCAGGAACTCACATGCATTTCTCTGAAAGAGAAGCAGTCTGTTCCAATACTTCAACTCACATTGGGAAGTGAATGGAGGGTTGCTTCACTTTCTAAATGCTGTACTTTTAGAGAAAATCACTTTCCTTTGAAACAGCCTCAAGCTACTTACAAGCATTCACCAGCAACTCACATGCATTTCTCTGAATGAGAAGTAGTCTGTTCCAACACTTCAATTCACTGTGCGAAGTGAATAGAGTTTTGCTTCACATTCTAAATGCTGTACTTTCAGAGAAAATCACTTTCCTTTGAAAGTGCCTTAAGCTACTTACAATCATTCACCACCAATTTACAATCATTTTTCTGAAAGAGAAGCAGTCTATTCCAACACTTCAATTCACTGTGCGATGTTAAAGGAGGTTTGCTTCACTTTCAAAATGCTGTACTTCAGAGAAAATCACGTTCCCTTGAAAGTGCATTAAGCTACTTACAAGCATTCACCAGAACTCACATGCATTTCTCTGAAAGAGAAGCAGTTTGTTCCAACACTTCAATTCACTGTGCGAAGTGAATGGAGGGTTGCTTCACTTTCTAAATGCTGTACTTTCAGAGAAAATCACTTTCCTTTGAAAGTGCCTTAAGCTTCTTACAAGCATTCACGAGCAACTCACAATCATTTTTCTGAAAGAGAAGCAGTCTGTTCCAACACTTCAATTCACTGTGCAAAGTGAATGGAGTGTTGCTTCACTTTCTAAATGCTGTACTTTCAGAGAAAATCACTTTCCTTTGAAAGTGCCTTAAGCTACTTGCAAGCATTCACGAGCAGCTCAGAATCATTTTTCTGAAAGAGAAGCAGTCTGTTAGAACACTTCAATTCACTGTGAGAAGTGAATGGAGGGTTGCTTCACTTTCAAAATACTGTACTTTCAGAGAAAATCACTTTCCTTTGAAAGTGCCTTAAGCTTCTTACAAGCATTCACGAGCAACTCACAATCATTTTTCTGAAAGAGAAGCAGTCTGTTCCAACACTTCAATTCACTGTGCAAAGTGAATGGAGTGTTGCTTCACTTTCTAAATGCTGTACTTTCAGAGAAAATCACTTTCCTTTGAAAGTGCCTTAAGCTACTTGCAAGCATTCACGAGCAACTCAGAATCATTTTTCTGAAAGAGAAGCAGTCTGTTAGAACACTTCAATTCACTGTGAGAAGTGAATGGAGGGTTGCTTCACTTTCAAAATACTGTACTTTCAGAGAAAATCACTTTCCTTTAAAAGTGCCTTTGCTACTTACAAGCATTCCCGAGCAACGCACATGCATTTCTCTGAAAGAGAAGCAGTTTTTTCCAACACTTCAATTCACTGTGCGAAGTGAATGGAGTGTTGCTTCACTTTTAAAATGCTGTACTTTCAGAGAAAATCACTTTACTTTCAAAGAATCTTAAGCTTCAAACAAGCATTCACTAGCAACTCACATGAGTTTCTCTTAAAGAGTAGCAGTCTGTTCCAACACTTCAATTCACTGTGCGAAGTGAATGTGTTGTTGTTTCACTTTCTAAATGCTGTACTTTCAGAGAAAATCACTTTCCTTTGAAACTGCCTTATGCTACTTGCAAGCATTCTCCAGCAACTCACATGCATTTCTCTGAAAGAGAAGCAGTCTGTTCCAACATTTCAATTCACTGTGCGAAGTGAATGGAGTGTTGCTTCACTTTCTAAATGCTGTCCTTTCAGAGAAAATCACTTTCCTTTGAAACAGCCTTAAGCTACTTACATGCATTCACCAGCAACTCACATCATTTCTCTGAAAGAGAAACAGTCTGTTCCAACACTTCAATTCACTGTGCGAAGTGAATGGAGTGTTCCTTCACTTTCTAAATGCTGTACTTTCAGAGAAAATCACTTTACTTTGAAAGTGCCTTAAGCTACTGACAAGCATTGACCAGCAACTCACATGAGTTTCTCTGAAAGAGACGCAGTCTGTTCCAACATTTCATTTCACTGTGCGAAGTGAATGGAGTATTGCTTTACTTTCTAAATGCTGTACTTTCAAAGAAAATCACTTTCCTTTGAAACTGTCTTAAGCTACTTACAAGCATTCACCAGCAACTGACATGAGTTTCTCTGAAAGAGAAGCACTCGGTTCCAACACTTCAATTCACTGTGAGAAGTGAATGTGTTGTTGTTTAGCTTTCTAAATGCTGTACTTTCAGAGAAAATCACATTCCTTTGAAACTGCCTTAAGCTACTTACAAGCATTTAGAAGAAACTCACATTCGTTTCTCTGAAAAAAAGCAGTCTGTTCCACCACTTCAATTCACTGTGCGAATTGAATGGAGTGTTTCTTCCCTTTCTAAATGCTGTAATTTCAGAGAAAATCACTGTTCTTTTAAAGTGCCTTAAGCTACTTCCAAGCATTCACCATCTACTCTCATGAGTTTCTCTGAAAGAGAAGCAGTCTGTTTCAAAACTTCAATTCACTGTGCGAAGTGAATGGAGTGTTGCTTCACTTTCTAAATGCTGTAATTTCAGAAAAAATCACTTTCCTTTTAAAGTGCCTTAAGCTACTTAAAAGCATTCACAAAAAGCTCACATACATTTCTCGGAAAGAGAAGCAGTCTGTTACAACAATTCAATTCACTGTGCGAAGTGAATGGAGTGTTGCTTCACTTTCTAAATGCTGTACTCTCAGAGAAAATCACTTTCCTTTGAAACTGCCTTAAGCTATTACCAAGCATTCACCAGCAACTCACAATCATTTTTCTGAAAGAGAAGCAGTCTGTTCAAACAATTCAATTCACTGTGCGAAGTGAATGGAGTGTTGCTTCACTTTCTAAATGCTGTATTTTCAGAGAAAATCACTCTTCTTTGAAAATGCCTTAAGCTACTTACAAGCATTCACCAGCAACTCACATGAGATTCTCTGAAAGTGAAGCAGTCTGTTCCAACACCTCAATTCACTGTGCGAAGCGAATGGAGGCTGCATCAGTTTCTAAATGCTGTAAATTCAGAGAAAATCACTTTTATTTTAACGTGCCTTAAGCTACTTACAAGCATTCACTAGCAACTCACATGAGTTTTTCTGAAAGAGAAGCAGTATGTTCCAATACTTCAATTCTCTGTGCGAAGTGAATGGAGTGTTGCTTCACTTTCTAAATGCTGTAATTTCGGAGAAAATCACTTTCCTTTGAAAGTGCCTTCAGCTAATTACAAGCATTCACCAGAAATTCACATGCATTTCTCTGAAAGAGAAGTCGTCTGTTCCAACACTTCAATTCACTGTGTGAAGTGAATGGAGTGTTCCTTCACATTCTAAATGCTGTAGTTACAGAGATAATCACTTTCTTTGAAAGTGCCTTAAGCTAATTACTAACATTCACCAACAACTCACATGAGTTTCTCTGAAAGAGAAGCAGTCTTTTCCAACACTTTAATTCACTGTGTGAAGTGATTGGAGTGTTACTTCACTTTCTAAATGCTGTAGTTACCGAGAAAATCACTTTCTTTTAAAGTGCCTTAAGCTACTTACAAGCATTGACAATCAACTCACATGGGTTTCTCAGAAAGAGAAACAGTCTGTTCCAACACTTCAATTCACTGTGCCAAGTGAATGGAGTGTTGCTTCACTTTCTAAATGCTGTACTTTCAGAGAAAATCACTCTTCTTTGAAAATGCCTTAAGCTACTTACAAGCATTCCCCAGCAACTCACATGCATTTCTCTGAAAGAGAAGCAATCTGTTCCAACACTTCAATTCACTGTGAATAGACTGTTGCTTCACTTTCTCAATGCTGTACTTTCAGAGAAAATCACTTTCCTTTGAAAATGCATTAAGCTACTTACAAGCATTCACCAACAACTCACATGCATTTCTCTGAAAGAGAAGCAGTCTGTTCCAACACTTCAATTCACTGTGCGAAGTGAATGGAGTGTTGCTTCACTTTCTAAATGCTGTAATATCAGAGAAAATCACTTTCCTTTTAAAGTGCCTTAAGCTACTTAAAAGCATTCACAAAAAACTCACATCCGTTTCTCTGAAAGAGAAGCAGTCTGTTACAACACTTCAATTCACTGTGCGAAGTGAATGGAGTGTTGCCTCACTTTCTAAATGCTGTACTCTCAGAGAAAATAACTTTCCTTTGAAACTGCCTTAAGCTACTTGCAATCATTCACCAGCAACTCACTATCATTTTTCTGAAAGAGAAGCAGTCTGTTCAAACACTTCAATTCACTGTGCGAAGTGAATGGAGTGTTGCTTCACTTTCTAAATGCTGTACTTTCAGAGAAAATCACTCTTCTTTCAAAATGATTTAAGCTACTTACAAGCATTCACCAGCAACTCACATGCATTTCTCTGAAAGAGAAGCAGTCTGTTCCAACAATTCATTTCACTGTGAATGGAGTGTTGCTTCACTTTCTAAATGCTGTACTCTCAGAGAAAATCACTTTCTTTTGAAACTGCCTTAAGCTACTTCCAAGCATTCACCAGCAACTCACAATCATTTTTCTGAAAGTGAAGCAGTCTGTTCAAACAATTCAATTCACTGTGCGAAGTGAATGGAGTGTTGCTTCACTTTCTAAATGCTGTACTTTCAGAGAAAATCACTCTCTTTGAAAATGCCTTAAGCTACTTACAAGCATTCACCAGCAACTCACATTCATTTCTCTGAAAGAGAAGCAGTCTGTTCCAACACTACAATTCACTGTGAGAAGTGAATGGAGTGTTGCTTCACTTTCTAAATGCTGTACTTTCAGAGAAAATCACTTTCTTTGAAAGTGCCTTAAGGTAATTACAAGCATTCACAAGAAAATCACATGCATTTCTCTGAAAGAGAAGTAGTCTGTTCCAACACTTCAATTCACTGTGCGAAGTGAATGGAGTGTTGCTTCACTTTCTAAATGCTGTACTTTCAGAGAAAATCACTTTCCTTTGAAAGTGCCTTAAGTTACTTACAAGCATTCACCAGCAACTCACATGAGTTTCTCTGAAAGACAAGCAGTGTGTTCCAACACTTCAATTCACTGTTCAAAGTGAATGGAGTGTTGCTTCACTTTCTAAATGCTGTACTTACAGAGAAAATCACTTTCCTTTGAAACTGCCTTAAGCTACTTACAAGCATTCACAAGCAACTCACATGAGTTCCTCTGAAAGAGAAGCAGTCTGTTCCAACAATTCAATTCACCGTGAGAAGTGAATGGAGTGTTGCATCACTTTCTAAATGCTGTAATTTCAGAGAAAATCACTTTTATTTTAACGTGCCTTAAGCTACTTACAAGCATTCACTAGCAACTCACATGAGTTTCTCTGAAAGAGAAGAAGTATGTTCCAATAACACAATTCTCTGTGCGAAGTGAATGGAGTGTTGCTTCACTTTCTAAATGCTGTAATTTCGGGGAAAATCACTTTCCTTTGAAAGCGCCTTCAGCTAATTACAAGCATTCACAAGAAATTCACATGCATTTCTCTGAAAGTGAAGTAGTCTGTTCCAACACTTCAATTCACTGTGTGAAGTGAATGGAGTGTTCCTTCACATTCTAAATGCTGTAGTTGCAGAGATAATCACTTTCTTTGAAAGTGCCTTAAGCTAATTACTAACATTCACCAACAACTCACATGAGTTTCTCTGGAAGAGAAGCAGTCTGTTCCAACACTTTAATTCACTGTGCGAAATGATTGGAGTGTTGCTTCACTTTCTAAATGCGATAGTTACAGAGATAATCACTTTTTTTGAAACTCAGTTAAACTACTTAAAAGCATTTAGAAAAAACTCACATTCGTTTTTCTGAAAGAGAAGCAGTCTGTCCCAACATTTCAATTCACAGTGCAAAGAGAATGGAGTGTTGCTTCACTTTCTAAATGCTATACTTTCAGAGAAAATCACTCTTCTTGAAAATTCCTTAAGGTACTTACAAGCATTCACCAGCAACACACATGAGTTTCTCTGAAAGAGAAGCAGTCTGTTCCAACACTTCAATTCATTCTGCGAAGTGAATGGAGTGTTGCTTCACTTTCTAAATGCTGTACTTTCAGAGAAAATCACTTTCCTTTGAAAGTGCCTTAAGCTACTTACAAGCATTCACCAGCAACTCACATGAGATTCTCTGAATGAGAAGCAGTCTGTTCCAACACTTCAATTCACTGTGCAAAGTGAATGTGTTGTTCTTTCACTTTCTAAATGCTGTACTTTCAGAGAAAATCACTTTCCTTTGAAACTGCCTTAAGCTACTTACAAGCATTCAGCAGCAACTCACATGCATTTCTCTGAAAAAAAGCAGTCTGTTACAACACTTCAATTAACTGTGCGAAGTGAATGGATTGTAGCTTCACTTTGTAAATGCTGTAGTTACAGAGATAATCACTTTCTATTGAAACTGCCTTAAGGTACTTACAAGCATTCACCAGAAAAGCACATGCGTTTCTCTGAAAGAGAAGCAGTCTGTTCCAACTCTTCAATTCACTGTGCGAAGTGAATGGAGTGTTGCTTCACTTTCTACGTTCTGTACTTTCAGAGAATATCACTTTCCTTTCAAAGTACCTTAAGCTACTTACAAGCATTCACCAGCAACTCACATGAGTTTCTCTGAAAGAGAAGCAGTCTGTTCCAACACGTCAATTCACTGTGCGAAGTGAATGGAGTGTTGCTTCACTTTCTAAGTGCTGTACTTTCAGAGAAAATCCCTTTCTTTTGAAACTGCCTTAAGCTACTTACAAGCATTCACCAGCAAATCGCATGCGTTTCTCTGAAAGAGAAGCAGTCTGTTCCAACACTTCAATTCACTGTGCGAGGTGAATGGAGTGTTGCATCACTTTCTAAGTGCTGTACTTTCAGAGAAAATAACTTTCTTTTGAAACTGCCTTAAGCTACTTACAAGCATTCACTAGCAAATCACATGCATTTCTCTGAAAGAGAAGCAGTCTGTTCCAACACTTCAATTCACTGTGCGAAGTGAATGGTGTGTTGCTTCACTTTCTAATTGCTGTACTTTCAGAGAAAATCACTTTCTTTGAAAGTACCTTAAGCTACTTACAAGCATTCACCAGCAACTCACATGAGTTTCTCTGAAAGAGAAGCAGTCTGTTCCAACACTTCAATTCACTGTGCAAAGTGAATGGAGTGTTGCTTCACTTTCTAAATGCTGTACTTTCAGAGAAAATCACTTTCCTTTGAAACTGCCATAAGCTACTTATAAGCATTCACCAGCAACTCACATGAGTTTCTCTGAAATAGAAGCAGTCTGTTCCAACACTTCAATTCACTGTGAGAAGTGAATGGAGTGTTGCTTCACTTTCTCAATGCTGTACTTTCAGAGAAAATCACTTTCCTTTGAAAATGTCTTAAGCTACTTACAAGCATTCACCAACAACTCACATGCATTTCTCTGAAAGAGAAGCAGTCTGTTCCAACACTTCAATTCACTGTGCGAAGTGAATGGAGTGTTGCTTCACTTTCTAAATGCTGTAATTTCAGAGAAAATAACTTTCCTTTAAAAGTGCCTTAAGCTACTTCCAAGCATTCACCAGCAACTCTCATGAGTTTCTCTGAAAGAGAAGCAGTCTGTTCCAACACTTCAATTCACTGTGCAAAGTGATTGGAGTGTTACTTCACTTTCTAAATGCGATAGTTACAGAGATAATCACTTTTTTTGAAACTCCGTTAAACTACTTAAAAGCATTTAGAAGAAACTCACATTCGTTTTTCTGAAAGAGAAGCAGTCTGTCCCAACATTTCAATTCACAGTGCAAAGAGAATGGAGTGTTGCTTCACTTTTTAAATGCTGTACTTTCAGAGAAAATCACTTTCCTTTAAAAGTGCCTTAAGCTACTTACAAGCATTCACCAGCAACTCACATGAGATTCTCTGAATGAGAAGCAGTCGGTTCCAACACTTCAATTCACTGTGCGAAGTGAATGTGTTGTTCTTTCACTTTCTAAATGCTGTACTTTCGGAGAAAATCACTTTCCTTTGAAACTGCCTTAAGCTACTTACAAGCATTCACCAGCAAATCACATGAGTTTCTCTGAAAGAGAAGCAGTCTGTTCCAACACTCCAATTCACTGTGTGAAGTGAATGGAGTGTTGCATCACTTTCTAAATCCTATACTTTAAGAGAAAATCACTTTCCTTTGAAACTGCCTTAAGCTACTTACAAGCATTCACTAGCAACTCACATGAGTTTCTCTGAAAGAGAAGCAGTCTGTTCCAACATTTCAGTTCACTGTGCGAAGTGAATGGAGTATTGTGTCACTTTCTAAATGCTGTACTTTCAGAGAAAATCACTCTTCTTTGAAAGTGCCTTAAGCTACTTACAAACATTCACCAACAACTCTCATGAATTACTCTGAAAGAGAAGCAGTCTGTTCCAACACTTCAATTCAATGTGCGAAGTGAATGGAGTATTGCGTCACTTTCTAAATGCTGTACTTTCAGAAAAAATCACTTTCCTTCGACACTGCCTTAAGCTACCTACAAGCATTCACCAGCATCTCACATGCATTTCTCTGAAAGAGAAGCAGTCTGTTCCAACACTTCAATTCACTGTGCGAAGTCAATGGAGTGTTACTTCACTTTCTAAATACTGTAGTTACAGAGAAAATCACTTTCCTTTGAATGTGCCTTAAGTTACTTACAAGCATTCACAAGAAACTCACATGCGTTTCTCTGAAAGAGAAGCAGTCTGTTCCAACACTTCAATTCAATGTGCGAAGAGAATGGAGTGTTGCTTCACTTTCTAAATGCTGTACTTTCAGAGAAAATCACTGTCCTTTGAAACTGCCTTAAGCTACACACAAGCATTCACAAGCAACTCACATGCGTATCTCTGAAAGAGAAGCAGTCTGTTCCAACACTCCAATTCAATGTGCGAAGTGAATGGAGTGTTGCTTCACTTTCTAAATGCTGTACTCTCAGAGAAAATAACTATCTTTGAAAGTGCCTTAAGATAATTATAAGCATTCACAAGAAACGCACATGCATTTCTCTGAAAGAGAATCTGTCTGTTCCAACACTTCAATTCACTTTGCGATGTGAATGGAGGGTTGCTTCACTTTTAAATGCTGTACTTTCAGAGAAAATCACTTTCCTTTGAAACTGCCTTAAGCTACTTACAATCATTCACCAGCAAGTCACATGAGTTTCTCTGAAAGAAAAGCAGTCTGTTCCCACACTTCAATTCACTGTGCAAAGTGAATGGAGTGTTGATTCACTTTCTAAATGCTGTACTTTCAGAAAAAATCACTTTCCTTCGACACTGCCTTAAGTTACCTACAAGCATTCACCAGCATCTCACATGCATTTCTCTGATAGAGAAGCAGTCTGTTCCAACACTTCAATTCACTGTGCGAAGTCAATGGAGTGTTACTTCACTTTCTAAATACTGTAGTTACAAAGAAAATCACTTTCCTTTGAATGTGCCTTAAGTTACTTACAAGCATTCACAAGAAACTCACATGCGTTTCTCTGAAAGAGAAGCAGTCTGTTCCAACACTTCAATTCACTGTGCGAAGTGAATGGAGTGTGACTTCACTTTCTAAATGCTGTACTTTCAGAGAAAATCACTTTCCTTTGAATCTGCCTTAAGCTACTTACAAGCATTCACAAGAAACAAACACGCGTTTCTCTGAAAGAGAAGAAGTCTGTTCCAAGACATCAATTCACTGTGTGAAGTGAATGAATGTTGATTCACTTTCTAAATGCTGTACTTTCAGAGAAAATCACTTTCCTTTGAAACTGCCTTAAGCTACTTACAAGCATTCACCAGGAACTCACATGAGTTTCTATGAAAGAGAAGCAGTCTGTTCCAACACTTCAATTCACTGTGTGAGTCAATGGAGTGTTACTTCACTTTCTAAATACTGTAGTTACAAAGAAAATCACTTTCCTTTGAATGTGCCTTAAGTTACTTACAAGCATTCACAAGAAACTCACATGCGTTTCTCTGAAAGAGAAGCAGTCTGTTCCAACACTTCAATTCACTGTGCGAAGTGAATGGAGTGTTGCTTCACTTTCTAAATGCTGTACTTCCAGAGAAAATCACTTTCCTTTGAAACTGCCTTAAGCTACTTACAAGCATTCACAAGAAACGAACATGCGTTTCTCTGAAAGAGAAGCAGTCTGTTCCAACATATCAATTCACTGTGTGAAGTGAATGGAATGTTGTTTCACATTCTAAATGCTGTACTTTCAGAGAAAATCACTTTCCTTTGAAACTGCCTTAAGCTACTTACAAACATTCACCAGCAACTCACATGCATTTCTCTGAAAGAGAAGCAGTCTGTTCCAACATATCAATTCACTGTGCGAAGTGAATGGAGTTTTGCTTCACTTTCTACATGCTGTACTTTCAGAGAAAATCACTTTCCTTTGAAACTACCTTCAGCTACTTACAAGCATTCACCAGCAACTCACATGAGTTTCTCTGAAAGAAAAACAGTCTGTTTCAACACTTCAATTAACTGTGCAAAGTGAATGGAGTGTTGCTTCATTTTCTAAATGCTGTACTTTCAGAGAAAATCACTTTCCTTTGAAACTGCCTTAAGCTACTTACAAGCATTCACCAGCAACTCACATGAGTTTCTCTGAAAGAGAAGCAGTCTGTTCCAACACTTCAATTCACTGAGCGAAGTCAATGGAGTGTTGCTTCACTTTCTAAATGCTGTCCTTTCAGAGAAAATCACTTTCCTTTGAAACTGCCTTAAGCTACTTACAAGCATTCACGAGCAACTCACAATCATTTTTCTGAAAGAGAAGCAGTCTGTTCCAATACTTCAATTTACTGTGCGAAGTGAATGGAGGGTTGCTTCACTTTCAAAATATGTACTTTCAGAGAAAATCACTTTCGTTTGAAACTGCCTTAAGCTACTTACAAGCATTCACATGACTAACTTGCGTTTCTCTGAAAGAGAAGCAGTCTGTTCCAACACTTCAATTCACTGTGTGAAGTGAATGGAGTGTTGCTTCACTTTCTAAGTGCTGTACTTTCAGAGAAAGTCACTTTCCTTTGAAACTGCCTTAAGCTACTTACAAGCATTCACCAGCAACTGACATGCATTTCTCTGAAAGAGAAGCAGACAGTTCCAACACTTCAATTCACTGTGCGAAGTGAATGTGTTGTTGTTTAACTCTCTAAATGCTGTTCTTTCAGAGAAAATCACTTTCCTTTGAAACAGTCTTAAGGTACTTACAAGCATTCTCCAGCAACTCACATGAGTTTCTCTGAAAGAAAGGCAGTTTTTTCCAACACTTCAATTCACTGTGAGAAGTGAATGGAGTGTTGCTTCACTTTCTAAATGCTGTACTTTCAAAGAAAATCACTTTCCTTTGAAAGTGCCTTAAGCTACTTACAAGCATTCACGAGAAACTCAGAATCATTTTTCTGAAAGAGAAGCAGTCTGTTCCAACACTTCAATTCACTGTGCGAAGTGAATGGAGTTTTGCTTCACTTTCTAAATGCTGTACTTTCAGATAAAATCACTTTCCTTTGAAACTACATTCAGCTACTTACAAGCATTCACCAGCAACTCACATGAGTTTCTCTGAAAGAGAAACAGTGTGTTCCAACACTTCAATTAACTGTGCAAAGTGAATGGAGTGTTGCTTCACTTTTTAAAGGCTGTACTTTCAGAGAAAATCACTTTCCTTTGAAACTGACTTAAGTTACTTACAAGCATTCACCAGCAACTCACATGAGTTTCTCTGAAAGACAAGCAGTCTGTTCCAACACTTCAATTCACTGTGCGAAGTCAATGGAGTGTTGCTTCACTTTCTAAATGCTGTACTTTCAGAGAAAATCACTTTCCTTTGAAAGTGCCTTAAGCGACTTACAAGCATTCACCAGCAACTCATATGAGTTTCTCTAAAAGAGAAGCAGTCTGTTCCAACTCTTCAATTCACTGTGCGAAGTGAATGGAGTGTTGCGTCACTTTCTAAATCCTATACTTTAAGAGAAAATCACTTTCCTTTGAAACTGCCTTAAGCTACTTACAAGCATTCACTAGCAACTCACATGAGTTTCTCTGAAAGAGAAGCAGTCTGTTCCAACACTTCAATTCACTGTGCGAAGTGAATGGAGTGTTGCTTCACTTTCTAAATGCTGTACTTTCAGAGAAAATCACTCTTCTTTGAAAGTGCCTTAAGCTACTTACAAACATTCACCAAAAACTCTCATGAATTACTCTGAAAGAGAAGCAGTCTGTTCCAACACTTCAATTCAATGTGCGAAGTGAATGGAGTATTGCATCACTTTCTAAATGCTGTACTTTCAGAAAAAATCACTTTCCTTCGACACTGCCTTAAGCTACCTACAAGCATTCACCAGCATCTCACATGCATTTCTCTGAAAGAGAAGCAGTCTGTTCCAACACTTCAATTCACTGTGCGAAGTCAATGGAGTGTTACTTCACTTTCTAAATACTGTAGTTACAGAGAAAATCACTTTCCTTTGAATGTGCCTTAAGTTACTTACAAGCATTCACAAGAAACTCACATGCGTTTCTCTGAAAGAGAAGCAGTCTGTTCCAACACTTCAATTCAATGTGCGAAGTGAATGGAGTGTTGCTTCACTTTCTAAATGCTGTACTTTCAGAGAAAATCACTGTCCTTTGAAACTGCCTTAAGATACACACAAGCATTCACAAGCAACTCACATGCGTATCTCTGAAAGAGAAGCAGTCTGTTCCAACACTCCAAATCAATGTGCGAAGTGAATGGAGTTTTGCTTCACTTTCTAAATGCTGTACTCTCAGAGAAAATCACTTTCTTTGAAAGTGCCTTAAGATAATTATAAGCATTCACAAGAAACGCACATGCATTTCTCTGAAAGAGAAGCAGTCTGTTCCAACACTTCAATTCACTTTGCGATGTGAATGGAGGGTTGCTTCACTTTTAAATGCTGTACTTTCAGAGAAAATCACTTTCCTTTGAAACTGCCTTAAGCTACTTACAATCATTCACCAGCAAGTCACATGAGTTTCTCTGAAAGAAAAGCAGTCTGTTCCCACTCTTCAATTCACTGTGCAAAGTGAATGGAGTGTTGATTCACTTTCTAAATGCTGTACTTTCAGAAAAAATCACTTTCCTTCGACACTGCCTTAAGTTACCTACAAGCATTCACCAGCATCTCACATGCATTTCTCTGATAGAGAAGCAGTCTGTTCCAACACTTCAATTCACTGTGCGAAGTCAATGGAGTGTTACTTCACTTTCTAAATACTGTAGTTACAAAGAAAATCACTTTCCTTTGAATGTGCCTTAAGTTAGTTACAAGCATTCACAAGAAACTCACATGCGTTTCTCTGAAAGAGAAGCAGTCTGTTCCAACACTTCAATTCACTGTGCGAAGTGAATGGAGTGTGACTTCACTTTCTAAATGCTGTACTTTCAGAGAAAATCACTTTCCTTTGAATCTGCCTTAAGCTACTTACAAGCATTCACAAGAAACTAACATGTGTTTCTCTGAAAGAGAAGAAGTCCGTTCCAAGACATCAATTCACTGTGTGAAGTGAATGGAATGTTGATTCACTTTCTAAATACTGTACTTTCAGAGAAAATCACTTTCCTTTGAAACTGCATTAAGCTACTTACAAGCATTCACCAGGAACTCACATGAGTTTCTATGAAAGAGAAGCAGTCTGTTCCAACACTTCAATTCACTGTGTGAGTCAATGGAGTGTTACTTCACTTTCTAAATACTGTAGTTACAGAGAAAATCACTTTCCTTTGAATGTGCCTTAAGTTACTTACAAGCATTCACAAGAAACTCACATGCGTTTCTCTGAAAGAGAAGCAGTCTGTTCCAACACTTCAATTCACTGTGCGAAGTGAATGGAGTGTTGCTCCACTTTCTAAATGCTGTCCTTTCAGAGAAAATCACTTTCCTTTGAAAGTGCCTTAAGGTACTTACAAGCATTCAACAGAAATTCACATGCGTTTTTCTGAAAGAGAAGCAGTCTGTTCCAACACTTCAATTCACTGTGCAAAGTGAATGGAGTGTTGCTTCACTTTCTAAATGCTGTACTTTCAGAGAAAATCACTTTCCTTTGAAACTGCCTTAAGCTACTTACAAGCATTAACCAGCAACTCACATGAGTTTCTCTGAAAGAGAAGCAGTCTGTTCCAACACTTCAATTCACTGTGCGAAGTGAATGGAGTGTTGCGTCACTTTCTAAATCCTGTACTTTCAGAGAAAATCACTTTCCTTTGAAACTGCCTTAAGCTACTTACAAGCATTCACCAGCAACTCACATGAGTTTCTCTGAAAGAGAAGCAGTCTGTTCCAACACTTCAATTCACTGTGTGAAGTGAATGGAGTGTTGCTTCACTTTCTAAATGCTGTACTTTCAGAGAAAATCACTTTCCTTTGAAACTGCCTTAAGCTACTTACAAGCATTCACCAGCAACTCACATGAGTTTCTCTGAAAGAGAAGCAGTCTGTTCCAACACTTCAATTCACTGTGCGAAGTGAATGTGTTGTTGTTTCACTTTCTCAATGCTGTACTTTCAGAGACAATCACTCTTCTTTGAAAGTGCCATAAGCTACTCTCAAGCATTCACCAACAACTCTCATGCATTACTCTGAAAGAGAAGCAGTCTGTTCCAACACTTCAATTCAATGTGCGAAGTGAATGGAGTGTTGCTTCACTTTCTAAATGCTGTACTTTCAGAGAAAATCACTGTCCTTTGAAACTGCCTTAAGCTACTTACAAGCATTCACCAACAACTCACATGAGTTTCTCTGAAAGAGACGCAGTCTGTTCCAACACTTCAATTCACAGTGCAAAGTGAATGGAGTGTTGCTTCACTTTCGAAATGCTGTACTTTCAGAGAAAATCACTTTCCTTTGAAACTGCCTTAAACTACTTACAAGCATTCACCAGCAACTCACATGAGTTTATCTGAGAGACGCAGTCTGTTCCAACTCTTCATTCACTGTGCGAAGTGAATGGAGTGTTGCGTCACGTTTTAAATGCTGTACTTTCAGAGACAATCTCTTTCCTTTCAAAGTACCTTAAGCTACTTACAAGCATTCACCAGCAATTCCCATGAGTTTCTCTGAAAGAGAAGCAGTCTGTTCCAACACTTCAATTCATTGTGCGCAGTGAATGTGTTGTTGTTTCACTTTCTGAATGCTGTACTTTCCGAGAAAATCACGTTCCTTTGAAACTGCCTTAAGCTACTTACAAGCATTCACCAGTAACTCACATACAATTCTCTGAAAGAGAAGCAGTCTGTTCCAACACTTCAATTCACTGTGCGAAGTGATTGGAGTGTTGCGTCACTTTCTAAATGCTGTACTTTCAGAGAAAATCACTTTCCTTTGAAAGTGCCTTAAGCTACTTACAAGCATTCAGCAGCAACTCACATGCATTTCTCTGAAAAAAAGCAGTCTGTTACAACACTTCAATTAACTGTGAAAAGTGAACGGATTGTTGCTTCACTTTGTAAATGCTGTAGTTACAGAGATAATCACTTTCTATTGAAACTGCCTTAAGGTACTTACAAGCATTCACCAGAAAAGCACATGCGTTTCTCAGAAAGAGAAGCATTCTTTTCCAACACTTCAATTCACTGTGCGAGGTGAATGGAGTGTTGCTTCACTTTCTAAGTGCTGTACTTTCAGAAAAAATCCCTTTTTTTTGAAACTGCCTTAAGCTACTTACAAAGCATTCACAAGCAAATCGCATGAATTTCTCTGAAAGAGAAGCAGTCTGTTCCAACACTTCAATTCACTGTGCGAAGTGAATGGAGTGTTGCTTCACTTTCTAAATGCTCTCCTTTGAGAGAAAATTACTCTCTTTTGTAACTGCCTGAAGCGAATTACAAGCAGTCACAAGATACTCACATCTGTTTCTCTGTAAGAGAAACAGTCTGTTGCAACACTTCAATTCACTGTTCGAAGTGAATGGAGTGTTGCTCCACTTTCTAAATGCTGTCCTTTCAGAGAAAATCACGTTCCTTTGAAACTGCCTTAAGCTACTTACAAGCATTCAACAGAAATTCACATGCGTTTTTCTGAAAGAGAAGCATTCTGTTCCAACACTTCAATTCACTGTGCAAAGTGAATGGAGTGTTGCTTCACTTTCAAAATGCTGTACTTTCAGAGAAAATCACTTTCCTTTGAAACTTCCTTAAACTACTTACAAGCATTCACCAGCAACTCACATGAGTTTCTCTGAAAGAGAAGCAGTCTGTTCCAACACTCCAATTAACTGTGCAAAGTGAATGGAGTGTTGCGTCACTTTCTAAATGCTGTACTTTCAGAGAAAATCACTTTCCTTTGAAACTGCCTTAAGCGACTTACAAGCATTCACCAGCAACTCACTTGAGTTTCTCTGAAAGAGAAGCAGTCTGTTCCAACACTTCAATTCACTGTTCGAAGTGAATGGAGTGTTGCTTCACTTTCAAAATGCTGTACTTTCAGAGAAAATCACTTTCCTTTGAAACTGCCTTAAGCTACTTACAAGCATTCACGAGCAACTCACAATCATTTTTCTGAAAGAGAAGCAGTCTGTTCCAATACTTCAATTCACTGTGCGAAGTGAATGGAGGGTTGCTTCACTTTCAAAATGATGTACTTTCAGAGAAAATCACTTTCGTTTGAAACTGCCTTAAGCTACTTACAAGCATTCACATGACTAACTTGCGTTTCTCTGAAAGAGAAGCAGTCTGTTCCAACACTTCAATTCACTGTGTGAAGTGAATGGAGTGTTGCTTCACTTTCTAAGTGCTGTACTTTCAGAGAAAGTCACTTTCCTTTGAAACTGCCTTAAGCTACTTACAAGCATTCACCAGCAACTGACATGCATTTCTCTGAAAGAGAAGCAGACAGTTCCAACACTTCAATTCACTGTGCGAAGTGAATGGAGTGTTGCTTCACTTTCTAAATGCTGTTCATTCAGAGAAAATCACTTTCCTTTGAAACAGTCTTAAGCTACTTACAAGCATTCTCCAGCAACTCACATGTGTTTCTCTGAAAGAGAAGCAGTCTGTTCCAACACTTCAATTCACTGTGCAAAGTGAATGCAGTGTTGCTTCACTTTCAAAATGCTGTACTTTCAGAGAAAGTCACTTTCCTTTGAAACTGCCTTAAGCTACTTACAAGCATTCACCAGCAACTGACATGCATTTCTCTGAAAAAAAGCAGTCTGTTACAACACTTCAATTAACTGTGAAAAGTGAACGGATTGTTGCTTCACTTTGTAAATGCTGTAGTTACAGAGATAATCACTTTCTATTGAAACTGCCTTAAGGTACTTACAAGCATTCACCAGAAAAGCACATGCGTTTCTCAGAAAGAGAAGCATTCTGTTCCAACACTTCAATTCACTGTGCGAAGTGAATGGAGTGTTGCGTCACTTTCTAAATCCTGTACTTTCAGAGAAAATCACTTTCCTTTGAAACTGCCTTAAGCTACTTACAAGCATTCACCAGCAACTCACATGAGTTTCTCTGAAAGAGAAGCAGTCTGTTCCAACACTTCAATTCACTGTGTGAAGTGAATGGAGTGTTGCTTCACTTTCTAAATCCTGTACTTTCAGAGAAAATCACTTTCCTTTGAAACTGCCTTAAGCTACTTACAAGCATTCACCAGCAACTCACATGAGTTTCTCTGAAAGAGAAGCAGTCTGTTCCAACACTTCAATTCACTGTGCGAAGTGAATGTGTTGTTGTTTCACTTTCTCAATGCTGTACTTTCAGAGACAATCACTCTTCTTTGAAAGTGCCATAAGCTACTCTCAAGCATTCACCAACAACTCTCATGCATTACTCTGAAAGAGAAGCAGTCTGTTCCAACACTTCAATTCAATGTGCGAAGTGAATGGAGTGTTGCTTCACTTTCTAAATGCTGTACTTTCAGAGAAAATCACTGTCCTTTGAAACTGCCTTAAGCTACTTACAAGCATTCACCAACAACTCACATGAGTTTCTCTGAAAGAGACGCAGTCTGTTCCAACACTTCAATTCACAGTGCAAAATGAATGGAGTGTTGCTTCACTTTCGAAATGCTGTACTTTCAGAGAAAATCACTTTCCTTTGAAACTGCCTTAAACTACTTACAAGCATTCACCAGCAACTCACATGAGTTTATCTGAGAGACGCAGTCTGTTCCAACTCTTCATTCACTGTGCGAAGTGAATGGAGTGTTGCGTCACGTTTTAAATGCTGTACTTTCAGAGACAATCTCTTTCCTTTCAAAGTACCTTAAGCTACTTACAAGCATTCACCAGCAATTCCCATGAGTTTCTCTGAAAGAGAAGCAGTCTGTTCCAACACTTCAATTCATTGTGCGCAGTGAATGTGTTGTTGTTTCACTTTCTGAATGCTGTACTTTCCGAGAAAATCACGTTCCTTTGAAACTGCCTTAAGCTACTTACAAGCATTCACCAGTAACTCACATACAATTCTCTGAAAGAGAAGCAGTCTGTTCCAACACTTCAATTCACTGTGCGAAGTGATTGGAGTGTTGCGTCACTTTCTAAATGCTGTACTTTCAGAGAAAATCACTTTCCTTTGAAAGTGCCTTAAGCTACTTACAAGCATTCAGCAGCAACTCACATGCATTTCTCTGAAAAAAAGCAGTCTGTTACAACACTTCAATTAACTGTGAAAAGTGAACGGATTGTTGCTTCACTTTGTAAATGCTGTAGTTACAGAGATAATCACTTTCTATTGAAACTGCCTTAAGGTACTTACAAGCATTCACCAGAAAAGCACATGCGTTTCTCAGAAAGAGAAGCATTCTTTTCCAACACTTCAATTCACTGTGCGAGGTGAATGGAGTGTTGCTTCACTTTCTAAGTGCTGTACTTTCAGAAAAAATCCCTTTTTTTTGAAACTGCCTTAAGCTACTTACAAAGCATTCACAAGCAAATCGCATGAATTTCTCTGAAAGAGAAGCAGTCTGTTCCAACACTTCAATTCACTGTGCGAAGTGAATGGAGTGTTGCTTCACTTTCTAAATGCTCTCCTTTGAGAGAAAATTACTCTCTTTTGTAACTGCCTGAAGCGACTTACAAGCAGTCACAAGATACTCACATCTGTTTCTCTGTAAGAGAAACAGTCTGTTGCAACACTTCAATTCACTGTTCGAAGTGAATGGAGTGTTGCTCCACTTTCTAAATGCTGTCCTTTCAGAGAAAATCACTTTCCTTTGAAAGTGCCTTAAGGTACTTACAAGCATTCAACAGAAATTCACATGCGTTTTTCTGAAAGAGAAGCAGTCTGTTGCAACACTTCAATTCACTGTGCAAAGTGAATGGAGTGTTGCTTCACTTTCAAAATGCTGTACTTTCAGAGAAAATCACTTTCCTTTGAAACTTCCTTAAACTACTTACAAGCATTCACCAGCAACTCACATGAGTTTCTCTGAAAGAGAAGCAGTCTGTTCCAACTCTTCAATTCACTGTGCGAAGTGAATGGAGTGTTGCGTCACTTTCTAAATGCTGTACTTTCAGAGAAAATCACTTTCCTTTGAAACTGCCTTAAGCGACTTACAAGCATTCACCAGCAACTCACTTGAGTTTCTCTGAAAGAGAAGCAGTCTGTTCCAACACTTCAATTCACTGTTCGATGTGAATGGAGTGTTGCTTCACTTTCAAATGCTGTACTTTCAGAGAAAATCACTTTCCTTTTAAACTGCCTTAAGCTACTTACAAGCATTCACGAGCAACTCACAATCATTTTTCTGAAAGAGAAGCAGTCTGTTCCAATACTTCAATTCACTGTGCGAAGTGAATGGAGGGTTGCTTCACTTTCAAAATGATGTACTTTCAGAGAAAATCACTTTCGTTTGAAACTGCCTTAAGCTACTTACAAGCATTCACATGACTAACTTGCGTTTCTCTGAAAGAGAAGCAGTCTGTTCCAACACTTCAATTCACTGTGTGAAGTGAATGGAGTGTTGCTTCACTTTCTAAGTGCTGTACTTTCAGAGAAAGTCACTTTCCTTTGAAACTGCCTTAAGCTACTTACAAGCATTCACCAGCAACTGACATGCATTTCTCTGAAAGAGAAGCAGACAGTTCCAACACTTCAATTCACTGTGCGAAGTGAATGGAGTGTTGCTTCACTTTCTAAATGCTGTTCTTTCAGAGAAAATCACTTTCCTTTGAAACAGTCTTAAGCTACTTACAAGCATTCTCCAGCAACTCACATGTGTTTCTCTGAAAGAGAAGCAGTCTGTTCCAACACTTCAATTCACTGTGCAAAGTAAATGCAGTGTTGCTTCACTTTCAAAATGCTGTACTTTCAGAGAAAGTCACTTTCCTTTGAAACTGCCTTAAGCTAATTACAAGCATTCACCAGCAACTGACATGCATTTCTCTGAAAAAAAGCAGTCTGTTACAACACTTCAATTAACTGTGAAAAGTGAACGGATTGTTGCTTCACTTTGTAAATGCTGTAGTTACAGAGATAATCACTTTCTATTGAAACTGCCTTAAGGTACTTACAAGCATTCACCAGAAAAGCACATGCGTTTTTCTGAAAGAGAAGCAGTCTGTTCCAACACTTCAATTCACTGTGCAAAGTGAATGGAGTGTTGCTTCACTTTCAAAATGCTGTACTTTCAGAGAAAATCACTTTCCTTTGAAACTTCCTTAAACTACTTACAAGCATTAAACAGCAACTCACATGAGTTTCTCTGAAAGAGAAGCAGTCTGTTCCAACTCTTCAATTCACTTTACGAAGTGAATGGAGTGTTGCGTCACTTTCTAAATGCTGTACTTTCAGAGAAAATCACTTTCCTTTGAAACTGCCTTAAGCGACTTACAAGCATTCACCAGCAACTCACATGAGTTTCTCTGAAAGAGAAGCAGTCTGTTCCAACACTTCAATTCACTGTGTGAAGTGAATGGAGTGTTGCTTCACTTTCTAAATCCTGTACTTTCAGAGAAAATCACTTTCCTTTGAAACTGCCTTAAGCTACTTACAAGCATTCACCAGCAACTCACATGCATTTCCCTGAAAGAGAAGCAGTCTGTTCCAACACTTCAATTCACTGTGCGAAGTCAATGGAGTGTTGCTTCACTTTCAAAATGCTGTACTTTCAGAGAAAATCACTTTCCTTTGAAAGTGCCTTAAGCGACTTACAAGCATTCACCAGCAACTCACATGCATTTCCCTGAAAGAGAAGCAGTCTGTTCCAACACTTCAATTCACTGTGCGAAGTGAATGGAGTGTTGCTTCACTTTCTAAATGCTCTCCTTTGAGAGAAAATTACTCTCTTTTGTAACTGCCTGAAGCGACTTACAAGCAGTCACAAGATACTCACATCTGTTTCTCTGTAAGAGAAACAGTCTGTTGCAACACTTCAATTCACTGTGCGAAGTGAATGGAGTGTTGCTCCACTTTCTAAATGCTGTCCTTTCAGAGAAAATCACTTTCCTTTGAAAGTGCCTTAAGGTACTTACAAGCATTCAACAGAAATTCACATGCGTTTTTCTGAAAGAGAAGCAGTCTGTTCCAACACTTCAATTCACTGTGCAAAGTGAATGGAGTGTTGCATCACTTTCTAAATGCTGTACTTTCAGAGAAAATCACTTTCCTTTGAAACTGCCTTAAGCTACTTACAAGCATTCACCAGCAACTCACATGAGTTTCTCTGAAAGAGAAGCAGTCTGTTCCAACACTTCAATTCACTGTGCGAAGTGAATGGAGTGTTGCGTCACTTTCTAAATCCTGTACTTTCAGAGAAAATCACTTTCCTTTGAAACTGCCTTAAGCTACTTACAAGCATTCACCAGCAACTCACATGAGTTTCTCTGAAAGAGAAGCAGTCTGTTCCAACACTTCAATTCACTGTGTGAAGTGAATGGAGTGTTGCTTCACTTTCTAAATCCTGTACTTTCAGAGAAAATCACTTTCCTTTGAAACTGCCTTAAGCTACTTACAAGCATTCACCAGCAACTCACATGAGTTTCTCTGAAAGAGAAGCAGTCTGTTCCAACACTTCAATTCACTGTGCGAAGTGAATGTGTTGTTGTTTCACTTTCTCAATGCTGTACTTTCAGAGACAATCACTCTTCTTTGAAAGTGCCATAAGCTACTCTCAAGCATTCACCAACAACTCTCATGCATTACTCTGAAAGAGAAGCAGTCTGTTCCAACACTTCAATTCAATGTGCGAAGTGAATGGAGTGTTGCTTCACTTTCTAAATGCTGTACTTTCAGAGAAAATCACTGTCCTTTGAAACTGCCTTAAGCCACTTACAAGCATTCACCAACAACTCACATGAGTTTCTCTGAAAGAGACGCAGTCTGTTCCAACACTTCAATTCACAGTGCAAAGTGAATGGAGTGTTGCTTCACTTTCGAAATGCTGTACTTTCAGAGAAAATCACTTTCCTTTGAAACTGCCTTAAACTACTTACAAGCATTCACCAGCAACTCACATGAGTTTATCTGAGAGACGCAGTCTGTTCCAACTCTTCATTCACTGTGCGAAGTGAATGGAGTGTTGCGTCACGTTTTAAATGCTGTACTTTCAGAGACAATCTCTTTCCTTTCAAAGTACCTTAAGCTACTTACAAGCATTCACCAGCAACTGACATGCATTTCTCTGAAAAAAAGCAGTCTGTTACAACACTTCAATTAACTGTGAAAAGTGAATGGATTGTTGCTTCACTTTGTAAATGCTGTAGTTACAGAGATAATCACTTTCTATTGAAACTGCCTTAAGGTACTTACAAGCATTCACCAGAAAAGCACATGCGTTTCTCAGAAAGAGAAGCATTCTTTTCCAACACTTCAATTCACTGTGCGAGGTGAATGGAGTGTTGCTTCACTTTCTAAGTGCTGTACTTTCAGAAAAAATCCCTTTTTTTTGAAACTGCCTTAAGCTACTTACAAGCATTCACAAGCAAATCGCATGAATTTCTCTGAAAGAGAAGCAGTCTGTTCCAACACTTCAATTCACTGTGCGAAGTGAATGGAGTGTTGCTTCACTTTCAAAATGCTGTACTTTCAGAGAAAATCACTTTCCTTTGAAAGTGCCTTAAGCGACTTACAAGCATTCACCAGCAACTCACATGCATTTCCCTGAAAGAGAAGCAGTCTGTTCCAACACTTCAATTCACTGTGCAAAGTGAATGGAGTGTTGCTTCACATTCAAAATGCTGTACTTTCAGAGAAAATCACTTTCCTTTGAAACTTCCTTAAACTACTTACAAGCATTCACCAGCAACTCACATGAGTTTCTCTGAAAGAGAAGCAGTCTGTTCCAACTCTTCAATTCACTTTGCGAAGTGAATGGAGTGTTGCGTCACTTTCTAAATGCTGTACTTTCAGAGAAAATCACTTTCCTTTGAAACTGCCTTAAGCGACTTACAAGCATTCACCAGCAACTCACATGAGTTTCTCTGAAAGAGAAGCAGTCTGTTCCAACATTTCAATTCACTGTGCGAAGTGAATGTGTTGTTGTTTCACTTTCTAAATGCTCTCCTTTCAGAGAAAATCACTCTTCTTTGAAAGTGCCTTAAGCTACTCACAAGCATTCACCAACAACTCTCATGCATTACTCTGAAAGAGAAGTAGTCTGTTCCAACACTTCAATTCACTGTGCGAAGTGAATGGAGTGTTGCTTCACTTTCTAAATGCTGTACTGTCAGAGAAAATCACTGTCCTTTGAAACTGCCTTAAGCTACTTACAAGCATTCACCAGCAAATCACATGAGTTTCTCTGAAAGAGAAGCAGTCTGTTCCAACACTTCAATTCACTGTTCGAAGTGAATGGAGTGTTGCTTCACTTTCAAAATGCTATACTTTCAGAGAAATTCACTTTCCTTTGAAATTGCCTTAAGCTACTTACAAGCATTCACGAGCAACTCACAATCATTTTTCTGAAAGAGAAGCAGTCTGTTCCAATACTTCAATTCACTGTGCGAAGTGAATGGAGGGTTGCTTCACTTTCAAAATGATGTACTTTCAGAGAAAATCACTTTCGTTTGAAACTGCCTTAAGCTGCTTACAAGCATTCACATGACTAACTTGCGTTTCTCTGAAATACAAGCAGTCTGTTCCAACACTTCAATTCACTGTGTGAAGTGAATGGAGTGTTGCTTCACTTTCTAAGTGCTGTACTTTCAGAGAAAGTCACTTTCCTTTGAAACTGCCTTACTACTTACAAGCATTCACCAGCAACTGACATGCATTTCTCTGAAAGAGAAGCAGACAGTTCCAACACTTCAATTCACTGTGCGAAGTGAATGGAGTGTTGCTTCACTTTCTAAATGCTGTTCTTTCAGAGAAAATCACTTTCCTTTGAAACAGTCTTAAGCTACTTACAAGCATTCTCCAGCAACTCACATGTGTTTCTCTGAAAGAGAAGCAGTCTGTTCCAACACTTCAATTCACTGTGCAAAGTGAATGCAGTGTTGCTTCACTTTCAAAATGCTGTACTTTCAGAGAAAATCACTTTCCTTTGAAACTGCCTTAAGCTACCAACATGCATTCACCAGCAACTCACATGCATTTCTCTGAAAGAGAAACAGTCTGTTCCAACACTTCAATTCACTGTGCGAAGTGAATGGAGTGTTGCTTCACTTTCTAAATGCTGTACTTTCAGAGATAATCACTTTCCTTTGAAAGTGCCTTAAGCTACTTACAAGCATTCACCAGCAACTCACATGAGTTTCTCTGAAAGAAAGGCAGTTTTTTCCAACACTTCAATTCACTGTGAGAAGTGAATGGAGTGTTGCTTCACTTTCTAAATGCTGTACTTTCAAAGAAAATCACTTTCCTTTGAAAGTGCCTTAAGCTACTTACAAGCATTCACCAGCAACTCACATGAGTTTCTCTGAAAGAAAGGCAGTTTTTTCTGACACTTCAATTCACTGTGCGAAGTGAATGGAGTTTTGCTTCACTTTCTAAATGCTGTACTTTCAGAGAAAATCACTTTAATTGAAACTACATTCAGCTACTTACAAGCATTCACCAGCAACTCACATGAGTTTCTCTGAAAGAGAAACAGTCTGTTCCAACACTTCAATTAACTGTGCAAAGTGAATGGAGTGTTGCTTCACTTTTTAAAGGCTGTACTTTCAGAGAAAATCACTTTCCTTTGAAACTGCCTTAATTTACTTACAAGCATTCACCAGCAACTCACATGAGTTTCTCTGAAAGACAAGCAGTCTGTTCCAACACTTCAATTCACTGTGCGAAGTCAATGGAGTGTTGCTTCACTTTCTAAATGCTGTACTTTCAGAGAAAATCACTTTCCTTTGAAAGTGCCTTAAGCGACTTACAAGCATTCACCAGCAACTCACATGAGTTTCTCTAAAAGAGAAGCAGTCTGTTCCAACTGTTCAATTCACTGTGCGAAGTGAATGGAGTGTTGCTTCACTTTCTACATTCTGTACTTTCAGAGAAAATCACTTGCCTTTCAAAGTACCTTAAGCTACTTACATGTATTCACCAGCAACTCTCATGTGTTCCTCTGAAAGAGAAGCAGTCTGTTCCAACACTTCAATTCACTGTGCGAAGTGAATGGAGTGTTGCTTCACTTTCTAAATGCTGTACTTTCAGAGAAAATCACTTTCCTTTGATACTGCCTTAAGCTACTTACAAGCATCACCAGCAACTCACATGAGTTTCTCTGAAAAAGAAGCAGTCTGTTCCAACACTTCAATTCACTGTGCGAAGTGAATGGAGTGTTGCTTGACTTTCTAAATGCTGTACTTTCAGAGAAAATCACTTTCCTTTGAAACTGCCTTAAGCTCCTTACAAGCATTCACCAGCAACTCACATGAGTTTCTCTGAAAGAGAAGCAGTCTGTTCCAACACTCCAATTCACTGTGTGAAGTGAATGGAGTGTTGCGTCACTTTCTAAATCCTATACTTTAAGAGAAAATCACTTTCCTTTGAAACTGCCTTAAGCTACTTACAAGCATTCACTAGCAAATCACATGAGTTTCTCTGAAAGAGAAGCAGTCTGTTCCAACACTTCAGTTCACTGTGCGAAGTGAATGGAGTATTGCGTCACTTTCTAAATGCTGTACTTTCAGATCAAATCACTCTTCTTTGAAAGTGCCTTAAGCTACTTACAAACATTCACCAACAACTCTCATGAATTACTCTGAAAGAGAAGCAGTCTGTTCCAACACTTCAATTCAATGTGCGAAGTGAATGGAGTATTGCGTCACTTTCTAAATGCTGTACTTTCAGAAAAAATCACTTTCCTTCGACACTGCCTTAAGCTACCTACAAGCATTCACCAGCATCTCACATGCATTTCTCTGAAAGAGAAGCAGTCTGTTTCAACACTTCAATTCACTGTGCGAAGTCAATGGAGTGTTACTTCACTTTCTAAATACTGTAGTTACAGAGAAAATCACTTTCCTTTGAATGTGCCTTAAGTTACTTACAAGCATTCACAAGAAACTCACATGCGTTTCTCTGAAAGAGAAGCAGTCTGTTCCAACACTTCAATTCAATGTGCGAAGTGAATGGAGTGTTGCTTCACTTTCTAAATGCTGTACTTTCAGAGAAAATCACTTTCTTTGAAAGTGCCTTAAGATAATTATAAGCATTCACAAGAAACGCACATGCATTTCTCTGAAAGAGAAGCTGTCTGTTCCAACACTTCAATTCACTTTGCGATGTCAATGGAGGGTTGCTTCACTTTTAAATGCTGTACTTTCAGAGAAAATCACTTTCCTTTGAAACTGCCTTAAGCTACTTACAATCATTCACCAGCAAGTCACATGAGTTTCTCTGAAAGAAAAGCAGTCTGTTCCCACACTTCAATTCACTGTGCAAAGTGAATGGAGTGTTGATTCACTTTCTAAATGCTGTACTTTCAGAAAAAATCACTTTCCTTCGACACTGCCTTAAGCTACCTACAAGCATTCACCAGAATCTCACATGCATTTCTCTGATAGAGAAGCAGACTGTTCCAACACTTCAATTCACTGTGCGAAGTCAACGGAGTGTTACTTCACTTTCTAAATACTGTAGTTACAAAGAAAATCACTTTCCTTTGAATGTGCCTTAAGCTACTTACAAGCATTCACAAGAAACTCACATGCGTTTCTCTGAAAGAGAAGCAGTCTGTTCCAACACTTCAATTCACTGTGCAAAGTGAATGGAGTGTTACTTCACTTTCTAAATGCTGTACTTTCAGAGAAAATCACTTTCCTTTGAATCTGCCTTAAGCTACTTACAAGCATTCACAAGAAACTAACATGCGTTTCTCTGAAAGAGAAGAAGTCCGTTCCAAGACATCAATTCACTGTGTGAAGTGATTGGAATGTTGATACACTTTCTAAATGCTGTACTTTCAGAGAAAATCACTTTCCTTTGAAACTGCCTTAAGCAACTTACAAGCATTCACCAGGAACTCACATGAGTTTCTATGAAAGAGAAGCAGTCTGTTCTAACACTTCAATTCACTGTGTGAGTCAATGGAGTGTTACTTCACTTTCTAAATACTGTAGTTACAGAGAAAATCACTTTCCTTTGAATGTGCCTTAAGTTACTTACAAGCATTCACAAGAAACTCACATGCGTTTCTCTGAAAGAGAAGCAGTCTGTTCCAACACTTCAATTCACTGTGCAAAGTGAATGGAGTGTTACTTCACTTTCTAAATGCTTTACTTTCAGAGAAAATCACTTTCCTTTGAAACTGCCTTAAGCTACTTACAAGCATTCACAAGAAACGAACATGCGTTTCTCTGAAAGAGAAGCAGTCTGTTCCAACACATCAATTCACTGTGTGAAGTGAATGGAATGTTGATTCACTTTCTAAATGCTGTACTTTCAGAGAAAATCACTTTCCTTTGAAACTGCCTTAAGCTACTTACAAGCATCACCAGCAACTCACATGAGTTTCTCTGAAAGAGAAGCAGTCTGTTCCAACACTTCAATTCACTGTGCGAAGTGAATGGAGTGTTGCTTGACTTTCTAAATGCTGTACTTTCAGAGAAAATCACTTTCCTTTGAAACTGCCTTAAGCTACTTACAAGCATTCACCAGCAACTCACATGAGTTTCTCTGAAAGAGAAGCAGTCTGTTCCAACACTCCAATTCACTGTGTGAAGTGAATGGAGTGTTGCGTCACTTTCTAAATCCTATACTTTAAGAGAAAATCACTTTCCTTTGAAACTGCCTTAAGCTACTTACAAGCATTCACTAGCAAATCACATGAGTTTCTCTGAAAGAGAAGCAGTCTGTTCCAACACTTCAGTTCACTGTGCGAAGTGAATGGAGTATTGCGTCACTTTCTAAATGCTGTACTTTCAGATCAAATCACTCTTCTTTGAAAGTGCCTTAAGCTACTTACAAACATTCACCAACAACTCTCATGAATTACTATGAAAGAGATGCAGTCTGTTCCAACACTTCAATTCAATGTGCGAAGTGAATGGAGTATTGCGTCACTTTCTAAATGCTGTACTTTCAGAAAAAATCACTTTCCTTCGACACTGCCTTAAGCTACCTACAAGCATTCACCAGCATCTCACATGCATTTCTCTGAAAGAGAAGCAGTCTGTTTCAACACTTCAATTCACTGTGCGAAGTCAATGGAGTGTTACTTCACTTTCTAAATACTGTAGTTACAGAGAAAATCACTTTCCTTTGAATGTGCCTTAAGTTACTTACAAGCATTCACAAGAAACTCACATGCGTTTCTCTGAAAGAGAAGCAGTCTGTTCCAACACTTCAATTCAATGTGCGAAGTGAATGGAGTGTTGCTTCACTTTCTAAATGCTGTACTTTCAGAGAAAATCACTTTCTTTGAAAGTGCCTTAAGATAATTATAAGCATTCACAAGAAACGCACATGCATTTCTCTGAAAGAGAAGCTGTCTGTTCCAACACTTCAATTCACTTTGCGATGTCAATGGAGGGTTGCTTCACTTTTAAATGCTGTACTTTCAGAGAAAATCACTTTCCTTTGAAACTGCCTTAAGCTACTTACAATCATTCACCAGCAAGTCACATGAGTTTCTCTGAAAGAAAAGCAGTCTGTTCCCACACTTCAATTCACTGTGCAAAGTGAATGGAGTGTTGATTCACTTTCTAAATGCTGTACTTTCAGAAAAAATCACTTTCCTTCGACACTGCCTTAAGCTACCTACAAGCATTCACCAGAATCTCACATGCATTTCTCTGATAGAGAAGCAGACTGTTCCAACACTTCAATTCACTGTGCGAAGTCAACGGAGTGTTACTTCACTTTCTAAATACTGTAGTTACAAAGAAAATCACTTTCCTTTGAATGTGCCTTAAGCTACTTACAAGCATTCACAAGAAACTCACATGCGTTTCTCTGAAAGAGAAGCAGTCTGTTCCAACACTTCAATTCACTGTGCAAAGTGAATGGAGTGTTACTTCACTTTCTAAATGCTGTACTTTCAGAGAAAATCACTTTCCTTTGAATCTGCCTTAAGCTACTTACAAGCATTCACAAGAAACTAACATGCGTTTCTCTGAAAGAGAAGAAGTCCGTTCCAAGACATCAATTCACTGTGTGAAGTGATTGGAATGTTGATACACTTTCTAAATGCTGTACTTTCAGAGAAAATCACTTTCCTTTGAAACTGCCTTAAGCAACTTACAAGCATTCACCAGGAACTCACATGAATTTCTATGAAAGAGAAGCAGTCTGTTCTAACACTTCAATTCACTGTGTGAGTCAATGGAGTGTTACTTCACTTTCTAAATACTGTAGTTACAGAGAAAATCACTTTCCTTTGAATGTGCCTTAAGTTACTTACAAGCATTCACAAGAAACTCACATGCGTTTCTCTGAAAGAGAAGCAGTCTGTTCCAACACTTCAATTCACTGTGCAAAGTGAATGGAGTGTTACTTCACTTTCTAAATGCTGTACTTTCAGAGAAAATCACTTTCCTTTGAAACTGCCTTAAGCTACTTACAAGCATTCACAAGAAACGAACATGCGTTTCTCTGAAAGAGAAGCAGTCTGTTCCAACACATCAATTCACTGTGTGAAGTGAATGGAATGTTGATTCACTTTCTAAATGCTGTACTTTCAGAGAAAATCACTCTCCTTTGAAACTGCCTTAAGCTACTTACAAGCATCACCAGCAACTCACATGAGTTTCTCTGAAAGAGAAGCAGTCTGTTCCAACACTTCAATTCACTGTGCGAAGTGAATGGAGTGTTGCTTGACTTTCTAAATGCTGTACTTTCAGAGAAAATCACTTTCCTTTGAAACTGCCTTAAGCTACTTACAAGCATTCACCAGCAACTCACATGAGTTTCTCTGAAAGAGAAGCAGTCTGTTCCAACACTCCAATTCACTGTGTGAAGTGAATGGAGTGTTGCGTCACTTTCTAAATCCTATACTTTAAGAGAAAATCACTTTCCTTTGAAACTGCCTTAAGCTACTTACAAGCATTCACTAGCAAATCACATGAGTTTCTCTGAAAGAGAAGCAGTCTGTTCCAACACTTCAGTTCACTGTGCGAAGTGAATGGAGTATTGCGTCACTTTCTAAATGCTGTACTTTCAGATCAAATCACTCTTCTTTGAAAGTGCCTTAAGCTACTTACAAACATTCACCAACAACTCTCATGAATTACTATGAAAGAGATGCAGTCTGTTCCAACACTTCAATTCAATGTGCGAAGTGAATGGAGTATTGCGTCACTTTCTAAATGCTGTACTTTCAGAAAAAATCACTTTCCTTCGACACTGCCTTAAGCTACCTACAAGCATTCACCAGCATCTCACATGCATTTCTCTGAAAGAGAAGCAGTCTGTTTCAACACTTCAATTCACTGTGCGAAGTCAATGGAGTGTTACTTCACTTTCTAAATACTGTAGTTACAGAGAAAATCACTTTCCTTTGAATGTGCCTTAAGTTACTTACAAGCATTCACAAGAAACTCACATGCGTTTCTCTGAAAGAGAAGCAGTCTGTTCCAACACTTCAATTCAATGTGCGAAGTGAATGTCGTGTTGCTTCACTTTCTAAATGCTGTACTTTCAGAGAAAATCACTTTCTTTGAAAGTGCCTTAAGATAATTATAAGCATTCACAAGAAACGCACATGCATTTCTCTGAAAGAGAAGCTGTCTGTTCCAACACTTCAATTCACTTTGCGATGTCAATGGAGGGTTGCTTCACTTTTAAATGCTGTACTTTCAGAGAAAATCACTTTCCTTTGAAACTGCCTTAAGCTACTTACAATCATTCACCAGCAAGTCACATGAGTTTCTCTGAAAGAAAAGCAGTCTGTTCCCACACTTCAATTCACTGTGCAAAGTGAATGGAGTGTTGATTCACTTTCTAAATGCTGTACTTTCAGAAAAAATCACTTTCCTTCGACACTGCCTTAAGCTACCTACAAGCATTCACCAGAATCTCACATGCATTTCTCTGATAGAGAAGCAGACTGTTCCAACACTTCAATTCACTGTGCGAAGTCAACGGAGTGTTACTTCACTTTCTAAATACTGTAGTTACAAAGAAAATCACTTTCCTTTGAATGTGCCTTAAGCTACTTACAAGCATTCACAAGAAACTCACATGCGTTTCTCTGAAAGAGAAGCAGTCTGTTCCAACACTTCAATTCACTGTGCAAAGTGAATGGAGTGTTACTTCACTTTCTAAATGCTGTACTTTCAGAGAAAATCACTTTCCTTTGAATCTGCCTTAAGCTACTTACAAGCATTCACAAGAAACTAACATGCGTTTCTCTGAAAGAGAAGAAGTCCGTTCCAAGACATCAATTCACTGTGTGAAGTGATTGGAATGTTGATACACTTTCTAAATGCTGTACTTTCAGAGAAAATCACTTTCCTTTGAAACTGCCTTAAGCAACTTACAAGCATTCACCAGGAACTCACATGAGTTTCTATGAAAGAGAAGCAGTCTGTTCTAACACTTCAATTCACTGTGTGAGTCAATGGAGTGTTACTTCACTTTCTAAATACTGTAGTTACAGAGAAAATCACTTTCCTTTGAATGTGCCTTAAGTTACTTACAAGCATTCACAAGAAACTCACATGCGTTTCTCTGAAAGAGAAGCAGTCTGTTCCAACACTTCAATTCACTGTGCAAAGTGAATGGAGTGTTACTTCACTTTCTAAATGCTGTACTTTCAGAGAAAATCACTTTCCTTTGAAACTGCCTTAAGCTACTTACAAGCATTCACAAGAAACGAACATGCGTTTCTCTGAAAGAGAAGCAGTCTGTTCCAACACATCAATTCACTGTGTGAAGTGAATGGAATGTTGATTCACTTTCTAAATGCTGTACTTTCAGAGAAAATCACTTTCCTTTGAAACTGCCTTAAGCTACTTACAAGCATCACCAGCAACTCACATGAGTTTCTCTGAAAGAGAAGCAGTCTGTTCCAACACTTCAATTCACTGTGCGAAGTGAATGGAGTGTTGCTTGACTTTCTAAATGCTGTACTTTCAGAGAAAATCACTTTCCTTTGAAACTGCCTTAAGCTACTTACAAGCATTCACCAGCAACTCACATGAGTTTCTCTGAAAGAGAAGCAGTCTGTTCCAACACTTCAATTCATTGTGCGAAGTGAATGTGTTGTTGTTTCACTTTCTAAATGCTGTACTTTCAGAGAAAATCACTTTCCTTTGATAGTGCCTTAAGCTTCTTACAAGCATTCACCAGCAACTCACATACATTTCTCTGAAAGAGAAGCAGTTTGTTCCAACACTTCAATTCACTGTGCAAAATGAATGGAGTGTTGCTTAGCTTTCTAAATGCTGTACTTTCAGAGAAAATCACTTTCCTTTGAAATTGCCTTAAGCTACTTACAAGCATTCACCAGCAACTCACATGTGTTTCTCAGAAAGAGAAGCAGTCTGTTCCAACACTTCAAATCACTGTGTGAATTGAATGGAGTGTTGCGTCACTTTCTTAATCCTGTACTTTCAGAGAAAATCACTTTCCTTTGAAACTGCCTTAAGCTAATTACAAGCATTCACCAGCAACTCACATGAGTTTCTCTGAAAGAGGAGCAGTCTGTTCCAACACTTCAATTCATGTGCGAAGTGAATGTGTTGTTGTTTCACTTTCTAAATGCTGTACTTTGATAGAAAATCACTCTTCTTTGAAAGTGCCTTAAGTTACTTACAAGCATTCACCAACAACTCTCATGCATTACTATGAAAGAGAAGCAGTCTGTTCCAACACTTCAATTCAATGTGCGAAGTGAATGGAGTGTTGCTTCACTTTCTAAATGCTGTACTTTCAGAGAAAATCACTTTCTTTGAAACTGCCTTAAGCTACTTACAAGCATTCACCAGCAACTCACATGTGTTTCTCTGAAAGAGAAGCACTCTGTTCCAACACTTCAATTCACTGTGCAAAGTGAATGGAGTGTTGCTTCACTTTCTAAATGCTGTACTTTCAGAGAAAATCACTTTCCTTTGAAACTGCCTTAAGCTACTTACAAGCATTCACAAGCAACTCACATGAGTTTCTCTGAAAGGGAAGCAGTCTGTTCCAACTCTTCAATTCACTGTGCGAAGTGAATGGAGTGTTGCGTCACTTTCTAAATGCTGTACTTTCAGAGAAAATCACTTTCCTTTCAATGTACCTTAAGATACTTACAAGCATTCACCAGAAACTCACATGAGTTTCTATGAAAGAGAAGCAGTCTGTTCCAACACTTCAATTCACTGCGCGAAGTGAATGTGTTGTTGTGTCACTTTCTAAATGCTGTACTTTCAGAGAAAATCACTTTCCTTTGAAACTACCTTAAGCTACTTACAAGCATTCACCAGCAGCTCACATGAGTTTCTCTGAAAGAAAAGCAGTCTGTTCCAACACTTCAATTCACTGTGTGAAGTGAATGGAGTGTTGCGTCACTTTCTAAATCCTGTACTTTCAGAGAAAATCACTTTCCTTTGAAAGTGCCTTAAGCTACTTACAAGCATTCACCAGCAACTCACATGAGTTTCTCTGAAAGAGAAGCATTCTGTTCCAACACTTCAATTCACAGTGAGAAGTGAATGGAGTATTGCTTCACTTTCTAAATGCTGTCCTTTCAGAGAAAATCACTTTCCTTTGAAAGTGCCTTAAGCTACTTACAAGCATTCACAAGAAACTCACATGCATTTCCCTGAAAGAGAAGCAGTCTGTTCCAACACTTCAATTCACTGTGCGAAGTGAATGGAGTGTTGCTTCACTTTCTACATGCGCTCCTTTTAGAGAAAATCACTCTCTTTTGAAACTACCTGAAGTGACTTACAAGCATTCACAAGAAACTCACATCTGTTTCTCTGAAAGAGAAGCAGTCTGTTCCAACACTTCAATTCACTCTGCGAAGTCAATGGAGTGTTAAGTCACTTTCTAAATGCTGTAGTTACAAAGAAAATCACTTTCCTTTGAATGTGCCTTAAGTTACTTACAAGCATTCCCAAGAAACGCACATGCGTTTCTCTGAAAGAGAAGCAGTCTGCTCCAACACTTCAATTCACTGTGCTAAGTAAATGGAGTGTTTCTTCACTTTCTAAATGCTGTACTTTCAGAGAAAATCACTTTCCTTTGAAATTGCCTTAAGCTACTTACAAGCATTCACAAGAAACTAACATGCGTTTCTCTGAAAGAGAAGCAGTCTGTTACGACACTTCAATTCACTGTGCAAAGTCAATGGAGTGTTGCTTCACTTTCTAAATGCTGTACTTTCAGAGAAAATCACTTTCCTTTGAAACTGCCTTAAGATAATTTCAAGCATTCACCAGCAACTCACATGACTTTCCCTGAAAGAGAAGCAGTCTGTTCCAACACTTCAATTCACTGTTCAAAGTGAATGGAGTGTTGCGTCACTTTCTAAATCCTGTACTTTCACAGAAAATCACTTTCCTTTGAAACTGCCTTAAGCTACTTACAAGCATTCACAAGAAACTAACATGTGTTTCTCTGAAAGAGAAGCAGTCTGTTCCAACACTTCAGTTCACTGTGCGAAGTGAATGGAGTGTTGCATCACTTTCTAAATGCTGTACTTTGAGAGAAAATCACTCTTCTTTGAAAGTGCCTTAAGTTACTTACAAGCATTTACCAACAACTCTCATGCATTACTCTGAAAGAGAAGCAGTCTGTTCCAACACTTCAATTCAATGTGCGAAGTGAATGGAGTGTTGCTACGCTTTCTAAATGCTGTTGTTACAGAGATAATCACTTCTTTTTGAAACTGCCTTAAGCTACCTACAAGAATTCAACAGCAACTCACATGCATTTCTCTGAAAGAGAAGCAGTCTGTTCCAACACTACACTTCACTGTGTGAAGTGAATGGAGTGTTGCGTCACTTTCTAAATCCTGTATTTTCAGAGAAAATCACTTTCCTTTGAAACTGCCTTAAGCTACTTACAAGCATTCACCAGCAACTCACATGAGTTTCTCTGAAAGGAAAGCAGTCAGTTCCAACTCTTCAAATCACTGTGCGAAGGAAAGGAGTGTTGCGTCACTTTCTAAATGCTGTACTTTCAGAGAAAATCACTTTCCTTTCAAAGTACCTTAAGCTACTTACAAGCATTCACCAGCAACTCACATGAGTTTCTCTGAAATAGAAGCAGTCTGTTCCAACACTTCAATTCATTGTGCGAAGTGAATGTGTTGTTGTTTCACTTTCTAAATGCTGTACTTTCAGAGAAAATCACTTTTATTTGAAAGTGCCTTAAGCTTCTTACAAGCATTCACCAGCAACTCACATACATTTCTCTGAAAGAGAAGCAGTTTGTTCCAACACTTCAATTCACTGTGCAAAATGAATGGAGTGTTGCTTCACTTTCTAAATGCTGTACTTTCAGAGAAAATCACTTTCCTTTGAAATTGCCTTAAGCTACTTACAAGCATTCACCAGCAACTCACATGAGTTTCTCTGAAAGAGGAGCAGTCTGTTCCAACACTTCAAATCACTGTGTGAATTGAATGGAGTGTTGCGTCACTTTCTTAATCCTGTACTTTCAGAGAAAATCACTTTCCTTTGAAACTGCCTTAAGCTAATTACAAGCATTCACCAGCAACTCACATGAGTTTCTCTGAAAGAGGAGCAGTCTGTTCCAACACTTCAATTCATGTGCGAAGTGAATGTGTTGTTGTTTCACTTTCTAAATGCTGTACTTTGATAGAAAATCACTCTTCTTTGAAAGTGCCTTAAGTTACTTACAAGCATTCACCAACAACTCTCATGCATTACTATGAAAGAGAAGCAGTCTGTTCCAACACTTCAATTCAATGTGCGAAGTGAATGGAGTGTTGCTTCACTTTCTAAATGCTGTACTTTCAGAGAAAATCACTTTCCTTTGAAACTGCCTTAAGCTACTTACAAGCATTCACCAGCAACTCACATGAGTTTCTCTGAAAGATTAGCAGTCTGTTCCAACACTTCAAATCACTGTGCGAACTTAATGGAGTGTTGCTTCACTTTCTAAATGCTGTACTTTCAGAGAAAATCACTTTCTTTGAATGTGCCTTAAGCTACTTACAAGCATTCACAAGAAACTCACATGCCATTCTCTGAAAGAGAAGCACTCTATTCCAACACTTCAATTCACTGTGTGAAGTGAATGGAGTGTTGCTTCACTTTCTAAATGCTGTAATTTCAGAGAAATTCACTTTCCTTTGAAAGTGCCTTAAGCTACTTACAAGCATTCACCAGCAACTCACATGAGTTTCTCTGAAAGAGAAGCAGTCTGTTCCAACACTTCAATTCACTGCGCGAAGTGAATGGAGTGTTGCTTCACTTTCTACATGTGCTCCTTTTAGAGAAAATCACTCTCTTTTGAAACTACCTGAAGTGACTTACAAGCATTCACAAGAAACTCACATCTGTTTCTCTGAAAGAGAAGCAGTCTGTTCCAACACTTCAATTCACTGTGCAAAGTGAATGGAGTGTTCCTTCACATTCTAAATGCTGTCCTTTCAGAGAAAATCACTTTCCTTTGAAGGTGCTTTAAGCTACTTACAAGCAATCACAAAAAACTCACATCCCTTTCTCTGAAAGAGAAGCAGTCTGTTCCAACACTTCAATTCACTGTGCGAAGTCAATGGAGTGTTACTTCAATTTCTAAATGCTGTAGTTACAGAGAAAATCACTTTCCTTTGAATGTGCCTTAAGTTACTTACAAGCATTCACAAGAAACTCACATGCGTTTCTCTGAAAGAGAAGCAGTATGATCCAACACTTCAATTCACTGTGCTAAGTAAATCGAGTGTTACTTCACTTTCTAAATGCTGTACTTTCAGAGAAAATTACTTTCCTTTGAAACTGCGTTAAGCTACTTACAAGCATTCACAGGAAACTAACATGCGTTTCTCTGAAAGAGAAGCACTCTGTTCCAACACTTCCATTCACTGTGTGAAGTGAATGGAGTGTTGCTTCATTTTCTAAATGCTGTAATTTCAGAGAAAATCACTTTCCTTTGAAACTGCCTTAAGCTGATTACAAGCATTCACAAGAAACTCACATGCCATTCTCTGAAAGAGAAGCACTCTGTTCCAACACTTCAATTCACTGTGCGAAGTCAATGGAGTGTTACTTCACTTTCTAAATGCTGTAGTTACAGAGAAAATCACTTTCCTTTGAATGTGCCTTAAGTTACTTACAAGCACTCACAAGAAACTCACATGCGTTTCTCTGAAAGAGAAGCAGTCTGATCCAACACTTCAATTCACTGTGCTAAGTAAATCGAGTGTTACTTCACTTTCTAAATGCTGTACTTTCAGAGAAAATCACTTTCCTTTGAAACTGGCTTAAACTACTTACAAGCATTCACCAGCAACTCAAATGAGTTTCTCTGAAAGGGAAGCTGTCGGTTCCAACTCTTCAATTCACTGTGTGAAGTGAATGGAGTGTTGCGTCACTTTCTAAATGCTGTACTTTCAGAGAAAATCACTTTACTTTCAAAGTACCTTAAGCTACTTACAAGCATTCACCAGCTACTCACATGAGTTTTTCTGAAAGAGAAGCAGTCTGTTCCAACACTTCAATTCACTGTGCGAAGTGAATGTGTTCTTGTTTCACTTTCTAAATGCTGTACTTTCAGAGAAAATCACTTTCCTTTGAAACTGCCTTGGGCTACTTACAAGCATTCACCAGCAACTCACATGAGTTTCTCTGAAAGAGAAGCAGATTGTTCCAACTCTTCAATTCACTGTGCGAAGTGAATAGAGTGTTGCTTCACTTTCTAAATCCTGTACTTTCAGAGAAAATCACTTTCCTTTGAAACTGCCTTAAGCTACTTACAAGCATTCACCAGCAACTCACATGTGTTTCTCAGAAAGAGAAGCAGTCTGTTTCAACACTTCAATTCACAGTGAGAAGTGAATGGAGTATTGCTTCACTTTCTAAATGCTGTCCTTTCAGAGAAAATCACTTTCCTTTGAAAGTGCCTTAAGCTACTTACAAGCATTCACAAGAAACTCACATGCATTTCCCTGAAAGAGAAGCAGTCTGTTCCAACACTTCAATTCACTGTGCGAAGTGAACAGAGTGTTCCTTCACTTTCTAAATGCTGTACCTTCAGAAAAAATCACTTTCCTTTGACACTGCCTTAAGCTACCTACAAGCATTCACCAGCATCTCACATGCATTTCTCTGAAAGAGAAGCAGTCTGTTCCAACACTTCAATTGACCGTGCGAAGTCAATGGAGTGTTACTTCACTTTCTAAATGCTGTAGTTACAGAGAAAATCACTTTCCTATGAACGTGCCTTAAATTACTTACAAGCATTCACAAGAAACTCACATGCGTTTCTCTGAAAGAGAAGCAGTCTGTTCCAACACTTCAATTCACTGTGCTAAGTAAATGGAGTGTTACTTCACTTTCTAAATGCTGTACTTTCAGAGAAAATCACTTTCCTTTGAAACTGCCTTAAGTTACTTACAAGCATTCACCAGCACCTCACATGAGTTTCTCTGAAAGAGAAGCAGTCTGTTCCAACACTTCAATTCACTGTGCGAAGTGAATGTGTTCTTGTTTCACTTTCTAAATGCTGTACTTTCAGAGAAAATCACTTTCCTTTGAAACTGCCTTAAGCTAATTTCAAGCATTCACCAGCAACTCACATGAGTTTCTCTGAAAAAGAAGCAGTCTGTTCCAACTCTTCAATTCACTGTGCGAAGTGAATGGAGTGTTGCGTCACTTTCTAAATCCTGTACTTTCAGAGAAAATCACTTTCCTTTGAAACTGCCTTAAGCTACTGCAAGCATTCACCAGCAACTCACATAAGTTTCTCTGAAAGAGAGGCAGTCTGTTCCAACACTTCAATTCACTGTGCAATGTGAATGGAGTGTTGCTTCACTTTCTAAATGCTGTACTTTCAGAGAAAATTACTTTCCTTTGAAACTGCGTTAAGCTACTTACAAGCATTCACAGGAAACTAACATGCGTTTCTCTGAAAGAGAAGCACTCTGTTCCAACACTTCCATTCACTGTGTGAAGTGAATGGAGTGTTGCTTCATTTTCTAAATGCTGTAATTTCAGAGAAAATCACTTTCCTTTGAAACTGCCTTAAGCTGATTACAAGCATTCACAAGAAACTCACATGCCATTCTCTGAAAGAGAAGCACTCTGTTCCAACACTTCAATTCACTGTGCGAAGTCAATGGAGTGTTACTTCACTTTCTAAATGCTGTAGTTACAGAGAAAATCACTTTCCTTTGAATGTGCCTTAAGTTACTTACAAGCACTCACAAGAAACTCACATGCGTTTCTCTGAAAGAGAAGCAGTCTGATCCAACACTTCAATTCACTGTGCTAAGTAAATCGAGTGTTACTTCACTTTCTAAATGCTGTACTTTCAGAGAAAATCACTTTCCTTTGAAACTGGCTTAAACTACTTAGAAGCATTCACCAGCAACTCACATGAGTTTCTCTGAAAGGGAAGCTGTCGGTTCCAACTCTTCAATTCACTGTGTGAAGTGAATGGAGTGTTGCGTCACTTTCTAAATGCTGTACTTTCAGAGAAAATCACTTTACTTTCAAAGTACCTTAAGCTACTTACAAGCATTCACCAGCAACTCACATGAGTTTCTCTGAAAGAGAAGCAGTCTGTTCCAACACTTCAATTCACTGTGCGAAGTGAATGTGTTCTTGTTTCACTTTCTAAATGCTGTACTTTCAGAGAAAATCACTTTCCTTTGAAACTGCCTTAAGCTACTTACAAGCATTCACCAGCAACTCACATGAGTTTCTCTGAAAGAGAAGCAGATTGTTCCAACTCTTCAATTCACTGTGCGAAGTGAATAGAGTGTTGCTTCACTTTCTAAATCCTGTACTTTCAGAGAAAATCACTTTCCTTTGAAACTGCCTTAAGCTACTTACAAGCATTCACCAGCAACTCACATGTGTTTCTCAGAAAGAGAAGCAGTCTGTTTCAACACTTCAATTCACAGTGAGAAGTGAATGGAGTATTGCTTCACTTTCTAAATGCTGTCCTTTCAGAGAAAATCACTTTCCTTTGAAAGTGCCTTAAGCTACTTACAAGCATTCACAAGAAACTCACATGCATTTCCCTGAAAGAGAAGCAGTCTGTTCCAACACTTCAATTCACTGTGCGAAGTGAACAGAGTGTTCCTTCACTTTGTAAATGCTGTACCTTCAGAAAAAATCACTTTCCTTTGACACTGCCTTAAGCTACCTACAAGCATTCACCAGCATCTCACATGCATTTCTCTGAAAGAGAAGCAGTCTGTTCCAACACTTCAATTGACCGTGCGAAGTCAATGGAGTGTTACTTCACTTTCTAAATGCTGTAGTTACAGAGAAAATCACTTTCCTATGAACGTGCCTTAAATTACTTACAAGCATTCACAAGAAACTCACATGCGTTTCTCTGAAAGAGAAGCAGTCTGTTCCAACACTTCAATTCACTGTGCTAAGTAAATGGAGTGTTACTTCACTTTCTAAATGCTGTACTTTCAGAGAAAATCACTTTCCTTTGAAACTGCCTTAAGTTACTTACAAGCATTCACCAGCAACTCACATGAGTTTCTCTGAAAGAGAAGCAGTCTGTTCCAACACTTCAATTCACTGTGCGAAGTGAATGTGTTCTTGTTTCACTTTCTAAATGCTGTACTTTCAGAGAAAATCACTTTCCTTTGAAACTGCCTTAAGCTACTTTCAAGCATTCACCAGCAACTCACATGAGTTTCTCTGAAAAAGAAGCAGTCTGTTCCAACTCTTCAATTCACTGTGCGAAGTGAATGGAGTGTTGCTTCACTTTCTAAATCCTGTACTTTCAGAGAAAATCACTTTCCTTTGAAACTGCCTTAAGCTACTGCAAGCATTCACCAGCAACTCACATAAGTTTCTCTGAAAGAGAGGCAGTCTGTTCCAACACTTCAATTCACTGTGCAATGTGAATGGAGTGTTGCTTCACTTTCTAAATGCTGTACTTTCAGAGAAAATCACTTTCCTTTGAAAGTACCTTAAGCTACTTACAAGCATTCACCAGCAACTCACATGAGTTTCTCTGAAAGAGAAGCAGTCTGTTCCAACACTTCAATTCACTGTGTGAATTGAATGGAGTGTTGCGTCACTTTCTAAATCCTGTATTTTCAGAGAAAATCACTTTCCTTTGAAACTGCCTTAAGCTAATTACAAGCATTCACCAGCAACTCACATGAGTTTCTCTGAAAGAGGAGCAGTCTGTTCCAACACTTCAATTCACTGTCCGAAGTGAATGTGTTGTTGTTTCACTTTCTAAATGCTGTACTTTGAGAGAAAATCACTCTTCTTTGAAAGTGCCTTAAGTTACTTACAAGCATTCACCAACAACTCTCATGCATTACTCTGAAAGAGAAGCAGTCTGTTCCAACACTTCAATTCAATGTGCGAAGTGAATGGAGTGTTGCTTCACTTTCTAAATCCTGTACTTTCAGAGATAATCACTTTCCTTTGAAACTGCCTTAAGCTACTTACAAGCATTCACCAGCAACTCACATGAGTTTCTCTGAAAGAAAAGCAGTCTGTTCCAACACTTCAATTCACTGTATGAAGTGAATGGAGTGTTGCGTCACTTTCTAAATCCTGTACTTTCAGAGAAAATCAATTTCCTTTGAAACTGCCTTAAGCTACTTACAAGCATTCACCAGCAACTCACATGAGTTTCTCTGAAAGAGAAGCAGTCTGTTCCAACACTTCAAATGACAGTGAGAAGTGAATGGAGTATTGCTTCACTTTCTAAATGCTGTCCTTTCAGAGAAAATCACTTTCCTTTGAAAGTGCTTTAAGCTACTTACAAGCATTCACAAGAAACTCACATGCATTTACCTGAAAGAGAAGCAGTCTGTTCCAACACTTCAATTCACTGTGCGAAGTGAATGGAGTGTTGCTTCACTTTCTACATGCGCTTCTTTTAGAGAAAATCACTCTCTTTTGAAACTACCTGAAGTGACTTACAAGCAGTCACAAGAAACTCACATCTGTTTCTCTGAAAGAGAAGCAGTCTGTTCCAACACTTCAATTCACTGTGCAAAGTGAATGGAGTGTTCCTTCACATTTTAAATGCTGTCCTTTCAGAGAAAATCACTTTCCTTTGAAGGTGCCTTAAACTACTTACAAGCATTCACAAAAAACTCACATCCGTTTCTCTGAAAGAGAAGCAGTCTGTTCCAACACTTCAATTCAATGTGCGAAGTGAATGGAGTGTTGCTTCACTTTTTAAATGCTGTACTTTCAGAGAAAATCATTTTCCTTTGAAAGTGCCTTAAGCTACTTACAAGCATTCACCAGCAACTCACATGAGTTTCTCAGAGAGAAGCAGTCTGCTCCAACACTTAAATTCACTGTGCGAAGTGAATGTGTTGTTGTTTCACTTTCTAAATGATGTATTTTCAGAGAAAATCACTTTCCTTTGAAAGAGCCTTAAGCTACTTACAAGCATTCACAGGAAACTCACATGCGTTTCTCTGAAAGAGAAGCACTCTGTTCCAACACTTCAATTCATTGTGCGAAGTGAATGGAGTGTTCCTTCACTTTCTAAATGCTGTACCTTCAGAAAAAATCACTTTACTTTGACACTGCCTTAACATACCTACAAGCATTCACCAGCATCTCACATCTCTGAAAGAGAAGCAGTCTGTTCCAACACTTCAATTCACTGTGCGAAGTCAATGGAGTGTTACTTCACTTTCTAAATGCTGTAGTTACAGAGAAAATCACTTTCCTTTGAATGTGCCTTAAGCTACTTACAAGCATTCACAAGAAACTAACATGCGTTTCTCTGAAAGAGAAGCAGTCTGTTACAACACATCAATTCACTGTGTGAAGTGAATGGAATGTTGATTCACTTTCTAAATGCTGTATTTTCAGAGAAAAACACTTTCCTTTGAAAGTGCCTTAAGCTACTTACAAGCATTCACCAGCAACTCACATGAGTTTCTCTGAAAGAGAAGCAGTCTGTTCCATTACTTCAATTCACTGTGCGAAGTGAATGGATTGTTGCGTCACTTTCTACATGCTGTACTTTCAGAGAAAATAACTTTCCTTTGACACTGCCTTAAGCTACCTACAAGCATTCACCAGCATCTCACATGCATTTCTCTTAAAGAGAAGCAGTCTGTTCCAACACTTCAATTCACTGTGCGAAGTCAATGGAGTGTTACTTCACTTTCTAAATGCTGTAGTTACAGAGAAAATAACTTTCCTTTGATAGTGCCTTAAGCTACTTGCAAGCATTCACCAGCAACTCACATGAGTTTCTCTGAAAGAGAAGCAGTCTGTTCCAACACTTCAATTCACTGTGCAAAGTGAATGGAGTGTTGCTTCACATTCTAAATGCTGTACTTTCAGAGAAAATCACTTTCCTTTGAAACTGCCTTAAGCTACTTACAAGCAATCACCAGCAACTCACATGAGTTTCTCTGAAAGAGAAGCACTCTATTCCAACACTTCAATTCACTGTGCGAAGTGAATGTGTTGTTGTTTCACTTTGTCAATGATGTATTTTCAGAGAAAATCACTTTCCTTTGAAAGAGCCTTAAGCTACTTATAAGCATTCACAAGAAACTCACATGCGTTTCTCTGAAAGAGAAGCACTCTGTTCCAACACTTCAATTCACTATGCGAAGTGAATGGAGTGTTGCGTCACTTTATAATTGCTGTACTTTCAGAGAAAATCACTTTCCTTTCAAAGTACCTTAAGCTACTTACAAGCATTCACCAGCATCTCACATGAGTTTCTCTGAAAGAGAAGCAGTCTGTTCCAACACTTCAATTCAGTGTGCAAAGTGAATGTGTTCTTGTTTCACTTTCTAAATGCTGTACTTTCAGAGAAAATCACTTTCCTTTGAAACTGCCTTAAGCTACTTACAAGCATTCACCAGCAACTCACATGAGTTTCTCTGAAAGAGAAGCAGTCTGTTCCAACTCTTCAATTCACTGTGCGAAGTGAATGGAGTGTTGCATCACTTTCTAAATCTGTACTTTCAGAGAAAATCACTTTCCTTTGAAACTGCCTTAAGCTACTTACAAGCATTCACCAGCAACTCACATGAGTTTCTCTGAAAGAGAAGCAGTCTGTTCCAACACTTCAATTCACAGTGAGAAGTGAATGGAGTATTGCTTCACTTTCTAAATGCTGTCCTTTCAGAGAAAATCACTTTCCTTTGAAAGTACCTTAAGCTACTTACAAGCATTCACAAGAAACTCACATGCATTTCCCTAAAAGAGAAGCAGTCTGTTCCAACACTTCAACTCACCGTGCGAAGTCAATGGAGGGTTACTTCACTTTCTAAATGCTGTAGTTAAAGAGAAAATCACTATCCTATTAACGTGCCTTAAGTTACTTACAAGCATTCACAAGAAACTCACATGCGTTTATCTGAAAGAGAAACAGTCTGTTCCAACACTTCAATTCACTGTGCAAAGTAAATGGAGTGTTACTTCACTTTCTAAATGCGGTACTTTCAGAGAAAATCACTTTCCTTTGAAACTGCCTTAATCTACTTACAAGCATTCACAAGAAACTAACATGCGTTTCTCTGAAAGAGCAGCAGTCTGTTACAACACATCAATTCACTGTGTGAAGTGAATGGAATGTTGATTCACTTTTTATATGCTGTACTTTCAGAAAATATCACTTTCCTTTGAAAGTGCCTTAAGCTACTTACAAGCATTCTCCAGCAACTCACATGAGTTTCTCTGAAAGAGAAGCAGTCTGTTCCAACACTTCAATTCACTGTGCGAAGTGAATGTGTTCTTGTTTCACTTTCTAAATGCTCTACTTTCAGAGAAAATCACTTTCCTTTGAAACTGCCTTAAGCTACTTACAAGCATTCACCAGCAACTCACATGAGTTTCTCTGAAAAAGAAGCATTCTGTTCCAACTCTTCAATTCACTGTGCGAAGTGAATGGAGTGTTGCGTTACTTTCTAAATCCTGTACTTTCAGAGAAAATCACTTTCCTTTGAAACTGCCTTAAGCTACTTACAAGCATTCACCAGCAACTCACATGAGTTTCTCTGAAAGAGAAGCTGTCTGTTCCAACCCTTCAATTCACAGTGAGAAGTGAATGGAGTATTGCTTCACTTTCTAAATGCTGTCCTTTCAGAGAAAATCACTTTCCTTTGAAAGTGCCTTAAGCTACTTACAAGCATTCACAAGAAACTCACATGCATTTCCCTGAAAGAGAAGCAGTCTGTTCCAACACTTCAATTCACTGTGCGAAGTGAACAGAGTGTTCCTTCACTTTCTAAATGCTGTACCTTCAGAAAAAATCACTTTCCTTTGACACTGCCTTAAGCTACCTACAAGCATTCACCAGCATCTCACATGCATTTCTCTGAAAGAGAAGCAGTCTGCTCCAACACTTCAATTCACCGTGCGAAGTCAATGGAGTGTTACTTCACTTTCTAAATGCTGTAGTTTCAGAGAAAATCACTTTCCTATGAACGTGCCTTAAGTTACTTACAAGCATTCACAAGAAACTCACATGCGTTTCTCTGAAAGAGAAGCAGTCTGTTCCAACACTTCAATTCACTGTGATAAGTAAATGGAGTGTTACTTCACTTTCTAAATGCTGTACTTTCACAGAAAATCACTTTCCTTTGAAACTGCCTTAAGCTACTTGCAAGCATTCACAAGAAACTCTCATGCGTTTCTCTGAAAGAGAAGCAGTCTGTTCCAAGACTTCAATTCACTGTGGAAAGTGAATTGAGTGTTGCTTCACTTTCTACATGCTGTACTTACAGAGAAAATCACTCTTCTTTGATAGCGCCTTAAGCTACTTACAAGCATTCATCAGCAACTCACATGAGTTTCTCTGAAAGATAAGCAGTCTGTTCCAACACTTCAATTCACTCTGCGAAGTAAATGTGTTGTTGTTTCACTTTCTAAATGCTGTACTTTCAGAGAAAATCACTTTCTTTGAAACTGCCTTAAACCACTCACAAGCATTCACCAGCAACTCACATGAGTTTATCCGAAAGAGAAGCAGTCTGTTCCAACACTTCAATTCACTGTGCAAAGTGAATGGAGTGTAGCTTCACTCTCTAAATGCTGTACTTTCAGAGAAAATTACTTTCCTTTGAAACTGCCTTGAGCTACTTACAAGCATTCACCAGCAACTCACATGAGTTTCTCTGAAAGAGAAGCAGTCTGTTCCAACACTTCAATCACAGTGCAAAGTGAATGGAGTGTTGCTTCACTTTCTAAATGCTGTACTTTCAGAGAAAATCACTTTCCTTTGAAACTGCCTTATTCTACTTGCAAGCAATCACGAGCAAATCACATGAGTTTCTCTGAAAGATACGCAGTCTGTTCCAAAACTTCAATTCACTCTGCGAAGTGAATGTGTTGTTGTTTCACTTTCTAAATGCTGTACTTTCAGAGAAAATCACTTTCCTTTGAAACTGCCTTAAACTACTCACAAGCATTCACCAGCAACTCACATGAGTTTATCCGAAAGAGAAGCAGTCTGTTCCAACACTTCAATTCACTGTGCAAAGTGAATGGAGTGTAACTTCACTGTCTAAATGCTGTACTTTCAGAGAAAATTACTTTCCTTTGAAACCGCCTTGAGCTACTTACAAGCATTCACCAGCAACTCACATGAGTTACTCTGAAAGAGAAGCAGTCTGTTCCAACACTTCAATTCACTGTGCAAAGTGAATTTGTTGTTGTTTCACTTTCTAAATGCTGTACTTTCAGAGAAAATCACTCTTCTTTGAAAGTGCCCTAAGCTACTTACAAGCATTCACCAACAACTCTCATGCATTACTCTGAAAGAGAAGCAGTCTGTTCCAACACTTCAATTCACTGTGCGAAGTGAATGGAGTGTTTCTTCACTTTCTAAATGCTGTACTTTCAGAGAAAATCACTGTCCTTTGAAACTGCCTTAAGCTACTTACAAGCATTCACAAGCAACTCACATGCATTTCTCTGAAAGAGAAGCAGTCTGTTCCAACACTTCAATTCACTGTGCAAAGTGAAAGGAGTGTTGCTTCACTTTCAAAATGCTGTACTTTCAGAGAATATCTCTTTCCTTTGATACAGCCTTAAGCTACGTACAAGCATTCAAGGGCAAATCACATGCATTTCTCTGAAAGAGAAGCAGTCTGTTCCAACACTTCAATTCAATGTGCGAAGTGAATGGAGTGTTGCTTCACTTTTTAAATGCTGTACTTTCAGAGAAAATCATTTTCCTTTGAAAGTGCCTTAAGCTACTTACAAGCATTCACCAGCAACTCACATGAGTTTCTCTGAAAGAGAAGCAGTCTGTTCCAACACTTCAATTCACTGTACGAAGTGAATGGGTTGTTGTTTCACTTTCTAAATGATGTATTTTCAGAGAAAATCACTTTCCTTTGAAAGAGCCTTAAGCTACTTACAAGCATTCACAGGAAACTCACATGCGTTTCTCTGAAAGAGAAGCACTCTGTTCCAACACTTCAATTCATTGTGCGAAGTGAATGGAGTGTTCCTTCACTTTCTAAATGCTGTACCTTCAGAAAAAATCACTTTCCTTTGACACTGCCTTAACATACCTACAAGCATTCACCAGCATCTCACATGCATTTCTCTGAAAGAGAAGCAGTCTGTTCCAACACTTCAATTCACTGTGCGAAGTCAATGGAGTGTTACTTCACTTTCTAAATGCTGTAGTTTCAGAGAAAATAACTTTCCTTTGATAGTGCCTTAAGCTACTTACAAGCATTCACCAGCAACTCACATGAGTTTCTCTGAAAGAGAAGCAGTCTGTTCCAACACTTCAATTCACTGTGCAAAGTGAATGAAGTGTTGCTTCACATTCTAAATGCTGTACTTTCAGAGAAAATCACTTTCCTTTGAAACTGCCTTAAGCTACTTACAAGCATTCACCAGCAACTCACATGAGTTTCTCTGAAAGAGAAGCACTCTCTTCCAACACTTCAATTCACTGTGCGAAGTGAATGTGTTGTTGTTTCACTTTGTCAATGCTGTATTTTCAGAGAAAATCACTTTCCTTTGAAAGAGCCTTAAGCTACTTACAAGCATTCACAAGAAACTCACATGCGTTTCTCTGAAAGAGAAGCACTCTGTTCCAACACTTCAATTCACTGTGCGAAGTGAATGGAGTGTTGATTCACTTTCTAAATGCTGTAATTTCAGAGAAAATCACTTTCCTTTGAAAGTGCCTTAAGCTACTTACAAGCATTCACCAGCAACTCACATGAGTTTCTCTGAAAGAGAAGCAGTCTGTTCCAACACTTCAATTCACTGTGTGAATTGAATGGAGTGTTGCGTCACTTTCTAAATCCTGTATTTTCAGAGAAAATCACTTTCCTTTGAAACTGCCTTAAGCTAATTACAAGCATTCACAAGAAACTCACATGCATTTCCCTAAAAGAGAAGCAGTCTGTTCCAACACTTTAATTCACAGTGAGAAGTGAATGGAGTATTGCTTCACTTTCTAAATGCTGTCCTTTCAGAGAAAATCACTTTCCTTTGAAAGTACCTTAAGCTACTTACAAGCATTCACAAGAAACTCACATGCATTTCCCTAAAAGAGAAGCAGTCTGTTCCAACACTTCAATTCACCGTGCGAAGTCAATGGAGGGTTACTTCACTTTCTAAATGCTGTAGTTACAGAGAAAATCACTATCCTATGAACGTGCCTTAAGTTACTTACAAGCATTCACAAGAAACTCACATGCGTTTATCTGAAAGAGAAGCAGTCTGTTCCAACACTTCAATTCACTGTGCAAAGTAAATGGAGTGCTACTTCACTTTCTAAATGCTGTACTTTCAGAGAAAATCACTTTCCTTTGAAACTGCCTTAATCTACTTACAAGCATTCACAAGAAACTAACATGCGTTTCTCTGAAAGAGCAGCAGTCTGTTACAACACATCAATTCACTGTGTGACGTGAATGGAATGTTGATTCACTTTTTATATGCTGTACTTTCAGAAAATATCACTTTCCTTTGAAAGTGCCTTAAGCTACTTACAAGCATTCTCCAGCAACTCACATGAGTTTCTCTGAAAGAGAAGCAGTCTGTTCCAACACTTCAATTCACTGTGCGAAGTGAATGTGTTCTTGTTTCACTTTCTAAATGCTCTACTTTCAGAGAAAATCACTTTCCTTTGAAACTGCCTTAAGCTACTTACAAGCATTCACCAGCAACTCACATGAGTTTCTCTGAAAGAGAAGCTGTCTGTTCCAACCCTTCAATTCACAGTGAGAAGTGAATGGAGTATTGCTTCACTTTCTAAATGCTGTCCTTTCAGAGAAAATCACTTTCCTTTGAAAGTGCCTTAAGCTACTTACAAGCATTCACCAGCATCTCACATGCATTTCTCTGAAAGAGAAGCAGTCTGTTCCAACAATTCAATTCACCGTGCGAAGTCAATGGAGTGTTACTTCACTTTCTAAATGCAGTAGTTACAGAGAAAATCACTTTCCTATGAACGTGCCTTAAGTTACTTACAAGCATTCACAAGAAACTCTCATGCGTTTCTCTGAAAGAGAAGCAGTCTGTTCCAAGACTTCAATTCACTTTGCGAAGCGAACGGAGTGTTGCTTCACTTTCTAAATGCTGTACTTTCAGAGAAAATCACTTTCCTTTGAAAGTGCCTTAAGCTACTTACAAGCATTCACCAGCAACTCACATGACTTTCTCTGAAAGAGAAGCAGTCTGTTCCAACATTTCAATTCACTGTGAGAAGTGAATGGAGTGTTGCGTCACTTTCTACATGCTGTACTTTCAGAGAAAATAACTTTTCTTTGATAGCGCCTTAAGCTACTTACAAGCATTCACCAGCAACTCACATGAGTTTCTCTGAAAGAGAGGCATTCTGGTCCAACACTTCAATTCACTGTGCGAAGTGACTGGATTCTTACTTCACTTTCTAAATGCTGTAATTTCAGAGAAAATCACTTTCCTTTGACACTGCCTTAAGCTACTTGCAAGCATTCACAAGAAACTCTCATGCGTTTCTCTGAAAGAGAAGCAGTCTGTTCCAAGACTTCAATTCACTTTGCGAAGTGAATGGAGTGTTGCTTCACTTTCTAAATGCTGTACTTTCAGAGAAAATCACTTTCCTTTGAAAGTGCCTTAAGCTACTTACAAGCATTCACCAGCAACTCACATGAGTTTCTCTGAAAGAGAAGCAGTCTGTTCCAACACTTCAATCACAGTGCAAAGTGAATGGAGTGTTTCTTCACTTTCTAAATGCTGTACTTTCAGAGAAAATCACTTTCCTTTGAAACTGCCTTATTCTACTTGCAAGCAATCACGAGCAAATCACATGAGTTTCTCTGAAAGATAAGCAGTCTGTTCCAACACTTAAATTCACTGTGGAAAGTGAATTGAGTGTTGCTTCACTTTCTACATGCTGTACTTTCAGAGAAAATCACTCTTCTTTGATAGCGCCTTAAGCTACTTACAAGCATTCATCAGCAACTCACATGAGTTTCTCTGAAAGATAAGCAGTCTGTTCCAACACTTCAATTCACTCTGCGAAGTAAATGTGTTGTTGTTTCACTTTCTAAATGCTGTACTTTCAGAGAAAATCACTTTCTTTGAAACTGCCTTAAGCTACTTACAAGCATTCACCAGCAACTCACATACACTTCTCTGAAAGAGAAGCAGTCTGTTCCAACACTTCAATTCACGGTGCGAAGTGAAAGGAGTGTTGCTTCACTTTCTAAATGCTGTACTTTCAGAGAAAATCACTTTCCTTTGAAACTGCCTTAAACCACTCACAAGCATTCACCAGCAACTCACATGAGTTTATCCGAAAGAGAAGCAGTCTGTTCCAACACTTCAATTCACTGTGCAAAGTGAATGGAGTGTAGCTTCACTCTCTAAATGCTGTACTTTCAGAGAAAATTACTTTCCTTTGAAACTGCTTTGAGCTACTTACAAGCATTCACCAGCAACTCACATGAGTTTCTCTGAAAGAGAAGCACTCTGTTCCAACACTTCAATTCACTGTGTGAAGTGAATGGAGTGTTGCGTCACTTTCTAAATCCTGTATTTTCAGAGAAAATCACTTTTCTTTGAAACTGCCTTAAGCTACTTACAAGCATTCACCAGCAACTCACATGAGTTTCTCTGAAAGAGAAGCAGTCTGTTCCAACACTTCAATTCACTGTGCAAAGTGAATGTGTTGTTGTTTCAATTTCTAAATGTTGTACTTTCAGAGAAAATCACTCTTCTTTGAAAGTGCCCTAAGCTACTTACAAGCATTCACCAACAACTCTCATGCATTACTCTGAAAGAGAAGCAGTCTGTTCCAAGACTTCAATTCACTTTGCGAAGTGAATGGAGTGTTGCTTCACTTTCTAAATGCTGCACTTTCAGAGAAAATCACTTTCCTTTGAAACTGCCTTAAGCTACTTACAAGCATTCACCAGCAACTCACATGAGTTTCTCTGAAAGAGAAGCAGTCTGTTCCAACACTTCAATCACAGTGCAAAGTGAATGGAGTGTTGCATCACTTTCTAAATCCTGTATTTGAAGAGAAAATCACTTTCCTTTGAAACTACCTTAAGCTACTTACAAGCATTCACCAGCAACTCACATGAGTTTCTCTGAAAGAGAAGCAGTCTGTTCCAACACTTCAATTCACTGTGCAAAGTGAATGTGTTGTTGTTTCACTTTCTAAATGCTGTACTTTCAGAGAAAATCACTCTTCTTTGAAAGTGCCTTAAGTTACTTACAAGCATTCACCAACAACTCTCATGCATTACTCTGAAAGAGAAGCAGTCTGTTCCAACACTTCAATTCACTGTGCGAAGTGAATGGAGTGTTTCTTCACTTTCTAAATGCTGTACTTTCAGAGAAAATCACTGTCCTTTGAAACTGCCTTAAGCTACTTACAAGCATTCACAAGCAACTCACATGCATTTCTCTGAAAGAGAAGCAGTCTGTTCCAACACTTCAATTCACTGTGCAAAGTGAATGGAGTGTTGCTTCACTTTCAAAATGCTGTACTTTCAGAGAAAATCACTTTCCTTTGATACAGCCTTAAGCTACCTACAAGCATTCAAGGGCAACTCACATGCATTTCTCTGAAAGAGACGCAGTCTGTTCCAACACTTCAATTCACTGTGCGAAGTGAATGGAGTGTTGCTTCACTTTCTAAATGCTGTACTTTCAGAGAAAATCACTTTCCTTTGTAACTGCCTTAAGCTACTTACAAGCATTCACCAGCAACTCACATGAGTTTCTCTGAAGGATTAGCTGTCTGTTCCAACACTTCAATTCACTGTGCGAAGTTAATTTGTTGTTTTTTCACTTTCTAAATGCTGTATTTTCAGAGAAAATCACTTTCCTTTGATACTGCCTTAAACTACCTACATGCATTCACAAGAAACTCAGATGCGTTTCTCTGAAATTGAAGCAGTCTGTTCCAACACTTCAATTCACAGTGCGAAGTGAATGGAGTGTTGCTTCACTTTCTAAATGCTGTAATTTCAGAGAAAATCACTTTCCTTTGAAAGTGCCTTAAGCTACTTACAAGGATTCAACAGCAACTCACATGCATTTCTCTGAAAGAGAAACAGTCTGTTCCAACACTTCAATTCACTGTGCAATGTGAATGGAGTGTTGCTTCACTTTCTAAATGCTGTAGTTTCAGAGAAAATCACTTTCCTTTGATACTGCATTAAGCTACTTACAAGCATTCACAAGAAACTCACATGCATTTCTTTGAAAGAGAAGCAGTCTGTACCAACACTTCAATTCACTGTACGAAGTGAATGGAGTGTTGCTTCACTTTCTAAATGCTGTACTTTCAGAAAAAATTACTTTCCTTTGAAAGTGCCTTAAGCTACTTACAAGCATTCACCAGCAACTCACATGAGTTTCTCTGAAAGAGAAGCAGTCTGTTCCAACTCTTCAATTCACTGTGCGAAGTGAATGGAGGGTTGATTCACTTTCTAAATGCTGTACTTTCAGAGAAAATCACTCTTCTTTGAAAGTGCCTTAAGCTACTTAAAAGCATTCACCAACAACTCTCATGCATTATTCTGAAAGAGAAGCAGTCTGTTCCAACACTTCAATTCACAGTGCGAAGTGAATGGAGGGTTGATTCACTTTCTAAATGCTGTACATTCAGAGAAAATCACTTTCCTTTGAAACTGCCTTAAGCTACTTACAAGCATTCACCAGCAATTCACATGAGTTTCTCTGAAAGATTAGCAGTCTGTTCCAACACTTCAATTCACTGTGCGAAGTTAATGGAGGGTTGCTTCACTTTCTAAATGCTGTACTTTCAGAGAAAATCACTTTCCTTTGAAACTGCCTTAAGCTACTTACAAGCATTCACCAGCAACTCACATGAGTTTCTCTGAAAGAGAAGCACTCTATTCCAACTCTTCAATTCACTGTGCGAAGTGGATGTGTTGTTGTTTCACTTTGTAAATGCTGTACTTTCAGAGAAAATCACTTTCCTTTGATACTGCCTTAAGCTCCTTACAAGCATTCACAAAAAACTCACATGCGTTTCTCTGAAAGAGAAGCAGTCTGTTCCAACACTTCAATTCACTGTTCGAAGTGAATGGAGTGTTGCTTCACTTTCTAAATGCTGTAATTTCAGAGAAAATCACTTTCCTTTGAAAGTGCCTTAAGCTACTTACAAGCATTCATCAGCAACTCACATGAGTTTCTCTGAAAGAGAAGCAGTCTGTTCCAACACTTCAATTCACTGTGCAAAGTGAATGGAGTGTTGCTTCACTTTCTAAATGCTGTACTTTCTGAGAAAATCACTGTCCTTTGAAACCGCCTTGAACTACTTACAAGCATTCACCAGCAACTCACATGAGTTTCTCTGAAAGAGAAGCAGTCTGTTCCAACTCTTCAATTCGCTGTGCGAAGTGAATGGAGTGTTGCGTCACTTTCTAAATGCTGTACATTCAGAGAAAATCACTTTCCTTTCAAAGTACCTTAAACTACTTACAAGCATTCACCAGCAACTCACATGAGTTTCTCTGAAAGAGAAGCAGTCTCTTCCAACACTTCAATTCACTGTGCGAAGTGAATGTGTTGTTGTTTCACTTTCTAAATGCTGTACTTTCAGAGAAAATCACTTTCCTTTGAAACTGCCTTAAGCTACTTACAAGCATTCACCAGCAACTCACATACATTTCTCTGAAAGAGAAGCAGTCTGAACTATGTTCATAGCTGCACTATTTGTAATAGCCAGAACATGGAAACAACCTAGGTGCCCCTCAAAAGAAGAATGGTTAAAAAAGGTGTGGAACATATATACATTAGAGTTTTACTCGGCGGTTAAAAACAATGACATCTTGAATTTTGCAAGCAAATGAATGGAAATAGAAAACGCTTTACTGAGTGAGGTAAGCCAGACCCAAAAAGAGGAACACTGTATGTATTCACTCATAAGTGGATTCTAACCATAATTATAGGTCTTTGAGCCTATTATTCGTGATCCTAGAGAAGCTAAATAAGATGAACCTGATGAAGATTATTTAGCTATCCACCAGGAGCTAGGAAATAGACAAGAGTCCCAGGTAACCTCGGGTGCATGAGGTGGTGGGAGGGTCGATGGAGGGGGAGAGGGCTAGAGAGAAGGGAGTAGGAAAGGGGAAAGCTTGGTGGCCGGGGATTGGGGGAGAGGGAGGTAGGATGAATATGGGATCAGGGAACAATATATTTCAACTAAGGGAGCCATTTTAGGGTTTACAGGAGACTTGATTATATATGGGATCCCAGGTCCAAGGAGAAATTCCCCAGATTGCTCTCTGGACAGAGGAGAGGGTGCCTGAATCGGCCGTGGCCCATGACCATACTGATGTATATTTTGCTTATCACCATAGATCCTTCGTCTGGCAAAGGACGGCTATGCAGTCAGAGGCCCACATTGGAGCAAAGGATTGAGCCCCCCGAGGTCCGGAGGGGGAGCGGAAGGAGGAGGAACATGAAAGACGAAATCAGTACTGCGAGGGATGCTATCACCCACTGATACAAGGGAATGGATCTGATGAGAATTTACCAGGGCCAGTCGGACTGGGACTGAACGAGAACGTGATCTAGCCAGATTCTCGGAATTTGGCCGGATTCTCTGACTGCGGCTGGCACGGGGTCTTTCTGAAAAGCCAATGACTATGACACTGGGACCTGTTATCTCTGCATATGCTGGATTTTGGGGATCCAGTCTGTTTGGACGCTCGCCTTCCTGGACCTGGAGGGAGGGGGAGGGAGCTGGAGCTTCCTACAGGGCAGGAAATCCTGACTGCCCTGGGGGACGGAGGGGAAGGAGGGGGGGAGTGGAGGTAGTGGGAGGGTGTTCGGAGGGGGGGCAGAAATGGAAACTTTTATAATTTAATAAAATTTACTAAAAAAAAATAAAATAAAATAAATGTCTAAAAAAAAAAAAAGAGAAGCAGTCTGTTCCAACACTTCAATTCACTGTGCGAAGTGAATGGAGTGTTGCTTCACTTTCTAAATGCTGTACTTTCAGAGAAAATCACTTTCCTTTGAAACTGCCTTAAGCTACTTACAAGCATTCACCAGCAACTCACATGAGTTTCTCTGAAAGAGAAGCAGTCCGTTCCAACACTTCAATTCACTGTGCAAAGTGAATGGAGTGTTGCTTCACTTTCTAAAAGTTGTACTTTCAGAGAAAATCACTTTCCTTTGAAACTGCCTTAAGCTACTTACAAGCATTCACCAGCAACTCACATGAGTTTCTCTGAAAGAGAAGCAGTCTGTTCCAACACTTCAATTCACTGTACAAAGTGAATGGAGTGTTGCTTCACTTTCTAAATGCTGTACTTTCAGAGAAAATCACTTTCCATTGAAAGTGCCTTAAGTTACTTACAAGCATTCACCAGCAACTCACAAGAGTTTCTCTGAAAGAGAAGCAGTCTGTTCCAACACTTCCATTCACAGTGTGAAGTGAATGGAGTGTTGCTTCACTTTCTAAATGCTGAAATTTCAGAGAAAATCACTTTCCTTTGAAAGTGCCTTAAGCTACTTACAAGCATTCACCAGCAATTCACAATCATTTTTCTGAAAGAGAAGCAGTCTGTTCCAACACTTCAATTCAGTGTGCGAAGTGAATGGAGTATTGCTTCACTTTCTAAATGCTGTACTTTCAGAGAAAGTCACTTTCCTTTGAAAGGGCCTTAAGCTACTGACAAGCATTCACCAGCAACTCACATGAGTTTTTCTGAAAGAGAGGCAGTCTGTTCCAACACTTCAATTCACTGTGCGAAGTGTATGGAGTTTTGCTTCACTTTCTAAATGCTGTACTTTCAGAGAAAATCACTTTCCTTTGAAACTGCCTTAAGCTTCTTACAAGCATTCACCAGGAACTCACATGAGTTTCTCAGAAAGAGAAGCAGTCTGTTCCAACACTTCAATTCACTGTTTGAAGTGAATGGAGTGTTGCTTCACTTTCTAAATGCTGTTTTTACAGAGATAATCACTTTTTTATGAAACTGCCTTAAGCTACTTACAAGCATTCACCAGGAACTCACATGCATTTCTCTGAAAGAGAAGCAGTCTGTTCCAACACTTCAATTTACTGTGCGAAGTGAATGGAGTGTTGCTTCACTTTGTAAATGCTGTACTTTCAGAGAAAATCACTGTCCTTTGAAAGTGCCTTAAGCTTCTTACAAGCATTCTCCAGCAACTCACAATCATTTTTCTGAAAGACAAGCATTCTGTTCCAACACTTCAATTCACTGTGCGAAGTGAATGGAGTGTTGCTTCACATTCAAAATGCTGTACTTTCAGAGAAAATCACTTTCCTTTGAAAGTGCCTTAAGCTACTTAAAAGCATTCTCCAGCAACTCACAATCATTTTTCTGAAAGACAAGCATTCTGTTCCAACACTTCAATTCATTGTGCGAAGTGAATGGAGGGTTGCTTCACTTTCAAAATGCTGTACTTTCAGAGAAAATCACTTTCCTTTGAAACTGTCTTAAGCTACTTACAAGAGTTCCCCAGCAACTCACATGAGTTTCTCTGAAACAGAAGCAGTCTGTTCCAACACTTCAATTCACTGTGCGAAGTGAATGGAGTGTTGCTTCACTTTCTAAATGCTGTACTTTCAGAGAAAATCACTTTCCTTTGAAAGTGCCTTAATCTAATTATAAGCATTCACAAGAAACTCACATGCATTTCTCTGAAAGAGAAGCAGTCTAGTCCAACACTTCAATTCACTGTGCGAAGTAAATGGAGTGTTGCTTCACTTTTTAAATACTGTACTTTCAGAGAACATCACTTTCCTTTGAAACTACCTTCAGCTACTTACAAGCATTCACCAGCAACTCACATGAGTTTCTCTGAAAGAGAAGCAGTCTGTTCAAACATTTCAATTAACTGTGCAAAGTGAATGGAGTGTTGCTTCACTTTCTAAATGTTGTACTTTCAGAGAAAATCACTTTCCTTTGAAACCGCCTTAAGCTACTTACAAGCATTCACCAGCAACTCACATGAGTTTCTCTGAAAGAGAAGCAGTCTGTTCCAACACTTCAATTCACTGTGCGAAGTGAATGGAGTGTTCCTTCACATTCTAAATGGTGTAGTTTCAGAGAAAATCACTTTCCTCTGAAACTGCCTTAAGCTACTTACAAGCATTCACCAGCAACTCACAATCAATTTTCTGAAAGAGAAGCAGTCTGTTCCAACACTTCAATTCACTGTGCGAGGTGAATGTGTTGTTGTTTCACTTTCTAAACGCTGTAATTTCAGAGAAAATCACTTTCCTTTGAAACTGCCTTAAGCTATTTACATGCATTCACCAGCAACTCACATGCATTTCTCTGAAAGAGAAACAGTCTGTTCCAATACTTCATTTCACTGTGCGAAGTGAATGGCGTGTTGCTTGACTTTCTAAATGCTGTACTTTCAGAGAAAATCACTTAACTTTGAAAGTGCCATAAGCTACTTACAAGCATTGACCAGCAACTCACATGAGTTTCTCTGAAAGAGAGGCAGTCTGTTCCAACACTTCAATTCACTGTGCGAAGTGAATGGAGTGTTGCTTCACTTTCTAAATGCTGTAGTTACAGAGAAAATCACTTTCCTTTGAAACTGCCTTAAGCTACTAACAAGCATTCACCAGCAACTCACATGAGTTTCTCTGAAAGAGAAGCAGTCTGTTCCAACACTTCAATTCACTGTGTAAAGTGAATGGAGTGTTGCTTCACTTTCTTAATGCTGTAGTTAGAGAGATAATCACTTTTTTTGAAACTGCCTTATGCTACTTACAAGCATTGAGAAGAAACTCACATTCGTTTCTCTGAAAGAGAAGGAGTCTGTTCCAACATTTCAATTCATGATGCGAAATGAATGGAGTGTTGCTTCACTTTCTAAATGCTGTACTTTCAGGGAAAATCACTTTCCTTTGAAAGTGCCTTAAGCTACTTACAAGCATTCAAAAGCAAATCTCATGAGTTTCTCTGAAAGAGAAGCAGTCTGTTCTAACACTTCAATTCACTGTGCGATGTGAGTGGAGTGATGCTTCACTTTCTAAATGCTGTACTTTCAGAGAAAATCACTTTCCTTTGAAAGTGCCTTAACCTAATAACAATCATTCACAAGAAATTCACTTGCATTTCTCTGAAAGAGAAGCCATTTATTCCAACACTTCAATTCACTGTGCGAAGTGAATGGAGTGTTGCTTCAGTTTCTAAATGCTGTACTTTCAGAGAAAATCACTTTCCATTGAAAGTGCATTAAGCTAATTACAAGCACTCACAAGAAACTCACATACATTTCTCTGAAGAGAAGCAGTCTGTTCCAACACTTTCATTCACTGTGCGAAATGAATGGAGTGTTGCTTCCATTTCTAAATGCTGTATTTTCAGAGATAGTCACTTTCCTTTGAAACTGCCTTACGTTACTTAAAAGCATTCACCAGACACTCACATGAGTTTCTCTGAAAGAGAAACAGTCTGTTCAAACACTTCAATTCACTGTGCGAAATGAATGGAGTGTTGCTTCACTTTCTAAATGCTGGACTTTCAGAGAAAATCTCTTTCCTTTGAAAGTGCCTTAAGTTAATTACAAGCAGTCACAAGAATTTCACATGACTTTCTCTGAAATAGAAGTAGTCTGTTTCAACACTTCAATTCACTGTGCGAAGTGAATGGAGTGTTGCTTTACTTTCTCAATGCTGTAGTTACAGAAAAAATCACTTTCCTTTGAAAGTGCCTTAACCTAATAACAAGCATTCACAAGAATTTTACATGAGTTTCTCTGAAAGAGAAGCAGTCTGTTTCAACACTTCAATTCACTGTGCAAAGTGAATGGAGTGTTGCTTCACTTTCTAAATGCTGTAGTTACAAAGTTAATCACATTCCCTTGAAACTGCATTAAGCTACTTACAAGCATTCACCAGCAACTCACATGAGTTTCTCTGAAAGAGAAGCAATCTGTTCCAACATTTCGATTCACTGTGCGAAGTGATTGGAGTGTTAATTCTCTTTCCTAATGCTGTAGTTACAGAGTTAATCACTTTCCTTTGAAAGTGCCTTAAGCCACTTACAAGCATTCTCTAGTAACTCACATGAGTTTCTCTGAAAGAGAAGCAGTCTGTTCCAACACTTCAATTCAAAGTGCGAAGTGAATGGAGTGTTTCTTCACTTTCTAAATGCTGTACTTTCCGAGAAAATCACTTTCCCTTGAAACTGCCTTAAGCTACTTACAAGCATTCACTAGCAACTCACAGGCATTTCTCTGAAAGGGAGACAGTATGTTCCAAAACTTCAATTCACTGTGCGAAGTGAATGGAGTGTTGCTTCACTTTGTAAATGCTGTACTTTCACAGAAAATCACTTTCCTTTGAAAGTGTCTTAAGCCAATTACAAGCATTCACAAGAAACTCACATCCATTTCTCTGAAGAGAAGCAGTCTGTTCCAACATTTAAATTCACTGTGCGAATTGAATGGAGTGTTGCTTCACTTTCTAATTGCTGTATTTTCAGAGAAAATCACTTTACTTTGAAAATGCCTTAAGCTACTTACAAGCATTCACCAGCAAATCACATGCGTTCCTCTCAAAGAGAAGCAGTCTGTTCCAACACTTCAATTCACTGTGCGAAGTTAATGGTGTGTTGCTTCACTTTCTAAATGCTGTAGTTACAGAGAAAATCACTTTCCTTTGAAAGTGCCTTAAGCTACATAAAAGCATTCACAAGAAACTCACATGTGTTTCTCTGAAAGAGAAGTAGTCTGTTCCAACACTTCAATTCACTGTGCGAAGTGAATGGAGTGTTGCTTCACTTTCTAAATGCTGTACTTTCAGAGAAAATCACTTTCCGTTCAAAGTACCTTAAGCTACAAACAATCATTCACCAGCAACTCACATGAGTTTCTCTGAAAGAGAAGCAGTCTGTTCCAACACTTTCATTCACTGTGCGAAGTGAATGGAGTGTTGCTTCACTTTCTAAATGCTGTACTTTCAGAGAAAATCACTTTCCTTTGAAAGTCCCTTAAGCTACTTACAAGCATTCACCAGCTACACACATGAGTTTCTCTGAAGGAGAAGCAGTCTGTTCCAACACTTCAATTCACTCTGAGAAATGAATGTGTTGTTGTTTCACTTTCTAAATGCTGTCCTTTCAGAGAAAATCACTTTCCTTTGAAAGTGCCTTATGCTAATTACAAGCATTAACCAGCAACTTACAAGAGTTTCTCTGAAAGAGAAGCAGTCTGTTCCAACACTTCAATTCACTGTGCGAAGTGAATGGAGTGTTGCTTCATTTTCCAAATACTGTACTTTCAGAGAAAATCACTTTCCTTTGAAAGTACCTTAAGCTAATTATAAGCATTCACAAGAAACTCACATGCATTTCACTGAAAGAGAGGCAGTCTGTTCCAACACTTCAATTCACTGTGCGAAGTGAATGGAGTGTTGCTTCACTTTCTAAATGCTGTACTTTCAGAGAAAATCACTTTCCTTTGAAAGTGCCTTAAGCTACTTACAAGCATTCACCAGCAACTCACATGAGTTTCTGTGAAAGAGAAGCAGTGTGTTCCAACACTTCAATTCACTGTTCAAAGAGAATGGAGTGTTGCTTCACTTTCTAAATGCTGTACTTTCAGAGAAAATCACTTTCCTTTGAAACTGCCTTAAGCTACTTACAAGCATTCACCAGCAACTCACATGCCTTTCTCAGAAAGAGAAGCAGTCTGTTCCAACACTTCAATTCACTCTGCGAAGTGAATAGAGTGTTGCTTCACTTTCTAAATGCTGTACTTTCAGAGAAAATCACTTTCCTTTCAAAGTACCTTAAGCTACAAACAATCATTCACCAGCAACTCACATGAGATTCTCTGAAAGAGAAGCAGTCTGTTCCAACACTTCAATTCAATGTGCGAAGTGAATTTGTTGTTGTTTCACTTTCTAAATGCTGTACTTTCAGAGAAGATCACTTTCCTTTGAAACTGCCTTAAGCTACTTACTGGAATTCACCAGCAACTCACATGAGTTTCTGTGTAAGAGGAGCAGTCTGTTTCAACACTTCAATTCACAGTGTGAAGTGAATGGAGTGTTGCTTCACTATCTAAATGCTGTAGTTACAGAAATAAACACTTTTTTTTGAAACCACCTTAAGCTACTTAAAAGCATTTAGAAGAACCTCACATTCGTTTCTCTGAAAGAGAAGCCGTCTGTCCCAACATTTCAATTCACTGTGCGAAGTGAATGGAGTGTTGCTTTACTTTCTAAATGCTGTAGTTACAGAGAAAATCACTTTCCTTTGAAAGTGCCTTAAGCTACATAAAAGCATTCACAAGAATCTCACATGTGTTTATCTGAAAGAGAAGTAGTCTGTTCCAACACTTCAATTCACTGTGCGAAGTGAATGGAGTGTTGCTTCACTTTCTAAATGCTATACTTTCAGAGAAAATCACTTTCCTTTCAAATTACCTTAAGCTACTTAAAAGCATTCACCAGAAACTCACATGAGTTTCTCTGAAAGAGAAGCAGTCTGTTCCAACACTTCAATTCACTCTGAGAATTGAATGTGTTCTTGTTTCACATTCTAAATGCTGTACTTTCAGAAAAAATCACTTTTCTTTGAAACTGCCTTAAGCTACTTACAAGCATTCACCAGCAACTCACATGCATTTCTCTGAAAGAGAAGTAGTCTGTTCCAACACTTCAGTACACTCTGAGAAGTGAATAGAGTGTTGCGTCACTGTCTAAATGCTGTACTTTCAGAGAAAATCACTTAATTTTTAAAGTACCTTAAGCTACAAACAATCATTCACCAGCAACTCACATGAGTTCCTCTGAAAGAGAAGCAGTCTGTTCCAACACTTTCATTCACTGTGCGAAGTGAATGGAGTGTTGCTTCACTTTCTAAATGCTGTACTTTCAGAGAAAATCACTTTCCTTTGAAAGTCCCTTAAGCTACTTACAAGCATTCACCAGCAACTCACATGAGTTTCTCTGAAAGAGAAGCAGTCTGTTCCAACACTTCAATTCACTCTGAGAAATGAATGTGTTGTTGCTTCACTTTCTAAATGCAGTCCTTTCAGATAAAATCACTTTCCTCTGAAAGTGCCTTTAGCTAATTACAAGCATTCACCAGCAACTTACAAGAGTTTCTCTGAAAGAGAAGCAGTCTGTTCGAACACTTCAATTCACTGTGTGAAGTGAATGGAGTGTTGCTTCACTTTCCAAATACTGTACTTTCAGAGAAAATCACTTTCCTTTGAAAGTACCTTAAGCTAATTATAAGCATTCACAAGAAACTCACATGCATTTAACTGAAAGAGAGGCAGTCTGTTCCAACACTTCAATTCACTGTGTGAAGTGAATGGAGTGTTGCTTCACTTTCTAAATGCTGTACTTTCAGAGAAAATCACTTTCCTTTGAAAGTGCCTTAAGCTACTTACAAGCATTCACCCGCAACTCACATGAGTTTCTGTGAAAGAGAAGCAGTGTGTTCCAACACTTCAATTCACTGTTCAAAGAGAATGGAGTGTTGCTTCACTTTCTAAATGCTGTATTTTCAGAGAAAATCACTTTCCTTTGATACTGCCTTAAGCTACTTACAAGCATTCACCAGCAACTCACATGTCTTTCCCTGAAAGAGAAGCAGTCTGTTCCAACACTTCAATTCACTCTGCGAAGTGAATAGAGTGTTGCTTCACTTTCTAAATGCTGTACTTTCAGAGAAAATCACTTTCATTTCAAAGTACGTTAAGCTACTTACAATCATTCACCAGCAACGCACATGAGTTTCTCTGAAAGAGAAGCAGTCTGTTCCAACACTTCAATTCACTCTGAGAAGTGAATGTGTTGTTGTTTCACATTCTAAATGCTGTACTTTCAGAGAAAATAACTTTCCCTTGAAAGTGCCTTAAGCTAATTATAAGCATTCACAAGAAACTCACATGCATTTCTCTGAAAGACAAGCAGTCTGTTCCAACACTTCAATTCACTGTGCGAAGTGAATTTGTTGTTGTTTCACTTTCTAAATGCTGTACTTTCAAGGAAGATCACTTTCCTTTGAAACTGCCTTAAGCTACTTACAGGAATTCACCAGCAACACACATGAGTTTCTGTGTAAGAGGAGCAGTCTGTTTCAACACTTCAAATCACAGTGTGAAGTGAATGGAGTGTTGCTTCACTTTCTAAATGCTGTACTTTCAGAGAAAATCACTTTCCTTTGAAAGTGCCTTAAGCTACTTACAAGCATTCACCAGCAACTCACATGAGTTTCCGTGAAAGAGAAGCAGTGTGTTCCAACACTTCAATTCACTGTTCAAAGAGAATGGAGTGTTGCTTCACTTTCTAAATGCTGTATTTTCAGAGAAAATCACTTTCCTTTGAAACTGCCTTAAGCTACTTACACGCATTCACCAGCAACTCACATGCATTTCCCTGAAAGAGAAGCAGTCTGTTCCAACACTTCAATTCACTGTGCGAAGTGAACAGAGTGTTGCTTCACTTTCTAAATGCTGTACCTTCAGAAAAAATCACTTTCCTTTGACACTGCCTTAAGCTACCTACAAGCATTCACTAGCATCTCACATGCATTTCTCTGAAAGAGAAGCAGTCTGTTCCAACACTTCAATTCACCTTGCGAAGTCAATGGAGTGTTACTTCACTTTCTAAATGCTGTAGTTACAGAGAAAATCACTTTCCTATGAACGTGCCTTAAGTTAGTTACAAGCATTCACAAGACACTCACATGCGTTTCTCTGAAAGAGAAGCAGTCTGTTCCAACACTTCAATTCACTGTGCTAAGTAAATGGAGTGTTGCTTCACTTTCTAAATGCTGTACTTTCAGAGAAAATCACTTTCCTTTGAAACTGCCTTAAGCTACTTACAAGCATTCACAAGAAACTCACATGCATTTCTCTGAAAGAGAAGCAGTCTGTTACAACACATCAATTCACTGTGTGACGTGAATGGAATTTTGATTCACTTTCTATATGCTGTACTTTCAGAGAAAATCACTTTCCTTTGAAAGTGCCTTAAGCTACTTACAAGCATTCACCAGCAACTCACATGAGTTCCTCTGAAAGAGAAGCAGTCTGTTCCAACACTTCAATTCACTGTGCGAAGTAATGTGTTCTTCTATAACTTTCTAAATGCTGTACTTTCAGAGAAAATCACTTTCGTTTGAAACTGCCTTAAGCTACTTAAAAGCATTCACCAGCAACTCACATGAGTTTCTCTGAAAAAGAAGCAGTCGGTTCCAACTCTTCAATTCACTGTGCGAAGTGAATGGAGTGTTGCGTCACTTTCTAAATCCTGTACTTTCAGAGAAAATCACTTTCCTTTGAAACTGCCTTAAGCTACTTACAAGCATTCACCAGCAACTCACATGAGTTTCTCTGAAAGAGAGGCAGTCTGTTCCAACACTTCAATTCACTGTGCAATGTGAATGGAGTGTTGCTTCACTTTCTAAATGCTGTACTTTCAGAGAAAATCACTTTCCTTTGATACTGCCTTAAGCTACTTACAAGCATTCACCAGCAACTCACATGAGTTTCTCTGAAAGAGAAGCAGTCTGTTCCAACACTTCAATTCACTGTGAGAATTGAATGGAGTGTTGCGTCACTTTCTAAATGCTGTAATTTCAGAGAAAATCACTTTCCTTTGAAACTGCCTTAAGCTACTTAGAAGCATTCACCAGCAACTCACATGAGTTTCTCTGAAAGAGAAGCAGTCTGTTCCAACACTTCAATTCACTGTGCAAAGTGAATGGAGTGTTGCTTCACTTTCTAAATGCTGTACTTTCAGAGAAAATCACTTTCCTTTGAAACTGCATTAAGCTACTTACAAGCATTCACAAGCAACTCACATGAGTTTCTCTGAAAAGGAAGCAGTCTGTTCCAACTCTTCAGTTTACTGTGCGAAGTGAATGGAGTGTTGCGTCACTTTCTAAATGCTGTACTTTCAGAGAAAATCACTTTCCTTTCAAAGTACCTTAAGATACTTACAAGCATTCACCAGCAACTCACATGAGTTTCTCTGAAAGAGAAGCAGTCTGTTCCAACACTTCAATTCACTGCGCGAAGTGAATGTGTTGTTGTGTCACTTTCTAAATGCTGTACTTTCAGAGAAAATCACTTTCCTTTGAAACTACCTTAAGCTACTTACAAGCATTCACCAGCAACTCACATGAGTTTCTCTAAAAGAAAAGCAGTCTATTCCAACACTTCAATTCACTGTGTGAAGTGAATGGAGTGTTGCGTCACTTTCTAAATCCTGTACTTTCAGAGAAAATCACTTTCCTTTGAAAGTGCCTTAAGCTACTTACAAGCATTCACCAGCAACTCACATGAGTTTCTCTGAAAGAGAAGCAGTCTGTTTCAACACTTCAATTCACTGTGCGAAGTAATGTGTTCTTGTTTAACTTTCTATATGCTGTACTTTCAGAGAAAATCACTTTCGTTTGAAACTGCCTTAAGCTACTTACAAGCATTCACCAGCAACTGACATGAGTTTCTCTGAAAAAGAAGCACTCTGTTCCAACTCTTCAATTCACTGTGCGAAGTGAATGGAGTGTTGCGTCACTTTCTAAATCCTGTACTTTCAGAGAAAATCACTTTCCTTTGAAACTGCCTTAAGCTACTTACAAGCATTCACCAGCAACTCACATGAGTTTCTCTGAAAGAGAGGCAGTCTGTTCAAACACTTCAATTCACTGTGCAATGTGAATGGAGTGTTGCTTCACTTTCTAAATGCTGTACTTTCAGAGAAAATCACTTTCCTTTGATACTGCCTTAAGCTACTTACAAGCATTCACCAGCAACTCACATAAGTTTCTCTGAAAGAGAAGCAGTCTGTTCCAACACTTCAATTCACTGTGAGAATTGAATGGAGTGTTGCGTCACTTTCTAAATCCTGTACTTTCAGAGAAAATCACTTTCCTTTGAAACCGCCTAAAGCTAATTACAAGCATTCACCAGCAATTCACATGAGTTTCTCTGAAAGAGGAGCAGTCTGTTCCAACACTTCAATTCACTGTCCGAAGTGAATGTGTTGTTGTTTCACTTTCTAAATGCTGTACTTTGAGAGAAAATCACTCTTCTTTGAAAGTGCCTTAAGTTACTTACAAGCATCACCAACAACTCTCATGCATTACTCTGAAAGAGAAGCAGTCTGTTCCAACACTTCAATTCAATGTGCGAAGTAAATGGAGTGTTGCTTCACTTTCTAAATGCTGTACTTTCAGAGAAAATCACTTTCCTTTGAAACTGCCTTAAGCTACTTACAAGCATTCACCAGCAACTCACATGAGTTTCTCTGAAAGATTAGCAATCTGTTCCAACACTTCAAATCACTGTGCGAAGTTAATGGAGTGCTGCTTCACTTTCTAAATGCTGTACTTTCAGAGAAAATCACTTTCTTTTGAATGTGCCTTAAGCTACTTACAAGCATTCACAAGAAACTCACATGCCATTCTCTGAAAGAGAAGCACTCTGTTCCAACACTTCAATTCACTGTGTGAAGTGAATGGAGTGTTGCTTCACTTTCTAAATGCTGTAATTTCAGAGAAAATCACTTTCCTTTGAAACTGCCTTAAGCTACTTACAAGCATTCACCAGCAACTCACATGAGTTTCTCTGAAAAAGAAGCAGTCTATTCCAACACTTCAATTCACTGTGCAAAGTGAATGGAGTGTTGCTTCACTTTCTAAATGCTGTACTTTCAGAGAAAATCACTTTCCTTTGAAACTGCCTTAAGCTACTTACAAGCATTCACAAGCAACTCACATGAGTTTCTCTGAAAGGGAAGCAGTCTGTTCCAACTCTTCAATTCACTGTGCGAAGTGAATGGAGTGTTGCTTCACTTTCTAAATGCTGTACTTTCAGAGAAAATCACTTTCCTTTCAAAGTACCGTAAGATAATTACAAGCATTCACCAGCAACTCACATGAGTTTCTCTGAAAGAGAAGAAGTCTGTTCCAACACTTCAATTCACTGCGCGAAGTGAATGTGTTGTTGTGTCACTTTCTAAATGCTGTACTTTCAGAGAAAATCACTTTCCTTTGAAACTACCTTAAGCTACTTACAAGCATTCACCAGCAACTCACATGAGTTTCTCTGAAAGAAAAGCAGTCTGTTCCAACACTTCAATTCACTGTGTGAAGTGAATGGAGTGTTGCGTCACTTTCTAAATCCTGTACTTTCAGAGAAAATCACTTTCCTTTGAAACTGCCTTAAGCTACTTACAAGCATTCACCAGCAACTCACATGAGTTTCTCTGAAAGAGAAGCAGTCTGTTCCAACACTTCAATTCACAGTGAGAAGTGAATGGAGTATTGCTTCACTTTCTAAATGCTGTCCTTTCAGAGAAAATCACTTTCCTTGGAAAGTGCTTTAAGCTACTTACAAGCATTCACAAGAAACTCACATGCATTTCCCTGAAAGAGAAGCAGTCTGTTCCAACACTTCCATTCACTGTGCGAAGTGAATGGAGGGTTGCTTCACATTCTACATGCGCTCCTTTTAGAGAAAATCACTCTCTTTTGAAACTACCTGAAGTGACTTACAAGCATTCACAAGAAACTCACATCTGCTTCTCTGAAAGAGAAGCAGTCTGTTCCAACACTTCAATTCACTGTGCAAAGTGAATGGAGTGTTCCTCACATTCTAAATGCTGTCCTTTCAGAGAAAATCACTTTCCTTTGAAGGTGCCTTAAACTATTAAAGCATTCACAAAAAACTCACATCCGTTTCTCTGAAAGAGAAGCAGTCTGTTCCAACACTTCAATTCAATGTGCGAAGTGAATGGAGTGTTGCTTCACTTTTTAAATGCTGTACTTTCAGAGAAAATCATTTTCCTTTGGAAGTGCCTTAAGCTACTTACAAGCATTCACCAGCAACTCACATGAGTTTCTCTGAAAGAGAAGCAGTCTGTTCCAACACTTCAATTCACTGTGCGAAGTGAATGTGTTGTTGTTTCACTTTCTAAATGATGTATTTTCAGAGAAAATCACTTTCCTTTGAAAGAGCCTTAAGCTACTTACAAGCATTCAAAGGAAACTCACATGCGTTTCTCTGAAAGAGAAGCACTCTGTTCCAACACTTCAATTCACTGTGCGAAGTGAATGGAGTGTTCCTTCACTTTCTAAATGCTGTACCTTCAGAAAAAATCACTTTCCTTTTACACTGCCTTAAGCTACCTACAAGCATTCACCAGCATCTCACATGCATTTCTCTGAAAGAGAAGCAGTCTGGTCCAACACTTCAATTCACTGTGCGAAGTCAATGGAGTGTTACTTCACTTTCTAAATGCTGTAGTTACAGAGAAAATCACTTTCCTTTGAATGTGCCTTAAGTTACTTACAAGCATTCACAAGAAACTCACATGCGTTTCTCTGAAAGAGAAGCAGTCTGTTCCAACACTTCAATTCACTGTGCTAAGTAAATCGAGTGTTACTTCTCTTTCTAAATGCTGTACTTTCAGAGAAAATTACTTTCCTTTGAAACTGCCTTAAGCTACTTACAAGCATTCACAAGAAAGTAACATGTGTTTCTCTTAAAGAGAAGCAGTCTGTTACAACACATTAATTCACTGTGTGAAGTGAATGGAATGTTGATTCACTTTCTAAATGCTGTATTTTCAGAGAAAATCACTTTCCTTTGAAAGTGCCTTGAGCTACTTACAAGCATTCACCAGCAACTCACATGAGTTTCTCTGAAAGAGAAGCAGTCTGTTCCAACACTTCAATTCACTGTGCAAAGTGAATGGAGTGTTGCTTCACTTTCTAAATGCTGTACTTTCAGAGAAAATCACTTTCCTTTCAAAGTACCTTAAGCTACTTACAAGCATTCACCAGCAACTCACATGAGTTTCTCTGAAAGAGAAGCAGTCTGTTCCAACACTTCAATTCACTGTGCAAAGTGAATGTGTTCTTGTTTCACTTTCTAAATGCTGTACTTTCAGAGAAAATCACTTTCCTTTGAAACTGCCTTAAGCTACTTACAAGCATTCACCAGCAACTCACATGAGTTTCTCTGAAAGAGAAGCAGTCTGTTCCAACACTTCAATTCACAGTGAGAAGTGAATGGAGTATTGCTTCACTTTCTAAATGCTGTCCTTTCAGAGAAAATCACTTTCCTTCGAAAGTGCCTTAAGCTACTTACATGCATTCACAAGAAACTCACATGCAATTCCCTGAAAGAGAAGCAGTCTGTTCCAACACTTCAATTCACTGTGCGAATTGAACAGAGTGTTCCTTCACTTTCTAAATGCTGTACCTTCAGAAAAAATCACTTTCCTTTGACACTGCCTTAAGCTACCTACAAGCATTCACCAGCATCTCACATGTATTTCTCTGAAAGAGAAGCAGTCTGTTCCAACACTTCAATTCACTGTGCAATGTGAATGGAGTGTTGCTTCACTTTCTAAATGCTGTACTTTCAGAGAAAATCACTTTCCTTTGAAACTGCCTTAAGCTACTTACAAGCATTCACCAGCAACTCACATGAGTTTCTCTGAAAGAGAAGCAGTCTGTTCCAACACTTCAATTCACTGTGAGAATTGAATGGAGTGTTGCGTCACTTTCTAAACCCTGTACTTTCAGAGAAAATCACTTTCATTTGAAACTGCCTTAAGCTACTTACAAGCATTCACAAGAAACTAACATGCGTTTCTCTGAAAGAGAAGCAGTCTGTTCCAACACATCAATTCACTGTCCGAAGTGAATGTGTTGTTGTTTCACTTTCTAAATGCTGTACTTTGAGAGAAAATCACTCTTCTTTGAAAGTGCCTTAAGCTACTTACAAGCATTCACCAGCAACTCACATGAGTTTCTCTGAAAGATTAGCAGTCTGTTCCAACACTTCAAATCACTGTGCGAAGTTAATGGAGTGTTGCTTCACTTTCTAAATGCTGTACTTTCAGAGAAAATCACTTTCCTTTGAATGTGCCTTAACCTACTTACAAGCATTCACAAGAAACTCACATGCCATTCTCTGAAAGAGAAGCACTCTGTTCCAACACTTCAATTCACTGTGTGAAGTGAATGGAGTGTTGCTTCACTTTCTAAATGCTGTAATTTCAGAGAAAATCACTTTCCCTTGAACGTGCCTTAAGCTACTTACAAGCATTCACCAGCAACTCACATGAGTTTCTCTGAAAGAGAAGAAGTCTGTTCCAACACTTCAATTCACTGCGCGAAGTGAATGTGTTGTTGTGTCAATTTCTAAATGCTGTACTTTCAGAGAAAATCACTTTCCTTTGAAACTACCTTAAGCTACTTACAAGCATTCACCAGCAACTCACATGAGTTTCTCTGAAAGAAAAGCAGTCTGTTCCAACACTTCAATTCACTGTGTGAAGTGAATGGAGTGTTGCGTCACTTTCTAAATCCTGTACTTTCAGAGAAAATCCCTTTCCTTTGAAAGTGCCTTAAGCTACTTATAAGCATTCACCAGCAACTCACATGAGTTTCTCTGAAAGAGAAGCAGTCTGTTCCAACACTTCAATTCACAGTGAGAAGTGAATGGAGTATTGCTTCACTTTCTAAATGCTGTCCTTTCAGAGAAAATCTCTTTCCTTTGAAAGTGCTTTAAGCTACTTACAAGCATTCACAAAAAACTCACATGCATTTCCCTGAAAGAGAAGCAGTCTGTTCCAACACTTCAATTCACTGTGCGAAGTGAATGGAGTGTTACTTCACTTTCTACATGCGCTCCTTTTAGAGAAAATCACTCTCTTTTGAAACTACCTGAAGTGACTTACAAGCATTCAAAAGAAACTCACATCTGTTTCTCTGAAAGAGAAGCAGTCTGTTCCAACACTTCAATTCACTGTGCAAAGTGAATGGAGTGTTCCTTCACATTCTAAATGCTGTCCTTTCAGAGAAAATAACTTTCCTTTGAAGGTGCCTTAAACTACTTACAAGCATTCACAAAAAACTCACATCCGTTTCTCTGAAAGAGAAGCAGTCTGTTCCAACACTTCAATTCAATGTGCGAAGTGAATGGAGTGTTGCTTCACTTTTTAAATGCTGTACTTTCAGAGAAAATCATTTTCCTTTGAAAGTGCCTTAAGCTACTTACAAGCATTCACCAGCAACTCACATGAGTTTCTCAGAGAGAAGCAGTCTGCTCCAACACTTAAATTCACTGTGCGAAGTGAATGTGTTGTTGTTTCACTTTCTAAATGATGTATTTTCAGAGAAAATCACTTTCCTTTGAAAGAGCCTTAAGCTACTTACAAGCATTCACAGGAAACTCACATGCGTTTCTCTGAAAGAGAAGCACTCTGTTCCAACACTTCAATTCATTGTGCGAAGTGAATGGAGTGTTCCTTCACTTTCTAAATGCTGTACCTTCAGAAAAAATCACTTTCCTTTGACACTGCCTTAACCTACCTACAAGCATTCACCAGCATCTCACATGCATTTCTCTGAAAGAGAAGCAGTCTGTTCCAACACTTCAATTCACTGTGCGTAGTCAATGGAGTGTTACTTCACTTTATAAATGCTGTAGTTACTGAGAAAATCACTTTCCTTTGAATGTGCCTTAAGTTACTTACAAGCATTCACAAGAAACTCGCATGCGTTTCTCTGAAAGAGAAGCAGTCTGTTCCAACACTTCAATTCACGGTGCTAAGTAAATCGAGTGTTACTTCACTTTCTAAATGCTGTACTTTCAGAGAATATTACTTTCCTTTGAAACTGCCTTAAGCTACTTACAAGCATTCACAAGAAAGTAACATGCGTTTCTCTGAAAGAGAAGCAGTCTGTTACAACACATTAATTCACTGTGTGAAGTGAATGGAATGTTGATTCACATTCTAAATGCTGTATTTTCAGAGAAAATCGCTTTCCTTTGAAAGTGCCTTAAGCTACTTACAAGCATTCACCAGCAACTCACATGAGTTTCTCTGAAAGAGAAGCAGTCTGTTCCAACACTTCAATTCACTGTGCAAAGTGAATGGAGTGTTGCTTCACTTTCTAAATGCTGTACTTTCAGAGAAAATCACTTTCCTTTGAAACTGCCTTAAACTATTTACAAGTATCCTCCAGCATCTCACATGAGTTTCTCTGAAAGGGAAGTAGTCTGTTCCAACTCTTCAATTCACTGTGTGAAGTGAATGGAGTGTTGCGTCACTTTCTAAATGCTGTACTTTCAGAGAAAATCACTTTCCTTTCAAAGTACCTTAAGCTACTTACAAGCATTCACCAGCAACTCACATGAGTTTCTCTGAAAGAGAAGCAGTCTGTTCCAACACTTCAATTCACTGTGCGAAGTGAATGTGTTCTTGTTTCACTTTCTAAATGCTGTACTTTCAGAGAAAATCACTTTCCTTTGAAACTGCCTTAAGCTACTTACAAGCATTCACCAGCAACTCACATGAGTTTCTCTGAAAGAGAAGCAGTCTGTTCCAACTCTTCAATTCACTGTGCGAAGTGAATGGAGTGTTGCATCACTTTCTAAATCCTGTACTTTCAGAGAAAATCACTTTCCTTTGAAACTGCCTTAAGCTACTTACAAGCATTCACCAGCAACTCACATGAGTTTCTCTGAAAGAGAAGCAGTCTGTTCCAACACTTCAATTCACAGTGAGAAGTGAATGGAGTATTGCTTCACTTTCTAAATGCTGTCCTTTCAGAGAAAATCACTTTCCTTTGAAAGTGCCTTAAGCTACTTACAAGCATTCACAAGAAACTCACATGCATTTCCCTGAAAGAGAAGCAGTCTGTTCCAACACTTCAATTCACTGTGCGAATTGAACAGAGTGTTCCTTCACTTTCTAAATGCTGTACCTTCAGAAAAAATCACTTTCCTTTGACACTGCCTTAAGCTACCTACAAGCATTCACCAGCATCTCACATGCATTTCTCTGAAAGAGAAGCAGTCTGTTCCAACACTTCAATTCACCGTGTGAAGTCAATGGAGTGTTACTTCACTTTCTAAATGCTGTAGTTACAGAGAAAATCACTTTCCTATGAACGTGCCTTAAGTTACTTACAAGCATTCACAAGAAACTCACATGCGTTTCTCTGAAAGAGAAGCAGTCTGTTCCAACACTTCAATTCACTGTGCAAAGTAAATGGAGTGTTACTTCACTTTATAAATGCTGTACTTTCAGAGAAAATCACTTTCCTTTGAAACTGCCTTAAGCTACTTACAAGCATTCACAAGAAACTAACATGCGTTTCTCTGAAAGAGAAGCAGTCTGTTACAACACATCAATTCATTGTGTGACGTGAATGGAATGTTGATTCACTTTCTATATGCTGTACTTTCAGAGACAATCACTTTCCTTTGAAAGTGCCTTAAGCTACTTACAAGCATTCACCAGCAACTCACATGAGTTTCTCTGAAAGAGAAGCAGTCTGTTCCATCACTTCAATTCACTGTGCGAAGTGAATGTGTTGTTGTTTCACCTTCTAAATGCTGTACTTGCAGAGAAAATCACTTTCCTTTGTAACTGCCTTAAGCTACTTACAAGCATTCACCAGCAACTCACATGAGTTTCTCTGAAAGAGAAGCTGTCTGTTCCAACACTTCAATTCACTGTTAAAAGTGAATGGAGTGTTGCTTCACTTTCTAAATGCTCTACTTTCAGACAAAATCACTTTCCTTTGAAACTGCCTTAAGCTACTTACAAGCATTTACCAGCAACTCACATGAGTTTCTCTGAAAGAGAAGCAGTCTGTCCCAACACCTCAATTCACTGTGCGAAGTGAATGTGTTGTTCTTTCACTTTCTAAATTCTGTACTTTCAGAGAAAATCACTCTTCTTTGAAAGGGCCTTAAGCTACTTACAAGCATTCACCAACAACTCTCATGCATTACTCTGAAAGTGAAGCAGTCTGTTCCAACACTTCAATTCACTGTGCGAAGGGAATGGAGTGTTGCTTCACTTTCTAAATGCTGTACTTTCAGAGAAAATCACTTTCCTTTGAAAGTGCCTTAAGCTACTTACAAGCATTCAGCAGGAACTCACATCAGTTTCTCTTAAAGAGAAGTAGTCTGTTCCAACACTTCAATTCACTGTGCGAGGTGAATGTGTTGTTGTTTCACTTTCTAAATGCTGTAGTTTCAGAGAAAATCACTTTCCTTTGATATTGACTTAAGCTACTTACAGGCATTCACAAGAAACTCACATGCGTTTCTCTGAACGAGAGGCAGTCTGTTCCAACACTTCAATTCACTGTGCGAAGTGAATGGAGTGTTGCTTCACTTTCTAAATGCTGTACTTTCCGAGAAAATCACTTTCCTTTGAACGTGCCTTAAGCTACTTACAAGCATTCACCAGCAACTCATATGAGTTTCTCTCAAAGAGAAGCAGTCTGTTCCAACACTTCAATTCACTGTGCGAAGTGAATGGAGTGTTGCTTCACGTTCTAAATGCTGTACTTTCAGATAAAATCACTTTCTTTGAAAGTGCCTTAAGATAATTAAAAGCATTCACAAGAAACTCACATGCATTTCTCTGAAAGAGAAGCAGTCTGTTCCAACACTTCAATTCACTGTGCGAAGTGAATGGAGTATTGTTTCACTTTTTAAATGCTGCACATTCACAGTAAAAAACTTTCCTTTGAAACTGCCTTAAGCTACTTACAAGCATTCACCACCAATTCACATGCGATTCTCTGAAAAAGAAGCAGTCTGTTCCAACACTTCAATACACTGTGTGAAGTGAATGGAGTGTTGCCTCAATTTCTAATTGCGGTACTTTCAGAGAAAATCACTTTCCTTTGAAACTGCCTTAAGCTACTTACCAGCATTCACGAGCAACTCACATGAGTTTCTCTGAAAGAGAAGCAGTCTGTTCCAACACTTCATTTCACTGTGCGAAGTGAATGTGTGGTTGTTTCACTTTCTAAATGCTCTACTTTCAGAGAAAATCACTCTTCTTTGAAAGTGCCTTAAGCTACTTACAAGCATTCGCCAACAATTCTCATGCATTACTCTGAAAGAGAAGCAGTGTGTTCCAACACTTCAATTCACCGTGCGAGGTAAATGGAGTGTTGCTTCACTTTCTAAATGCTGTCCTTTCAGAGGAAATCACTGTCCTTTGAAACTGCCTTAAGCTATTTACAAGCATTCACAAGGAACTCACATGCATTTCTCTGAAAGAGAAGCAGTCTGTTCCAACACTTCAATTCACTGTGTGAAGTGAATGGAGTGTTGCGTCACTTTCTACATCCTGTATTTTCAGAGAAAATCACTTTCCTTTGAAACTGCCTTAAGCTACTTACAAGCATTCACCAGCAACTCACATGAGTTTCTCTGAAAGAGAAGCAGTCTGTTCCAACACTTCAATTCACTGTGCAAAGTGAATGTGTTGTTGTTTCACTTTCTAAAGGCTGTACTTTCAGAGAAAATCACTCTTCTTTGAAAGTGCATTAAGCTACTTACAAGCATTCACCAACAACTCTCATGTATTACTCTGAAAGAGAAGCACTCTGTTCCAACACTTCAATTCACTGTGCGAAGTGAATGGAGTGTTGCTTCACTTTCTAAATGCTGTACTTTCAGAGAAAATCACTGTCCTTTGAAACTGCCTTAAGCTACTTACAAGCATTCACAAGCAACTCACATGCATTTCTCTGAAAGAGAAGCAGTCTGTTCCAACACTTCAATTCACTGTGCAAAGTGAATGGAGTGTTGCTTCACTTTCAAAATGCTGTACTTTCAGAGAAAATCACTTTCCTTTGATACAGCCTTAAGCTACCTACAAGCATTCAAGGGCAACTCACATGCATTTCTCTGAAAGAGAAGCAGTCTGTTCCAACACTTCAATTCACTGTGCGAAGTGAATGGAGTGTTGCTTCACTTTCTAAATGCTGTACTTTCAGAGAAAATCGCTTTCTTTGAAAGTGCCTTAAGATAATTATAAGCATTCACAAGGAACTCACATGCATTTCTCTGAAAGAGAAGCAGTCTGTTCCAACACTTCAATTCACTGTGCGAAGTGAATGGAGGGTTGCTTCACTTTCTAAATGCTGTACTTTCAGAGAAAATCACTTTCCTTTGAAAGTGCCTTAAGCTACTTACAAGCATTCACCAGCAACTCACATGAGTTTCTCGGAAAGATTAGCCGTCTGTTCCAACACTTCAATTCACTGTGCGAAGTTAATTTGTTGTTGTTTCACTTTCTAAATGTTGTATTTTCAGAGAAAATCACTTATCTTTGATACTGCCTTAAACTACCTACAGGCATTCATGGGCAACTCACATGCATTTCTCTGAAAGAGAAGCAGTCTGTTCCAAAAGTTCAATTCACTGTGCGAAGTGAATGGAGTGTTGCTTCACGTTCTAAATGCTGTACTTTCAGATAAAATCACTTTCTTTGAAAGTGCCTTAAGATAATTATAAGCATTCACAAGAATCTCACATGCATTTCTCTGAAAGAGAAGCAGTCTGTTCCAACACTTCAATTCACTGTGCGAAGTGAATGGAGGGTTGTTTCACTTTTTAAATGCTGCACATTCACAGAAAAAAACTTTTCTTTTAAACTGCCTTAAGCTACTTACAAGCATTCACCACCAATTCACATGCGTTTCTCTAAAAGAGAAGCAGTCTGTTCCAACACTTCAATTCACTGTGTGAAGTGAATGGAGTGTTGTGTCAATTTCTAATTGCTGTACTTTCAGAGAAAATCACTTTCCTTTGAAACTGCCTTAAGCTACTTACCAGCATTCACGAGCAACTCACATGAGTTTCTCTGAAAGAGAAGCAGTCTGTTCCAACACTTCATTTCACTGTGCGAAGTGAATGTGTGGTTGTTTAACTTTCTAAATGCTCTACTTTCAGAGAAAATCACTCTTCTTTGAAAGTGCCTTAAGCTACTTACAAGCATTCGCCAACAATTCTCATGCATTACTCTGAAAGAGAAGCAGTGTGTTCCAACACTTCAATTCACCGTGCGAGGTAAATGGAGTGTTGCTTCACTTTCTAAATGCTGTCCTTTCAGAGGAAATCACTTTCCTTTGAAACTACCTTAAGCTACTTACAAGCATTCACAAGCAACTCACATGCATTTCTCTGAAGGAGAAGCAGTCTGTTCCAACACTTCAATTCACTGTGTGAAGTGAATGGAGTGTTGCGTCACTTTCTACATCCTGTATTTTCAGAAAAAATCACTTTCCTTTGAAACTGCCTTCAGCTACTTAAAAGCATTCACCAGCAACTCACATGAGTTTCTCTAAAAGAGAAGCAGTCTGTTCCAACACTTCAATTCACTGTGCAAAGTGAATGTGTTGTTGTTTCACTTTCTAAAGGCTGTACTTTCAGAGAAAATCACTCTTCTTTGAAAGTGCCTTAAGCTACTTACAAGCATTCACCAACAACTCTCATGCATTACTCTGAAAGAGAAGCACTCTGTTCCAACACTTCAATTCACTTTCCGAAGTGAATGGAGTGTTGCTTCACTTTCTAAATGCTGTACTTTCAGAGAAAATCACTGTCCTTTGAAACTGCCTTAAGCTTCTTACAAGCATTCACAAGCAACTCACATGCATTTCTCTGAAAGAGAAGCAGTCTGTTCCAACACTTCAATTCACTGTGCGAAGTGAATGGAGTGTTGCTTCACTTTCTAACTGCTGTACTTTCAGAGAAAATCACTTTCTTTGAAAGTGCCTTAAGATAATTATAAGCATTCACAAGGAACTCACATGCATTTCTCTGAAAGAGAAGCAGTCTGTTCCAACACTTCAATTCACTGTGCGAAGTGAATGGAGGGTTGCTTCACTTTCTAAATGCTGTACTTTCAGAGAAAATCACTTTTCTTTGAAACTGCCTTTAGCTACTTACAAGCATTCACCAGCAACTCACATGAGTTTCTCGGAAAGATCAGCCGTCTGTTCCAACACTTCAATTCACTGTGCGAAGTTAATTTGTTGTTGTTTCACTTTCTAAATGTTGTATTTTCAGAGAAAATCACTTTCCTTTGATATTGCCTTAAACTACCTACAAGCATTCAAGGGCAACTCACATGCATTTCTCTGAAAGAGAAGCAGTCTGTTCCAACACTTCAATTCACTGTGCAATGTGAATGGAGTGTTGCTTCACTTTCTAAATTCTGTACTTTCAGAGAAAATCACTTTCCTTTGATACTGCATTAAGCTACTTACAAGCATTCACAAGAAACTCATATGCGTTTCTCTGAAAGAGAAGCAGTCTGTTCCAACACTTCAATTCACTGTACGAAGTGAATGGAGTGTTGCTTCACTTTCTAAATGCTGTACTTTCAGAGAAAATTACTTTCCTTTGAAAGTGCCTTAAGCTACTTACAAGCATTCACCAGCAACTCACATGAGTTTCTCTGAAAGAGAAGCAATCTGTTCCAAATCTTCTATTCACTGTACGAAGTGAATGGAGTGTTGCTTCACTTTCTAAATGCTGTACTTTCAGATAAAATCACGTTCCTTTCAAAGTACCTTAAACTACTTACAAGCATTCACCAGCAACTCACATGACTTTCTCTTAAAGAGAAGCAGTCTGTTCCATCACTTCAATTCACTGTGCGAAGTGAATGTGTTGTTGTTTCACTTTCTAAATGCTGTACTTTCAGAGAAAATCACTTTCCTTTGAAAGTGCCTTAAGCTAGTTACAAGCATTCACCAGCAACTCAAATACATTTCTCTGAAAGAGAAGCAGTCTGTTCCAACACTTCAATTCACTGTGCGAAGTGAATGTGTTGTTCTTTCACTTTCTAAATTCTGTACTTTCAGAGAAAATCACTCTTCTTTGAAAGGGCCTTTAACTACTTACAAGCATTCACCAACAACTCTCATGCATTACTCAGAAAGAGAAGCAGTCTGTTCCAACACTTCAATTCACTGTGCGAAGTGAATGGAGTGTTGCTTCACTTTCTAAATGCTGCACTTTCACAGAAAAAAACTTTCCTTTAAAACCGCCTTAAGCTACTTACAAGCATTCAGCAGCAATTCTCATGCCTTTCTCTGAAAGAGAAGCAGTCTGTTCCAACACTTCAATTCACTGTGCGAAGTGAATGTAGTGTTGCTTCACTTTCTAAATGCTGTACTTTCAGAGAAAATCACTTTCCTTTGAAAGTGCCTTAAGCTACTTACAAGCATTCAGCAGGAACTCACATCAGTTTCTCTGAAAGAGAAGTAGTCTGTTCCAACACTTCAATTCACTGTGCGAAGTGAATGTGTTGTTGTTTCACTTTCTAAATGCTGTAGTTTCAGAGAAAATCACTTTCCTTTGATATTGACTTAAGCTACTTACAGGCATTCACAAGAAACTCACATGCGTTTCTCTGAAAGAGAGGCAGTCTGTTCCAACACTTCAATTCACTGTGCGAAGTGAATGGAGTGTTGCTTCACTTTCTAAATGCTGTACTTTCCGAGAAAATCACTTTCCTTTGAACGTGCCTTAAGCTACTTACAAGCATTCACCAGCAACTCATATGAGTTTCTCTCAAAGAGAAGCAGTCTGTTTCAAAACTTCAATTCACTGTGCGAATTGAATGGAGTGTTGCTTCACGTTCTAAATGCTGTACTTTCAGATAAAATCACTTTCTTTGAAAGTTCCTTAAAATAATTATAAGCATTCACAAGAAACTCACATGCATATCTCTGAAAGAGAAGCAGTCTGTTCCAACACTTCAATTCACAGTGCGAAGTGAATGGAGTGTTGTTTCACTTTTTAAATGCTGCACATTCACAGAAAAAAACTTTCCTTTGAAACTGCCTTAAGCTACTTACAAGCATTCACCACCAATTCACATGCGTTTCTCTGAAAGAGAAGCAGTCTGTTCCAACACTTAAATTCACTGTGTGAAGTGAATGGAGTGTTGCGTCAATTTCTAATTGCTGTACTTTCAGAGAAAATCACTTTCCTTTGAAACTGCCTTAAGCTACTTACCAGCATTCACGAGCAACTCATATGAGTTTCTCTGAAAGAGAAGCAGTCTGTTCCGACACTTCATTTCACTGTGCGAAGTGAATGTGTGGTTGTTTCACTTTCTAAATGCTCTATTTCAGAGAAAATCACTCTTCTTTGAAAGTGCCTTAAGCTACTTACAAGCATTCGCCAACAATTCTCATGCATTACTCTGAAAGAGAAGCAGTGTGTTCCAACACTTCAATTCACCGTGCGAGGTGAAGGAAGTGTTGCTTCACTTTCTAAATGCTGTCCTTTCAGAGGAAATCACTGTCCTTTGAAACTGCCGTAAGCTACTTACAAGCATTCACCAGCAACTCACATGCATTTCTCTGAAAGAGAAGCAGTCTGTTCCAACACTTCAATTCACTGTGCGAAGTGAATGGAGTGTTGCTTCACTTTAGAAATGCTGTACTTTCAGAGAAAATCACTTTCTTTGAAAGTGCCTTAAGCTACTTACAAGCATTCAACAGCAACTCACATGAGTTTCTCTGAAAGAGAAGCAGTCTGTTCCAATACTTCAATTCACTGTGCAAAGTGAATGGAGGGTTGATTCACTTTCTAAATACTGTACTTTCAGAGAAAATCACTTTCCTTTGAATGTGCCTTAAGCTACTTACAAGCATTCACCAGCAACTCACATGAGTTTCTCTGAAAGATTAGCAGTCTGTTCCAACACTTCAATTCACTGTGCGAAGTGAATGTGTTGCTGTTTCACTTTCTAAATGCTGTAGTTTCAGAGAAAATCACTTTTCTTTGATACTGCCTTAAGCTACTTACAAGCATCCCAAGAAATTCACATGCGTTTCTCTGAAAGAGAAGCAGTCTGTTCCAACACTTCAATTCACTGTGCGAAGTGAATGGAGTGTTGCTTCACATTCTAAATGCTGTACTTTCAGAGAAAATCACTTTCCTTTGAAACTGCCTTAAGCTACTTACAAGCATTCACCAGCAACTCACATACATTTCTCTGAAAGAGAAGCAGTCTGTTCCAACACTTCAATTCACTCTGCGAAATGAATGGAGTGTTGCTTCACTTTCTAACTTCTGTACTTTCAGAGAAAATCACTTTCCTTTGAAAGTGCCTTATGCTACTTACAAGCATTCACCAGCAACTCATATGAGTTTCTCTCAAAGAGAAGCAGTCTGTTTCAAAACTTCAATTCACTGTGCGAATTGAATGGAGTGTTGCTTCACGTTCTAAATGCTGTACTTTCAGATAAAATCACTTTCTTTGAACGTTCCTTAAAATAATTATAAGCATTCACAAGAAACTCACATGCATATCTCTGAAAGAGAAGCAGTCTGTTCCAACACTTCAATTCACTGTGCGAAGTGAATGGAGTGTTGTTTCACTTTTTAAATGCTGCACATTCACAGAAAAAAACTTTCCTTTGAAACTGCCTTAAGCTACTTACAAGCATTCACCACCAATTCACATGCGTTTCTCTGAAAGAGAAGCAGTCTGTTCCAACACTTAAATTCACTGTGTGAAGTGAATGGAGTGTTGCGTCAATTTCTAATTGCTGTACTTTCAGAGAAAATCACTTTCCTTTGAAACTGCCTTAAGCTACTTACCAGCATTCACGAGCAACTCATATGAGTTTCTCTGAAAGAGAAGCAGTCTGTTCCAACACTTCAATTCACTGTGCGAAGTGAATGTGTGGTTGTTTCACTTTCTAAATGCTCTATTTCAGAGAAAATCACTCTTCTTTGAAAGTGCCTTAAGCTACTTACAAGCATTCGCCAACAATTCTCATGCATTACTCTGAAAGAGAAGCAGTGTGTTCCAACACTTCAATTCACTGTGCGAAGTGAATGGAGTGTTGCTTCACTTTCTAAATGCTGTATTTTCAGAGAAAATTACTTTCCTTTGAAAGTGCCTTAAGCTACTTAGAAGCATTCACCAGAAACTCACATGCATTTCTATGAAAGAGAATTAGTCTGTTACAACACTTCAATTCACTGTTCGAAGTGAATTAAGTGTTGCTTCACTTTCAAAATGCAGTACTTTCAGAGAAAATCACTTTCCTTTGAAAGTGCCTTAAGCTACCTACAAGCATTCAACAGTAACTCACATGAATTTCTCTGAAAGAGAAGCAGTCTGTTCCATCACTTCAATTCACTGTGCAAAGTGAATGGAGTGTTGCTTCACTTTCTAGATGCTGTACTTTAAGAGAAAATCACTTTCTTTGAAAGTGCCTTAAGATAATTATAAGCATTAACAAGAAACTCACATGTATTTCCCTGAAAGAGAAGCAGTCTGTTACAACACTTCAATTCACTGTGCGAAGTGAATGGAGTGTTGCTTCACTTTCTAAATGCTGTACTTTCAGAGAAAATCACTTTCCTTTGAAACTGCCTTAAGTTACTTACAAGCATTCACCAGCAACTCACATGAGTTTCTCTGAAAGAGAAGCAGTCTGTTCCAACACTTCAATTCACTGTGCGAAGTGAATGGAGTGTTGTGTTACTTTCTAAATGCTCTAATTTCAGAGAAAATCACTTTCCTTTGAAACTGCATTAAGCTACTTACTTGCATTCACCAGCAAATCACATGCATTTCTCTGAAAGTGAAGCAGCCTGTTCCAACACTTCAATTCACTGTGCGAACTGAATGGAGTGTTGCTTCACTTTCTAAATGCTAAACTTTCAGAGAAAATCACTTTCCTTTGAAAGTGCATCAAGCTACTCACTTGCATTACCAGCAAATCACATGCATTTCTCTGAAAGTGAAGAAGCCTGTTCCAACACTTCAATTCACTGTGCGAAGTGAATGGAGTGTTGATTCACTTTCTAAATGCTGTACTTTCAGAGAAAATCACTTTCCTTGAAAGTGCCTTAAGCTACTTACAAGCATTCACCAGCAACTCACATGAGTTTCTCTGAAAGATTAGCAGTCTGTTCCAACACTTCAATTCAATGTGCGAAGTGAATGGAGTGTTGCTTCACTTTCTAAATGCTGCACTTTCACAGAAAAAAACTTTCTTTTGAAACTGACTTAAGCTACTTACAAGCATTCACCAGCAATTCACATGCGTTTCTCTGAAAGAGAAACAGTCTGTTCCAACACTTCAATTCACTGTGCGAAGTGAATGGAGTGTTTCTTCACTTTCTAAATGCTGTATTTTCAGAGAAAATTACTTTCCTGTGAAAGTGCCTTAAGCTACTTAGAAGCATTCACCAGAAACTCACATGCATTTCTATGAAAGAGAAGTAGTCTGTTCCAACACTTCAATTCACTGTGCGAAGTGAATGAAGTGTTACTTCACTTTCAAAATGCAGTACTTTCAGAGAAAATCACTTTCCTTTGAAAGTGCCTTAAGCTACTTACAAGCATTCAACAGCAACTCACATGCATTTCTCTGAAAGAGAAGCAGTCGGTTCCAACACTTCAATTCACTGTGCAAAGTGAATGGAGTGTTGCTTCATTTTCTAAATGCTGTACTTTCAGAGAAAATCACTTTCTTTGAAAGTGCCTTAAGATAATTATAAGCATTCACCGGCAACTCACATGCATTTCTCTGAAAGAGAAGCAGTCTGTTCCAACACTTCAATTCACTGTGCGAAGTGAATGGAGTGTTGTGTTACTTTCTAAATGCTCTAATTTCAGAGAAAATCACTTTCCTTTGAAACTGCATTAAGCTACTTACTTGCATTCACCAGCAAATCACATGCATTTCTCTGAAAGTGAAGCAGTCTGTTCCAACACTTCAATTCACTGTGCGAACTGAATGGAGTGTTGCTTCACTTTCTAAATGCTGTACTTTCAGAGAAAATCACTTTCTTTGAAAGTGCCTTAAGATAATTATAAGCATTCACCGGCAACTCACATGCATTTCTCTGAAAGAGAAGCAGTCTGTTCCAACACTTCAATTCACTGTGCGAAGTGAATGGAGTGTTGATTCACTTTCTAAATGCTGTACTTTCAGAGAAAATCACTTTCCTTGAAAGTGCCTTAAGCTACTTACAAGCATTGACCAGCAACTCACATGAGTTTCTCTGAAAGATTAGCAGTCTATTCCAACACTTCAATTCAATGTGCGAAGTGAATGGAGTGTTGCTTCACTTTCTAAATGCTGCACTTTCACAGAAAAAAACTTTCTTTTGAAACTGACTTAAGCTACTTACAAGCATTCACCAGCAATTCACATGCGTTTCTCTCAAAGAGAAGCAGTCTGTTCCAACACTTCAATTCACTGTGCGAAGTGAATGTGGTGTTGCTTCACTTTCTATATGCTGTATTTTCAGAGAAAATTACTTTCCTTTGGAAGTGCCTTAAGCTACTTAGAAGCATTCACCAGAAACTCACATGCATTTCTATGAAAGAGAAGTAGTCTGTTCCAACACTTCAATTCACTGTTCGAAGTGAATGAAGTGTTGCTTCACTTTCAAAATGCAGTACTTTCAGAGAAAATCACTTTCCTTTGAAAGTGCCTTAAGCTACTTACAAGCATTCAACAGCAACTCACATACATTTCTCTGAAAGAGAAGCAGTATGTTCCAGCAATTCAGTTCACTGTGCAAAGTGAATGGAGTGTTGCTTCACTTTCTAAATGCTGTACTTTCAGAGAAAATCACTTTCTTTGAAAGTGCCTTAAGATAATTATAAGCATTCACAAGAAACTCACATTCATTTCCCTGATTGAGAAGCAGTTTGTTCCAACACTTCAATTCACGGTGCGAAGTGAATGGAGTGTTGTTTCACTTTTTAAATGATGTACTTTCACAGAAAAAAACTTTCCTTTGAAACTGCCTTAAGCTACTTACAAGCATTCACCAACAATTCACATGCGTTTCTCTGAAAGAGAAGTAGTCTGTTCCAACACTTCAATTCTCTGTGTGAAGTGAATAGAGAGTTGCGTCAATTTCTAATTGCTGTACTTTCAGAGAAAATCACTTTCCTTTGAAACTGCCTTAAGCTACTTACAAGCATTCACCAGCAACTCACATGAGTTTCTGTGAAAGATTAGCAGTCTGTTCCAACACTTCAGTTCACTGTGCGAAGTGAATGTGTTGCTGTTTCACTTTCTAAATGCTGTAGTTTCAGAGAAAATCACTTTTCTTTGATACTGCCTTAAGCTGCTTACAAGCATTCCCAAAAAACTCAAATGCGTTTCTCTGAAAGAGAAGCAGTCTGTTCCAACATTTCAATTCACTGTGCGAAATGAATGGAGTGTTGCGTTACATTCTAAATGCTGTAATGTCAGAGAAAATCACTTTCCTTTGAAACTGCATTAAGCTACTTACTTACATTCACCAGCAAATCACATGCATTTCTCTGAAAGTGAAGCAGCCTGTTCGAACATTTCAATTCACTGTGCGAAGTGAATGGAGTGTTGCTTCACTTTCTAAATGCTGTACTTTCAGAGAAAATCACTTTCCTTTGAAAGTGCACTAAGCTATTTACTTGCATTACCAGCAAATCACATGCATTTCTCTGAAAGTGAAGAAGCCTGTTCCAACACTTCAATTCACTGTGGGAAGTGAATGGAGTGTTGCTTCACTTTCTAAATGCTAAACTTTCAGAGAAAATCACTTTCCTTTGAAAGTGCCTTAAGCTACTTAAAAGCATTCACCAGAAACTCACATGCATTTCTCTGAAAGAGAAGCAGTCTGTTCCAACACTTCAATTCACTGTGCGAAGTGAATGTGTTGTTGTTTCACTTTCTAAATGCTGTACTGTCAGAGAAAATCACTTTCCTTTGAAACTTCCTTAAGCTACTAACAAGCATTCACCAGCAACTCACATGAGTTTCTGAGAAAGAGAAGCAGTCTGTTCCAACACTTCAATTCACTGTGCGAAGTCAATGTGTTGTTGTTTCACTTTCTAAATGCTGTACTTTCAGAGAAAATCACTCTTCTTTGAAGTGCCTTAACCTACTTACAAGCATTCACCAACAACTCTCATGCATTACTCTGAAAGAGAAGCAACTCTTCCAACACTTCAATTCACTGTGCAAAGTGAATGGAGTGTTGCTTCACTTTCTAAATGCTCTACTTTCAGAGAAAATCACTGTCCTTTGAAACTGCCTTAAGCTACTTACAAGCATTCAACAGCAACTCACATGCATTTCTCTGAAAGATTAGCAGTCTGTTCCAACACTTCAATTCAATGTGCGAAGTGAATGGAGTGTTGCTTCACTTTCTAAATGCTGTACTTGCAGAGAAAATCATTTTCCTTTGAAAGGGCCTTAAGCTACTTACAAGCATTCACCAGCAACTCTGAATCATTTTTATGAAAGATAAGCAGTCTGTTCCAACACTTCAATTCACTATGCGAAGTGAATGGAGTGTTGCGTCACTTTCTAAATGCTGTACTTTCAGAGAAAATCTCTTTCCTTTGAAAGTGCCTTACACTACTTACAAGCATTCACCAGCAACTCACATGAGTTTCTCTGAAAGAGAAACAGTCTGTTCCAACACGTCAATTCACTGTTCGAAGTGAATGGAGTGTTGCTACACTTTCTAAATGCTGTACTTTCAGAGAAAATCACTTTCCTTTGAAAGTGCCTTAAGCTACTTACAAGCATTCACCAGCAACTCACATGCATTTCTATGAAAGAGAAGCAGTCTGTTCCAACACTTCAATTCACTGTACGAAGTGAATGGAGTGTTGCTTCACTTTCTAAATGCTGTATTTTCAGAGAAAATCACTTTCCTTTGAAAGTGCCTTAAGCTACTTAGAAGCATTCACCAGAAACTCACATGCATTTCTATGAAAGAGAAGTAGTCTGTTCCAAAACTTCAATTCATTGTGAGAAGTGAATGGAGTGTTGCTTCACTTTCTAAATGCTGCACTTTTAAAGAAAAAAACTTTCGTTTGAAACTGTCTTAAGCTACTTACAAGCATTCACCAGCAACTCACATGCATTTCTCTGAAAGAGAAGCAGTCTGTTCCAACACTTCAATTCACTGTTCGAAGTGAATGTGTTGTTGTTTCACTTTCTAAATGCTGTACTGTCAGAGAAAATCACTTTCCTTTGAAACTGCCTTAAGCTTCTTACAAGCATTCACCAGCAACTCACATGATTTCTCTGAAAGAGAAGCAGTCTGTTCCAACACTTCAATTCACTGTGTGAAGTGAATGGAGTGTTGCGTCACTTTCTAAATGCTGTACTTTCAGAGAAAATCACTTTCCTTTGAAACTTCCTTAAGCTACTAACAAGCATTCACCAGCAACTCACATGAGTTTCTGAGAAAGAGAAGCAGTCTGTTCCAACACTTCAATTCACTGTGCGAAGTCAATGTGTTGTTGTTTCACTTTCTAAATCCTGTACTTTCAGAGAAAATCACTCTTCTTTGAAGTGCCTTAACCTACTTACAAGCATTCACCAACAACTCTCATGCATTACTCTGAAAGAGAAGCAACTCTTCCAACACTTCAATTCACTGTGCAAAGTGAATGGAGTGTTGCTTCACTTTCTAAATGCTCTACTTTCAGAGAAAATCACTGTCCTTTGAAACTGCCTTAAGCTACTTACAAGCATTCAACAGCAACTCACATGCATTTCTCTGAAAGATTAGCAGTCTGTTCCAACACTTCAATTCAATGTGCGAAGTGAATGGAGTGTTGCTTCACTTTCTAAATGCTGCACTTTCACAGAAAAAAACTTTCTTTTGAAACTGAATTAAGCTACTTACAAGCATTCACCAGCAATTCACAAGCGTTTCTCTGAAAGAGAAGCAGTCTGTTCCAACACTTCAATTCACTGTGCTAAGTGAATGGAGTGTTGCTTCACTTTCTAAATGCTGTACTTGCAGAGAAAATCATTTTTCCTTTGAAAGGGCCTTAAGCTACTTACAAGCATTCACCAGCAACTCTGAATCATTTTTATGAAAGATAAGCAGTCTGTTCCAACACTTCAATTCACTATGCGAAGTGAATGGAGTGTTGCATCACTTTCTAAATGCTGTACTTTCAGAGAAAATCACTTTCCTTTGAAAGTGCCTTACACTACTTACAAGCATTCACCAGCAACTCACATGAGTTTCTCTGAAAGAGAAACAGTCTGTTCCAACACTTCAATTCACTGTTCGAAGTGAATGGAGTGTTGCTACACTTTCTAAATGCTGTACTTTCAGAGAAAATCACTTTCCTTTGAAAGTGCCTTAAGCTACTTACAAGCATTCACCAGCAACTCACATGCATTTCTATGAAAGAGAAGCAGTCTGTTCCAACACTTCAATTCACTGTACGAAGTGAATGGAGTGTTGCTTCACTTTCTAAATGCTGTATTTTCAGAGAAAATCACTTTCCTTTGAAAGTGCCTTAAGCTACTTAGAAGCATTCACCAGAAACTCACATGCATTTCTATGAAAGAGAAGTAGTCTGTTCCAAAACTTCAATTCATTGTGAGAAGTGAATGGAGTGTTGCTTCACTTTCTAAATGCTGCACTTTTAAAGAAAAAAACTTTCGTTTGAAACTGTCTTAAGCTACTTACAAGCATTCACCAGCAACTCACATGCATTTCTCTGAAACAGAAGCAGTCTGTTCCAACACTTCAATTCACTGTGCGAAGAGAATGGGGTGTTGATTCACTTTCTAAATGCTGTACTTTCAGAGAAAATCACTTTCCTTTGAAAGTGCTTTAGGCTACTTACAAGCATTCACCAGCAACTCACATGCATTTCTCTGAAAGAGAAACAGTCTGTTCCAACACTTCAATTCACTGTGCGAAGTCAATGGAGTGTTACTTCACTTTCTAAATGCTGTAGTTACAGAGAAAGTCACTTTCCTTTGAATGTGCCCTAAGCTACTTACAAGCATTCCCAAGAAACTCACATGAGTTTCTCTGAAAGAGAAGCAGTCTGTTCCAACACTTCAATTCACTGTGCGAAGTGAATGGAGTGTTCCTTCACTTTCTAAATTCTGTAGTTACAGAGAAAATCACTTTCCTTTGAAACTGCCTTAAGCTACTTACAAGCATTCACAAGAAACTAACATGCGTTTCTCTGAAAGAGAAGCAGTCTGTTCCAACACTTCAATTCACTGTGCGAAGTGAATGGAGTGTTGATTCACTTTCTAAATGGTGTACTTTCAGAGAAAATCTCTTTCTTGAAAGTGCCTTAAGCTACTTACATGCATTCACGAGCAACTCACATGCATTTCTCAGAAAGAGAAGCAGTCTGTTCCAACACATCAATTCACTGTGCAAAGTGAATGGAGTGTTGCTTCAATTTCTAAATGCTGTACTTAAAGAGAAAATCACTTTCCTTGCAAAGTGCCTTAAGCTAATTACAAGCTTTGACAAGAAATTCACATGCATTTCTCTGAAAGAGAAGCAGTCTGTTCCAACACTTCAATTCCCTGTGCGAAGTGAATGGAGTGTTGCTTCACTTTCTAAATGCTGCACTTTTAACGAAAAATACTTTCCTTTGCAACTGTCTTAAGCGACTTACAAGCATTCACCAGCAACTCACATGCATTTCTCTGAAAGAGAAGCAGTCTGTTCCAACACTTCAATTCACTGTGGGAAAATAATGGAGTGTTGATTCACTTTTCAAATGCTGTACTTTCAGAGAAAATCACTTTCCTTTGAAAGTGCTTTAGGCTACTTACAAGCATTCACCAGCAACTCACATGCATTTCTCTGAAAGAGAAACAGTCTGTTCCAACACTTCAATTCACTGTGCGAAGTCAATGGAGTGTTACTTCACTTTCTAAATGCTGTAGTTATAGAGAAAGTCACTTTCCTTTGAATGTGCCTAAAGCTACTTACAAGCATTCACAAGAAACTCACTTGAGTTTCTCTGAAAGAGAAGCAGTCTGTTCCAACACTTCAATTCACTGTGCGAAGTGAATGGAGTGTTGATTCACTTTCTAAATTCTGTACTTTCAGAGAAAATCACTTTCCTTTGAAACTGCCTTAATTACTTACAAGCATTCACCAGCAACTCACATGAGTTTCTCTGAAAGAGAAACAGTCTGTTCCAACCCTTCAATTCACTGTCCGAAGTGAATGGAGTGTTGCTTCACTTTCTAAATGCTGTACTTTCAGAGAAAATCACTTTCTTTGAAAGTGCCTTAAGCTACTTACAAGCATTCACCAGCAATTCACATGCGTTTCTCTCAAAGAGAAGCAGTCTGTTCCAACACTTCAATTCACTGTGCGAAGTGAATGGAGTGTTGCTTCACTTTCTAAATGCTGTATTTTCAGAGAAAATTTCTTTCCTTTGAAAGTGCCTTAAGCTCCTTAGAAGCATTCACCAGAAACTCACATGCATTTCTATGAAAGAGAAGTAGTCTGTTCCAACACTTCAATTCACTGTTCGAAGTGAATGAAGTGTTGCTTCACTTTCAAAATGCAGTACTTTCAGAGAAAATCACTTTCCTTTATAAAGTGCCTTAAGCCACTTACAAGCATTCAACAGCAACTCACATACATTTCTCTGAAAGAGAAGCAGTCTGTTCCAACACTTCAATTCACTGTGCAAAGTGAATGGAGTGTTGCTTCACTTTCTAAATGCTGTACTTTCAGAGAAAATCACTTTCTTTGAAAGGGCCTTAAGCTACTTACAAGCATTCACCAGCAACTCACATGAGTTTCACTAAAAGAGAAGCAGTCTGTTCCAACACTTCAATTCACTGTATGAAGTGAATGGGTTGTTGTTTCACTTTCTAAATGATGTATTTTCAGAGAAAATCACTTTCCTTTGAAAGTGCCTTAAGCTACTTACAAGCATTCACCAGCAACTCACATGCATTTCTCTGAAAGAGAAGCAGTCTGTTCCAACACTTCAATTCACTGTGCGAACAAATGGAGTGTTACTTCACTTTCTAAATGCTGTAGTTACAGAGAAAATCCCTTTCCTTTGAATGTGCCTTAAGCTACTTTTAAGCATTCACAAGAAACTCACATGCGTTTCTCTGAAAGAGAAGCAGTCTGTTCCAACACTTCAGTTCATTGTGCGAAGTGAATGTGTGGTTGTTTCACTTTCTAAATGCTGTAATTTCAGAGAAAATCACTTTCCTTTGAAAGTGCCTTAAGCTACTTACAAGCATTCACCAGCAACTCACATGAGTTTCTCTGAAAGAGAAGCAGTCTGTTCCAACACTTCAATTCACTGTGCGAAGTCAATGTGTTGTTGTTTCACTTTCTAAATGCTGTACTTTCAGAGAAAATCACTCTTCTTTGAAGTGCCTTAACCTACTTCCAAGCATTCACCAACAACTCTCATGCATTACTCTGAAAGAGAAGCAGACTCTTCCAACACTTCAATTCACTGTGCAAAGTGAATGGAGTGTTGCTTCACTTTCTAAATGCTCTACTTACAGAGAAAATCACTGTCCTTTGAAACTGCCTTAAGTTACTTACAAGCATTCACCAGCAACTCACATGCATTTCTCTGAAAGAGAAGCAGTCTGTTCCAACACTTCAATTCACAGTTCGAAGTGCATGGAGTGTTGCTTCACTTTCTAAATGCTGTATTTTCAGAGAAAATCACTTTCCTTTGAAAGTGCCTTACGCTACTTACAAGCATTCACCAGCAACTCACATGAGTTTCTCTGAAAGATTAGCAGTCTGTTCCAACACTTCAATTCAATGAGCGAAGTGAATGGAGTGTTGCTTCACTTTCTAAATGCTGCACTTTCACAGAAAAAAACTTTCTTTTGAAACTGACTTAAGCTACTTACAAGCATTCACCAGCAATTCACAAGCGTTTCTCTGAAAGAGAAACAGTCTGTTCCAACACTTCAATTCACTGTGCTAAGTGAATGGAGTGTTGCTTCACTTTCTAAATGCTGTACTTTCAGAGAAAATCACTTTCCTTTGAAAGGGCCTTAAGCTACTTACAAGCATTCACCAGCAACTCAGAATCATTTTTATGAAAGAGAAGCAGTCTGTTCCAACACTTCAATTCACTCTGCGAAGTGTATGGAGTGTTGCTTCACTTTCTAACTTCTGTACTTTCAGAGAAAATCACTTTCCTTTGAAAGTGCCTTACACTACTTACAAGCATTCACCAGCAACTCATATGAGTTTCTCTGAAAGAGAAACTGTCTGTTCCAACACTTCAATTCACTGTTCGAATTGAATGGAGTGTTGCTTCACTTTCTAAATGCTGTACTTTCAGAGAAAATCACTTTCCTTTGAAAGTGCCTTAAGCTACTTAGAAGCATTCACCAGAAACTTACATGCATTTCTATGAAAGAGAAGTAGTCTGTTACAACACTTCAATTCACTGTGCGAAGTGAATGGAGTGTTGCTTCACTTTCTAAATGCTGCACTTATAAATAAACAAACTTTCGTTTGAAACTGTCTTAAGCTACTTACAAGCATTCACCAGCAACTCACATGCATTTCTCTGAAAGAGAAGCAGTCTGTTCCAACACTTCAATTCACTGTGCGAAGAGAATGGAGTGTTGATTCACTTTCTAAATGCTGTACTTTTAGAGAAAATCACTTTCCTTTGAATGTGCCCTAAGCTACTTACAAGCATTCCCAAGAAACTCACATGAGTTTCTCTGAAAGAGAAGCAGTCTGTTCCAACACTTCAATTCACTGTGCGAAGTGAATGGAGTGTTCCTTCACTTTCTAAATGCTGTAGTTACAGAGAAAATCACTTTCCTTTGAAACTGACTTCAGCTACTTACAAGCATTCACAAGAAACTAACATGCGTTTCTCTGAAAGAGAAGCAGTCTGTTCCCACACTTCAATTCACTGTGCGAAGTGAATGTAGTGTTGCTTCAATTTCTAAATGCTGTACTTTAAGAGAAAATCACTTTCCTTTGCAACTGTCTTAAGCTACTTACAAGCATTCACCAGCAACTCACATGCATTTCTCTGAAAGAGAAGCAGTCTGTTCCAACACTTCAATTCACTGTGGGAAGAGAATGGAGTGTTGATTCACTTTTTAAATGCTGTACTTTCAGAGAAAATCACTTTCCTTTGAAAGTGCTTTAGGCTACTTACAAGCATTCACCAGCAACTCAAATGCATTTCTCTGAAAGAGAAACATTCTGTTCCAACACTTCAATTCACTGTGCGAAGTCAATGGAGTGTTACTTCACTTTCTAAATGCTGTAGTTATAGAGAAAGTCACTTTCCTTTCTATGTGCCTTAAGCTACTTACAAGCATTCACAAGAAACTCACTTGAGTTTCTCTGAAAGAGAAGCAGTCTGTTCCAACACTTCAATTCACTGTGCGAAGTGAATGGAGTGTTGATTCACTTTCCAAATTCTGTACTTTCAGAGAAAATCACTTTCCATTGAAACTGCCTTAATTACTTACAAGCATTCACCAGCAACTCACATGAGTTTCTCTGAAAGAGAAACAGTCTGTTCCAACCCTTCAATTCACTGTCCGAAGTGAATGGAGTGTTGCTTCACTTTCTAAATACTGTACTTTCAGAGATAATTACTTTTTTTTGAAACTGCCTTAAGCAACTTACAAGCATTTAGAAGAACCTCACATTCGTTTCTCTGAAAGAGAAGCAGTCTGTCCCAACATTTCAATTCACTGTGCGAAGAGAATGGAGTGTTGCTTCACTTTCTACATGCTGTACTTTCAGAGAAAATCACTCCTCTTTGAAAATGCCTTAAGCTACTTACAAGTATTCACCAGCAACTCACATGAGTTTCTCTGACAGAGAAGCAGTATGTTCCAACACTTCAATTCACTGTGCGAAGTGAATGGAGTGTTGCTTCACTTTCTAAATGCTGTACTTTCAGAGAAAATCACTTTCCCTTGAAAGTGCCTTAAGCTAAATACAAGCATTCACAAGAAATTCACATGCATTTCTCTGAAAGAGAAGCAGTCTGTTCCAACACTTCAATTCACTGTGAAGTGAATGGAGTGTTGTTTCACTTTCTAAATGCTGTATTTACAGAGATAATCACTTTCCTTTGAAAGTGCCTTAAGCTACTTACAAACATTCACCAGCAACGCACATGAGTTTCTCTGAAAGAGAAGCAGTCTTTTCCAACACTTCAATTCACTTTGCGAAGTGATTGGAGTGTTACTTCACTTTCCAAATGCTGTAGTTACTGAGAAAATCACTTTCCTTTGAAAGTGCCTTAAGCTACTTACAAGCATTCACCAGCAAATCACAATCATTTTTTTGAAAGAGAAGCAGGCTGTTCCAACACTTCAATTCACTGTGCGAAGTGAATGGAGGGTTGCTTCACTTTCAAAATGCTGTACTTTCAGAGAAAATCACTTTCCTTTGAAAGTGACTTAAGCTACTTACAAGCATTCACCAGCAACTCACATGCATTTCTTTGAAAGGGAAACAGTCTGTTCCAACACTTCAATTCACTGTGCGAAATGAATGGAGTGTTGCTTCACTTTCTAAGTGCTGTACTTTCAGAGAAAATGACTCTTATTTGAAAATGCCTTAAGCTACTTACAAGCATTCATCAGCAACTCACATGAGTTTCTGTGAAAGAGAAGCAGTCTGTTCCAACACTTCAATTCTCTGTGTGAAGTGAATGGAGTGTTGACTCACTTTCTAAATGCTGTAGTTACAGAGAAAATCACTTTCCTTTGAAAGTGCCTTAAGCTACTTACAAACATTCACCAGCAACACACATGAGTTTCTCTGAAAGAGAAGCAGTCTAGTCCAAACTTCACTTCACTGTGCGAAGTGATTGGAGTGTTACTTCACTTTTCAAATGCTGTAGTTACAGAGAAAAACACTTTCCTTTGAAACTGCCTTAAGCTACTTACAAGCATTCACCAGCAACACACATGCGTTTCTCTGAAAGAGAAGCAGTCTGTTCCAACACTTCATTTCACTGTGCGAAGTGAATGGAGTGTTGCTTCACTTTCTAAATGTTGTACTTTAAGAGAAAATCACTTTCCTTTGAAACTGCCTTAAGCTACTTACAAGCATTCACCAGCAACTCACATGAGTTTCTCTGAAAGAGAAGCAGTCTGGTCCAACACTTCAATTAACTGTGCAAAGTGAATGGAGTGTTGCTTCACTTTCTAAATTCTGTACTTTCAGAGAAAATCACTTTCCTTTGAAACTGCCTTAAGCTACTTACAAGCATTCAACAGCAACTCACAATCATTTTTCTGAAAGAGAAGCAGTCTGTTCAAACAATTCAATTTACTGTGCGAAGAGAATGGAGGGTTGCTTCACTTTCAAAATGCTGTATTTTCAGAGAAAATCACTTTCCTTTAAAGTGCCTTAAGCTACTTACAAGCATTCACCAGCAACTCACATGAGTTTCTCTGAAAGAGAAGCAGTCTGTTCCAACACTTCAATTCACTGTGCGAAGTGAATGGAGTGTTGCTTCACTTTCTCAATGCTGTACTTTCAGAAAAAATCACTTTCCTTTGAAAGGGCCTTAAGCTACTTACAAGCATTCACAAGAAATTCACCTGGGTTTCTCTGAAAGAGAAGCAGTCTGTTCCAACACTTCATTTCACTGTGCGAAGTGAATGGCGTGTTGCTTCAATTTCTAAATGCTGTACTTTCAGAGAAAATCACTTTCCTTTGAAAGTGCCTTAAGCTACTAACAAGCATTCACCAGCAACTCACATGAGTTTCTCTGAAAGAGAAGCAGTCTGTTCCAACACTTCAATTCACTGTGTAAAGTGAATGGAGTGTTGCTTCACTTTCTAAATGCTGTAGTTACAGAGATAATCACTTTTTTTTGAAACTGCCTTAAGCTATTTACAAGCATTTAGAAGAAACTCACATTCGTTTCTCTGAAAGAGAAGCAGTCTGTTCCAACACTTCATTTCACTGTGCGAAGTGAATGGCGTGTTGCTTCACGTTCTAAATGCTGTACTTTCAGAGAAAATCTCTCTTCTTTGAAAATGCCTTGAGATACTTTCAAGCATTCACCAGCAACTCACATGAGTTTCTCTGAAAGAGAAGCAGTCTGTTCCAACACTTCATTTCACTGTGCGAAGTGAATGGAGTGTTGCTTCACTTTCTAAATGCTGTACTTTCAGAGAAAATCACTTTCCTTTGAAACTGCCTTAAGCTACTTACAAGCATTCACCAGCAACTCACATGAGTTTCTCTGAAAGAGAAGCTGTCTGTTCCAACACTTCAATTCACTGTGCGAAGTGAATGGAGTGTTGCGTCACTTTCTAAATGCTGTACTTTCAGAGAAAATCACTTTCCTTTCAAAGTACCTTAAGCTACTTACAAGCATTCACCAGCAACTCACATGAGTTTCTCTGAAAGAGAAGCAGTCTGTTCCAACACTTCAATTCACCGTGCGAGGTGAATATGTTGCTGTTTGACTTTCTAAATGCTGTACTTTCAGAGAAAATCACTTTCCTTTGAAACTGCCTTAAGCTACTTACAAGCATTCACCAGCAACTCACATGCATTTCTCTGAAAGAGAAGCAGTCTGTTCCAACACTTCAATTCACTCTGCGAAGTAAACGGACTGTTGCTTCACTTTCTAAAGGCTGTACTTTCAGAGAAAATCACTTTCCTTTGAAACTGCCTTAAGCTACTTACATGCATTCACCAGCAATTCACATGCATTCCTCTGAAAGAGAAACAGTCTGTTCCAATACTTCATTTCACTGTGCGAAGTGAATGGAGTGTTGCTTCTCTTTCTAAATGCTGTACATTCGGAGAAAATCACTTTCCTTTGAAACTACCTTCAGCTACTTACAAACATTCACCAGCAACTCACATGAGTTTCTCTGAAAGAGAAGCAGTCTGGTCCAACACTTCAATTAACTGTGCAAAGTGAATGGAGTGTTGCTTCACTTTCTAAATTCTGTACTTTCAGAGAAAATCACTTTCCTTTGAAACTGCCTTAAGCTACTTACAAGCCTTCACCAGCAACTCACAATCATTTTTCTGAAAGAGAAGCAGTCTGTTCAAACAATTCAATTTACTGTGCGAAGTGAATGGAGGGTTGCTTCACTTTCAAAATGCTGTACTTTCAGAGAAAATCACTTTCCTTTGAAACTGCCTTAAGCTACTTACAAGCATTCACCAGCAACTCACATGAGTTTCTCTGAAAGAGAAGCAGTCTGTTCCAACACTTCAATTCACTGTGCGAAGTGAATGGAGTGTTGCTTCACTTTCTAAATGCTATACTTTCAGAGAAAATCACTTTCCTTTTAAACTGCCTTAAGCTACTTACAAGCATTCACCAGCAACTCACATGAGTTTCTCTGAATGAGAAGCAGTCTGTTCCAACACTTCAATTCACTGTGCGAGGTGAATGTGTTGTTGTTTCACTTTCTAAATGCTGTAATTTCAGAGAAAATCACTTTCCTTTGAAACTGCCTTAAGCTACTTACATGCATTCACCAGCAACTCACATGCATTTCTCTGAAAGAGAAACAGTCTGTTCCAATACTTCATTTCACTGTGCGAAGTGAATGGCGTGTTGCTTCACTTTCTAAATGCTGTACTTTCAGGGAAAATCACTTTCCTTTGAAAGTGCCTTGAGCTACTTACAAGCATTGACCAGCAACTCACATGAGTTTCTCTGAAAGAGAGGCAGTCTGTTCCAACACTTCAATTCACTGTGCGAAGTGAATGGAGTGTTGCTTCACTTTCTAAATGCTGTAGTTACAGAGAAAATCACTTTCCTTTGAAACTGCCTTAAGCTACTAACAAGCATTCACCAGCAACTCACATGAGTTTCTCTGAAAGAGAAGCAGTCTGTTCCAACACTTCAATTCACTGTGTAAAGTGAATGGAGTGTTGCTTCACTTTCTAAATGCTGTAGTTACAGAGATAATCACTTTTTTTGAAACTGCCTTAAGCTACTTACAAGCATTTAGAAGAAACTCACATTCGTTTCTCTGAAAGAGAAGCAGTCTGTCCCAACATTTCAATTCACTGTGCGAAGAGAATGGAGTGTTGCTTCACTTTCTAAATGCTGTACTTTCAGAGAAAATCACTCTTCTTTGAAAATGCCTTGAGCTACTTACAAGCATTCACCAGCAACTCACATGAGTTTCGCTGAAAGAGAATCAGTCTGTTCCAACACTTCAATTCACTGTGCGAAGTCAATGGAGTGTTGCTTCACTTTCTAAATTCTGTACTTTCAGAGAAAATCACTTTCCTTTTAAAGTGCCTTAAGCTACTTACAACCATTCACAAAAAAACTCACATCCGTTTCTCTGAAAGAGAAGCAGTCTGTTACAACACTTCAATTCACTGTGCGAAGTGAATGGAGTGTTGCTTCACTTTCTAAATGCTGTACTTTCAGAGAAAATCACTTTCCTTTGAAACTGCCTTAAGCTACTAACAAGCATTCACCAGCAACTCACATGAGTTTCTCTGAAAGAGAAGCAGTCTGTTCCAACACTTCAATTCACTGTGTAAAGTGAATGGAGTGTTGCTTCACTTTCTAAATGCTGTAGTTACAGAGATAATCACTTTTTTTGAAACTGCCTTAAGCTACTTACAAGCATTTAGAAGAAACTCACATTCGTTTCTCTGAAAGAGAAGCAGTCTGTCCCAACATTTCAATTCACTGTGCGAAGAGAATGGAGTGTTGCTTCACTTTCTAAATGCTGTACTTTCAGACAAAATCACTCTTCTTTGAAAATGCCTTGAGCTACTTACAAGCATTCACCAGCAACTCACATGAGTTTCGCTGAAAGAGAAGCAGTCTGTTCCAACACTTCAATTCACTGTGCGAAGTCAATGGAGTGTTGCTTCACTTTCTAAATTCTGTACTTTCAGAGAAAATCACTTTCCTTTTAAAGTGCCTTAAGCTACTTACAACCATTCACAAAAAAACTCACATCCGTTTCTCTGAAAGAGAAGCAGTCTGTTACAACACTTCAATTCACTGTGCGAAGTGAATGGAGTGTTGCTTCACTTTCTAAATGCTGTACTTTCAGAGAAAATCACTTTCCTTTGAAACTGCCTTAAGCTACTTACAAGCATTCACCAGCAACTCACAATCATTTTTCTGAAAGAGAAGCAGTCTGTTCAAACAATTCAATTTACTCTGCGAAGTGAATGGAGTGTTGCTTCACTTTCTAAATGCTGTACTTTCAGAGAAAATCACTTTCCTTTGAAAGTGCCTTAAGCTACTTACAAGCATTGACCAGCAACTCACATGAGTTTCTCTGAAAAAGAGGCAGTCTGTTCCAACACTTCAATTCACTGTGCGAAGTGAATGGAGTGTTGCTTCACTTTCTAAATGCTGTACTTTCAGAGAAAATCACTTTCCTTTGAAAGTGCCTTCAGCTAACTATAAGCATTCACAAGAAACTCACATGCATTTCTCTGAAAGAGAAGCAGTCTGTTCCAACCCTTCAATTCACTGTGCGAAGTGAATGGAGTTTTGCTTCACTTTCTAAATGCTGTACTTTCAGAGAAAATCACTTTCTTTTGAAACTACCTTCAGCTACTTACAAGCATTCACCAGCAACTCACATGAGTTTCTCTGAAAGAGAAACAGTCTGCTCCAACACTTCAATTAACTGTGCAAAGTGAATGGAGTGTTGCTTCACTTTCTAAATGCTGTACTTTCAGAGAAAATCACTTTCCTTTGAAACTGCCTTAAGCTACTTTCAAGCATTCACCAGCAACTCACATGAGTTTCTCTGAAAGACAAGCAGTCTGTTCCAACACTTCAATTCACTGTGCGAAGTCAATTGAGTGTTGCTTTACTTTCTAAATGCTGTACTTTCAGAGAAAATCACTTTCCTTTGAAAGTGCCTTAAGCTACTTACAAGCATTCACCAGCAACTCACATGAGTTTCTCTGAAAGACAAGCAGTCTGTTCCAACACTTCAGTTCCCTGTGCGAAGTGAATGGAGTGTTGCTTCACTTTCTAAATGCTGCACTTTTAAAGAAAAAAACTTTCCTTTGAAACTGCCTTAAGGTACTTACAAGCGTACACTAGAAACAAACATGTGTTTCTCTGAAAGAGAAGCAGTCTGTTCCAACACTTCAATTCACTGTGTGAAGTGAATGGAGTGTTGCTTCACTTTCTAAATGCTGTATTTAAAGAGAAAATCACTTTCTTTTTAAACTGCCTTAAGCCACTTCCAAGCATTCACAAGAAACTCACATGAATTACTCTGAGACAAACTGTCTGTACCAACACTTCAGTTCGCTGTGCGAAGTGAAGGGAGTGTTGCTTCACTTTCTAAATGCTGTAGTTACAGAGAAAATCACTTTCTTTTGAAAGTGCCTTAAGCTACTTACAAGCATTCACAAGAAACTCACATGCGTTTCTCTGAAAGAGAAGCAGTCTGTTCCAAGTCTTCAATTCACTGTGCGAAGTGAATTTAGTGTTGCTTCACTTTCTAATTGCTATAGCTTCAGAGAAAATCACTTTTCATTGAATGTGCCTTAAGGTACTTACAAGCATTCACAAGAAACTCACATGCGTTTCCCTGAAAGAGAAGCAGTCTCTTCCAAGACTTCAATTCACTGTTCGAAGTGAATGGAGTGTTGCTTCACTTTCTAAATGCTCTTGTTTTAGATTAAGTCACTTTTTTGATCATGCCTTAAGCTACTTACAGGCATTCACAAGAAACTCACATGCGTTTCTCTGAAAGAGAAGCAGTCTTTTCCAACACTTCAATTGAATGTGCGAAGTGAATGGAGTGTTTCTTCACTTTCTAAATGCTGTACTTTCAGTGAAAATCAGTTTTTTTTAATGTGCCTTAAGCTACTTACAAGCATTCACAAGAAACTATGACCTCATAGATTGAGAGGGGTGCTTGAGGTGCAAGCTGGGATGGGATAAGTACAGTAAGGCAGCACCCAAGGGAAGCCCCTCCTGAATGGGCAGAAAGTTTAAGGGAATGGCAGATACTCTCTCACCCCTCCAGAAGTATTAATCTTCTGGTATAGGATCCGGGCCCCTCTCTGGCCAGGGACCTTGCAGACAAAAGGGCTCACACGCTGGTTGCAGGCTCAGTGGGATAAAGAAAGTTCTGTAGCAGTTGCCCTCACTACTTTGTCCCCAGACCCTCAGCCCCATAGCTGGCTGAGTTAGGGAATCCTATGACCCTGCAGATGGAGAGGGGTGCTTGGGGGCAACCTGGGATGGGATAAGAAGAGTAAGGCAGTAGCCAGGGAGAAGCCCCTGCTTGGTGCAGGAGAATTGTCTGTATTCTGTCAATCATGTATTTTAATAAAATGCTGATTGGCCAGGCAGAAAGTATAAGCAGGAATACCAGACAGGAAGTAGATGTGATGCAATGAGAACAAGAGAATTCTGGAAAACAGGAAGCTTCCTCTGCCATTCCTGTGCAGACCACCGAAGAGGCAGGATGTAACCTGCCCAGCTGAGAAAGGTACTGAGCCGTGTGGCTAAAGTAGATAAGGATAATGGGGTAACAAAAGTTACAAGAGCTAATAAGTAGCCTGATCTAATGGGCCAATCAACTTTATAACTTATAGAGATCTCTGTGTGATTGATTTTCTCTGGGACTTGCTGACAGTGGGGTACTGGGCAGGAACAGAAACCCCAACAAGCCGGCCCCTCATGCTACACCTGCTGAATGGCCAGAAAGTTTAGGGGAAAGAGGAGTGCCTGAGCTCCCCTTCTGGGGCATTAGACTGGCCACTGGTCAGGCACTCAACTCCTCTTAGTTTATTTTCTATTGTCATGATGAGATATCACAACCAAAGCAACTTATAAAAGAAAATGTTTACTGGGGCTCACAGTTTCAGAGAGTTCATGACCATTATGACAAGGAGTATGACAGCAGGTAGGCATGGTGCTGGAGCAGTACCATGTAGCTGATAGCTTAAATATTAATCCACATATACAAAGTGGAGAAATAGATATAACTGAGAATGGATTAGGTTTTTGAAACCTCAACACTCACCCCTCCAAGTTACACATGTCCTCTATCAAGGCCACATCTCATAATCCTTCCCAAGCAGTTCTACCAACTAAGGACCCAATATTCAAACATATGAGCCTGTGGAGGTCATTCTCATTTAAAGTACCACATTCTACTCCCTGACCCCCTTAGGCTGTGACCATATAGTAATACAGAAATGCATTTAGGACAACTTCAGAAATTTCCAAGTCTTTCAGTCTAAACACTATTTCAAAGTACGAAGTCTTTTATGAGATTCAGAACAATCTCTTAATTGCTACCCCTATAAGATAAAAAAGCAAATTACATTCTTCCAACATATAATAGTATTACAATATCCATTACCATTGAAAAAGGAAGGAACAGAACTACAGTGAGGATATAATGGACCAATGCAAGATGGAAACCCAGCAAGTTAAACTCCAAATCACGAAGCTCTGTGTCCAGTGTCAAATGACTTACATGGTTTTATCCTTCCAGCTATTCTGACTGCAACATAACATTTCTTTTTTGGATTGGCGGAACTCCCCTTGGCAGGTCTTCTACAGTTGTAGTTCTGAGGTCTCCAGCGCAACCCAGGCTTCACCTTCACACCTTCACACAATGGCCACACTGGGTTTCCTTGCAGAGAAGCTTTTCTTAACAGAAAAAGATTCCACAAACCTTTTACTCTGTATCCTCCATGACTCTAAAGTCAGAACTACATAGCTGATGCCATCAAATTCTGCTTGCTGTTTAGGATAAAACTTGACTCCCTCAAATTACATTTGTATAAGCCTTGACTTGTTGTTGCTGTTTAGGACCAAATACTTCCTTAGACCTTTTCTTTTTACAAGTTGCAGGAATAGCTGTGTGAGGTGTCCCTGAGGACACCATTCCCTTTACCACCCTTCCCTCATTCTCCTTATCGCTTTCAGCATAAATCAAGTCTCCAATATTAAATTTCCTGGTGTTCCTTTTCTCTTCAAACTGTACATTTTGTATTTTCCCCTACTTGCCTTTTTTCAATAAAACCAACTTGACCAGGTCTGTGACAGCAATATCTGGTATCAAATTCTGTCTTAGTTACATTTCTATTGCCATGATGAGATACTATGTTCAAAGTAGTTTTAAAATGTTTATTGAGACTCCTTATTCTAGGGGATCAAAATCCATGATCTCCATGGCAGGAAGCACAGCAGCAGGTAGGCAGACATGGCTCTAGAGCAGTACCTGAGAGCTTACATCTTATCTTCAGGTACATGGCAAAAAAGGTCTCAGCTGGCAAGAGATCCAGGCTGGTACCTCACCTCCATAGCCTATGACATGAGAAGGCCATTATAGAGTCTTATAACCCTGAAAGTGTGAAGAGTCCATAGCCACAAACTTCCCTGCAGTCCAGGTTCAGAAGGTGGGGAACTGTTGTCATTTGCCATTTAGAATCTAGGCTCTTTTAATATTAATTATTTTTACTTCTAAGATTTCAATCAATCATGGATCTGAGGTGATTTGATTAAGCTCAAAGGTCATGTGTAGAGGCTAGCCCATTCCATGTTAATCAAGTTTCCAGCACTGTAACAAAATACCTGATGTAATCAGTTTTAAAAGGTAAAGTTGATTTTAGCTCGCAGATTTAGCTAAGAGCTTCCAGACCGTGATAATTTGGCCCTTTTGTTTTGGACCTGTGGTGAAGAAGTACATTGTGGTGAGGAAATGTGTGGCAGAATAATGATGCATACCTTATGATGGCTAGGAAGCAAATAAAGAGGAAGATCAGAGGCCAGTGTACTAGTATCTTAACAGACACACATGTCCAATGACCTAACTTCTTACCACTGGGCTCTACCTCTTCCTAATAGGATATTCAGTTACCAATAGTGTCACAGGCTGAAGACAAGGCCTCAAACACACTGACCTGAATACTTAATATCCAAGTATAACACATATAACTACCAAATATCTTGGGAGTGCTAGAGTAAAGCGGAAAGTCACATGTCGTTTGAGACCATTGAGAATACATGATTAAGTGAGAACTATTGCAGCTCTGAAGTGTTTAAACTCACTTAATCTCAACTGGCTTTATCAGTCTTATCAGATGAACTACATAATGGAGAAATCATTTTGGTTTTATTTGCTTTTATTTGCTTGTTTATTTGTTTGTGGTACTGAGGATTGGTCCCAGTGCCTTGCACATACTTGGAAAAGGCTCTACCAGTGAGCCACCAAGATCCCCTAGCTTTTATTACTTTAGATTGAAAGTAGAGAAATGTATTCAGAGTCATACCCGGAAGTATTTATTAAAGGATTATGACTTAGAAATATGGAGTAACATCAGAATTTGACACATTTCTTCTCAAAGAAATGTATTTTACGTGTGTTTGGGGAGAACATGTTTTCCCAAGGAGCTTTGCTCCCGTAAGCCATGTGCACATTCTTGAAAGCAGGATCCACATTTTGTTTTACAATACCAGTCTAATATCCGATGGATACTGCAAAATGCTGCTGTTACATAGCCTGGCATAATTAACTCCCATTTCTTGGGTGTAGTTTCCAAAATGGTCCTCTACTTTTATTCTTATTGCTTCTACATGAGTCTCTATGTGGCCCTCAGCATTGCTTTATAACATAGCCATTTCATTTTCCTTTTCAGAACCCTCCACTAAATTCTCACTTGTGCTTTCAATAAAAATTTTAAAAAATCCCTGTCAAGGTCTTACATGATGATAGCACCCTGATCCATTTCTGCTTCATCACCTACTTCTTCCCTCATTTACCCAACCCCAGCTTCCTTAATTCTCCTTGAATATGTTTGAGGTCTTTTTCACCCCAGGACCTCTTTTTTCTCTGCAATTTTCTCTCCACTTTAGTCTTGGTATGATTGGTTTACATTTTTCCTACAATCTCCCATCTGCATTTTACTTAATTATATGTACTAAAGTAGACAATTTGTACTATCACCTCTCCCTGTGTTATTTCTTTGACACAAATGAGTACATCAACTTAGTTTTTCTGGTTTTCTCAACTAAAATGTTCTTTGTATCAGTTTAATTAGTGCAAGGCTTTTGGAGACATAGTCAGTAGAGTCAAGTGAGTAAGGGAGAAGTAGGAAGGAAGGAAGGAAGGAAGGAAGGAAGGAAGGAAGGAAAAAGGGAAGGAAGGAAGGAAGGAAGGAAGGAAGGAAGGAAAAAGGGAAGGAAGGAAGGAAAGAGGGAAGAAAGAAAGATGGATGCATAGGTGTTGTGGATAGAAATGTTACTGGGTATTAAGCAGCAGAATAGATGGCGACACTAATGAAAGAATGGATGGATGGAAGGATGGGTGTGGAAATGGATAGATTGATAAAGGTAATGAAAAATGAATGGGTGTGTGGGTGAATGGGTGGATAAAGACATAGGATAAAGATTAGTGATAAAGGTTGCTTAACAACATTGGACAGAATGTATTAGCAGGATTTGCCTCTTATATAGTACATTTGTGGTCTGCTGCTGTGAGAGAGATGAGGAAGGTAAGTGGAAGTTTCTGAGAAAAAGGAGAGAAGTTCATGAAAAGTAGAAGATGGAAACAGAATTTGACCCTCAGATGTCCTATGGTGAGCATCAGTCAGAGTAGCCTGGACTTCCCAGCTAAGTCACAGTGTCCATCACTGACCTCCTCCTTATTTTCACAGCAAAACTGTTATCACCCTTCTCGCTGCAAGAGGGTGAAGTGGGCATCACTGAGAATGAGTTCTGCAATGCCTTATATGGGCAAAGACCTGGCCAAAACAAGGACTATGTGCATGAGGAAATGCTGTGTGCCGGGGGCCTCTCCACAGGAAAGTCCATATGCCGGGTGAGTAAGGCAGTCGTGTATTTTCCCCATGTCTATTCTATCTCAGTTTCTCCAGGAGTGGCTGTATTGTCCTCTAGTCTTTGTGGAGACACCCACACTTCTTGTTTCATTACCTCTACTTGTTTTCCTTGGGTTCATGCCTCAATAGTCTCCTTGAGGATAGCTTTAGCAAATCCTAACATCAATTTTCTGTTGCATATCTTAAACTTTTTATTGAAGCATAACACATACACAAATATATAATTTCTAAGTAAACAGTTTGTTAATGTTTTCAGTGCTGACTTAGTATGCTTCTGGTACCCATCTCCCTTTCTTGCCACTAAGTGCATTTTGTATGTTCATTGTTATATGCTGTCTCCTGTGAGGTTTCATTTAAGTTTCTCACTTTGTTTGTTGTTTAAGTTTCTCACTTTGTTGTCAGTTTCTTATGGGAGCTCTTTATACAGTATAAGAAGTAAATTCACAATTGGACATAATAGATTTTCTGGGGAAACTGTGCCAGAGAAGAAAAATAGTTGGTCTGAAGTGAAGTGGCACAACCAGGGCCCAGATATCTGGATTCTGATGCCTTCCCCATCTCTGCAAGCTTCAGACTCCTGTACGGACATAGTCCCCATTATAGGCTGGATTTCCCATGGGATTTTCCTAAAGGGCTTTCACAAATGCAGTAACTTTAGGAAGTGTTCTGAAGACTCCATTGTCCAGTGAAATGAGCTGTCTTTACTCAGTCAAGGGATGGGCATATTTTTTCATGAGTTCCAGTTCACAAGTTGAAAAAGTAGACCTAACCAAGGTTACCAAAGGCAGAGGAGTTGACTGAATATATTACATCAGCTCAAGGTTTACAGAGCCAGGACCTACACATAGGTTAGCAGAACTAGCTTTCTTACAAGTCCCTAAACTTTCCCTTCTAGACATGAGGCATGGTAAGCAAAAAGAAGAGCCCATAAGTTTTCAGCTTGTCCTCATCTGTCTGGGCTCTGTAGGATCCTAACATGCAGTTGGTATTTGTGACTTTTTACACACTAACTACTCTCTTTCTCCTTGGGGTGATTCTGGGGATCCCCTCATCTGCCACCAAACCAGTTCATAGGTCCTGGTAGGACTGGCTAGTTGGGGTCTGGACTGTTGGCATCCCATTTACCCCAGTGTCTTTACCAGGGTCACCTACTTCACTGACTGGATCAGCCAAGTCTAGGGACTTACTCCACTTTTAGAATCTGGATCTGTGTCTCCTCACACAGCACTACAACCTAGGCCTCTTGGAACTGCTGGCTCCCCACAAACATACAGCATCTTCATAGTTGCACAAATCTGGTTTCTGTTGGTATTTATCCCTGATGCTCAAGACCAGGCTCCAGGGTGAGCATTGGGTCTTTGGGCATTCCTTGCTCAGGCTTCCCTAAGCTATAGCCTCTACTCTTTAGTTTACCATCTGAATATTTTCCTCAGCATATCTGTTCATTCACTGCCACTACTAAAACAAGCCTAGAAAAGCTGAGCAATAAAGCCTCATCCTCCCTCAACTTTGATTGCATACCTTGTAGGGTTCCCATATCCTTCGGTGGTCAGACTTACCCTAGAGTTAGACATCAGACCTTGAAAGTGAGTAGATGGAACATTGCAAGGAAATTCTCCTTGAGGAAAAGGCAAGGAAACTAGGATGTGCCTAATTGGGTAGGAAAATGGGGGCATGCCCACTACAGGGATACTGAGGAGTAAGGATGCTTCTCCGAAAGAAAGTGACATTGCTATGGCCTTGTCCCTGCTGTGAGGAATACCAAATCCTTCAGGGAAAGTAGAATTTTACACCTGGCCTTCAAGTACAAGGGAGTAAGGGCCTCTTTCTGGAGGTGGGGCGACAGCACTCCTGGGATTTCAAGGAGAAAGAACAAATTCACAGGGAACCTAAAAGATTGAAGTGATTTTGTAAGTTTGGGGTGCTAGGATCAGGTCAAAAGGGTAGAAATGTGACTTGTGGCTAAAAGTCTCAATGAATGTGGGGGGACTAGAGCATTAGTCAAAAGCAGATAAAAACTGTTGTAGTAGCTGGATTAAAATCAAACATGAAGTCAACCATACTCAAGTTTCTACTCTAGGTTAATACTGAGCATCATCCTCGCCTATTTTCAGGGGCCCCATTCTTTCTATGAACCTGGTCCCTAATGTTTGAAGCCCAGACCACACCTGCCTCTGTCCACACTTGATATAACCTTGTCTGTTTGGTTGACCCAGGACTTAGTAATCAAGGAATAATTAAAACAACAAAAATGGTCTTCTGGATCTGTTCTTTAGGCAATTGTACCTGACACAGAATACTTATATGGCCAGCAGGAGTTAAGAGACCTCACAATGCTGCCCAACCCAGTCTTTAGAATACGCGGTAAAGAGGAGAGCTTCTGTTTATCCCCAGGTCCATAGGAACCAGACAGCACTTACAAGGTTCAATACAAATCCTTTCTAATCATGGTGTTGTCTGATGGGTTTGTGTTCACTAGCAGCAGTGTCCTCGTTTTCAATCTTTTGCTGCCTGTGTAATAGGGTGTCCATCACAAAAGGATCCCAGTCTCAGCCACAGGAGATGGTCTATAGAGTACTTGTCTATCACAAAAGCCCAAGTTTGATCCCTAGTGCTGCATAAACAAGGCATGTTGACAAACACCTGTTATCCCAGGAGTTAAGAGGTAGAATCAGGAAGATCAGATGTTCAACACCATTCTCAGTTGTATAATAAGTTCCAAATGGGCCTGAGATGCATAAAAGCATACCTTAACACCTCCCTCAACACACATAAGAACCCCCTCCCCAGTACACACATATGAGAGTATCTTCTTAGTTCATTCTTGCTGGAGAATTTTTTTTGGAAGATCCTGCATCTGACCATAGCTCCACTTCTGAGGTACTGCTACAACTGGTTGTACATCTATATTCACATTAGACCTTGCTACTTTAAGGTCTATGGAATTAAGAATGCAAACACTTCACTTAATAACAAGCTTGGTTATGGAGTCTTGCAGCAAAGTTCATTAGGACTCTGAGATGCCAGTTAACAAACTCTTCCTTTCGTTGAGGGCTATAAAGTCTGGGGAAGAGTTAGCCTGACAGTGGTGTGGTAAGTGAAGCTCAGGTGACTTAGTGTGGATTATAAGTTTCCTCACTGGCCCAACAATTAACATGACACCCCCAGAGTAGCTGGACTCAAGAAACCTGGGTGTCATTGGGCCTGGCATGGGTTTTTAAAACCTCAAAAACAAACCCCAGTGACACAATTCTTTCAACAAAGCCACATGTCCTAATTATTCTAATCCTCTCAGAGTTCCACTTCCTGGTTACTAAGCATTCTAAAATATGAGCCTATGGGAGTCATTCTTATTCAAATCACCACAATATCCTTACAGTCTAAACCACTGATCTCAACTTATAAGTAGCCCACTGAAAAACACAACCAAAACTCAGCTCTAGCTCAGCCTAATTTATCTGTTACTTGATACCATCTGAAGTACTTACTATTCATATTCTTGTGAGTAACTACACAGGGAAGGGTATCAGTAGTAAGTAGTAGAATAGGAATCAAATCCCAGAGACTTCATGAGAGGGCTTGAACACATGTAGGCTTGTCATAGGCCGTACCTATATGACTGCTGCCTAAGCCTCAGATTTCTAGTAAAGCCTTAGTCTGAGCTATACTAAGAATGAGCATCAGACATCCACTTAGGGAGATATATGGTATAAGATCAGAAAGCCTGAGGTTGGGCTTGCCAGACACAAGGGATTCACCAGATGGGAGGATAAGAAAGATCTACGATTTTCCCTGAATTCCATGATGATGCTATAGTTACTGTTCATACTACCAAAGAAAAGCTTGGTCTTGCTTTGGAGTAAAAAGAAATGAACTGACTTCAGTGAGAGGCTTTGCATTCCAATCTGGAACAGATGGTGCTGGGAATGTAACCAAATGCAACTGAGTTTCCAGCTTGGTAAAGACAAAGTCAAATTAGGCACAGCTATGATATCAGAGTAGAACAAAATTATCTGCAGCAAGTAAGTAGAGCATAAACATAATTTCCAAAATAATGTTTTCCACTAAACAAAGGAAGCATGGGGATTTTTTATTTTTATTTTCCAAGACAGAGTTTCTCCATAGCTTTGGAACCTGTCCTAGAACTAGCTCTTGTAGACTTGTTTGGCCTCAGACTCACAGAGATCCACCTGCCTCTGCCTCCTGCATGCTAGGAATAAAGGTGAGCACCACCACAGCCTGGTTATCAGGGGATTTTATTGTGGGGGGCTATATGTATATGTGGACAGGCTAGTTCTTAAACATTATGAGCTTCAGGTCTATATATATATATATATATATATATATATATATATATATATGACTACTGTAGACACATTTTAGGGATCATATTTAGTTCACAATCTCAGAACAAATACATGATCAATGTGGTAAACAGAAATTCCTCTGGGTCCATTCAGTCTGTACTATAACATATTACCAAAAAATAAGATATTTTGAAGCTACATTAATATGAGTTTACTTCTAAGAAACTCTTGAAGTTAAGGGGAAGATAGGCCATAGGATCACATGGGGGCAGTCTAACACTGTAACTTGAGGAGATATATACATAGGTAATTGTATCATGAATAAAATAAATAAAGTTGATATTTGCACTTTATGTAGCCTAAAAGATAGATAATGTTCCTTTGAACCACAGTCAAAACAATTAAACAAACAGACCAGCAAGAAAAATAAGGAAAAGATAGACATTCTTTGTGATATTTTATACAATTTCGTTGAATGTGATTTTCAGCTTTTGGTTATAACAAAAGAACTTTCAAAATAAGATTTAAGCTATATAAACAAGCTAAGTATGGCAGTGAGTTAAAAGGATTCATTACTGTTTCAGCTTTACTATTGGAATTTTTGTTGGCTCATAGGACAGGCGTTTTAAAAGCTATTAGATAAACGGCCTGCCCCTTTAAGATGCTAATAGAATGAAACTCTTTCTTTAAACATTTGCTATTGATGTGATGTTTTTAATAAATTTCTGAGGCCTGCAACACATTTCCAATCAGTAATTGATCAATTTATGCATTTCCTTGTTCTAGAGGACCTGGCAGACCCTTAAGGGATTGGATGTGTGTTATATACATAGGACAAAGCCTATTCCTGATTATGTCTTGTACCTACATAAATAATGAAGTCAATTCTTTATCATCTGATATAAATTGAGTGGTTTCAATATGCAAAATAACTCTGCATATTGTAAATCAGTAACTATATTAAGAGGTTCTTTAAAATCCCTTAGCACCATAAGAATGGCATATAATTCTGCCTTCTGGACAGAATTCTAAGGGCTTTGTTCCACCTTACTCAGTTCTTCTGATTTGTAACATGGCTTCCCTGATTTATTTGCATCAGTATAAAATATATGGGCACCAGTTAATAGAGCATCACATACAATTCGAGGAAGAATCCAAGAAGTTCTCTTTATAAGGTTAAATCTATTGCTTTTGGGATAGTTGCTGTGAATTTCTCCCAAAGAATTAGCACAAGCTCTTTGCCATGGTTCATTGCCTTCCCATAACCTTTTTATCTCATCAGTAGTGAAAGGCACTATAATATCTGCTGGATCTATACCTGGTAGTTGACGAAGTCTCAGTTTACCTTTTATAATTAATTCAGAGACCTTTTCCACATAAGTTTTTAATTTTTTACTTGGTTTATGTGGTATAAAAATCCATTCTAAGATAATATCTTCCCTCTGCATTAAAATTCCCATAAGAGAAATTCTGGAAGGCAGTATGACTAGGATACAACTAAGACTTGGATTCACCCTATCCACATGTGCCTCCTGTAACTTTTCCTCATTCATTGTCAGTTCCTTTTCTGTTTCAGGTGTTAATTCTCTGAAACTATTCAAATCTTTATTACCATCTAAGGTTTTGTTTAAATGAATTATTAGATCAGGTGTTATCCCAACAGCCAGTCATAGACTGGAAATATCTCCTAACCATCTTTGAAAGCCATTAAGAGCCTGTAATTGGTCTCTCCCCTAATTTGTGTCTTTTGGGTTCTAATTTTCTGTAAACCTGTTCTGTAACCTAGGTAATTAACAGAATCTCCTCTTTGAATCATTTCAGGAGCAATTTGTAGTCCTCATTTAGGCAAAACTTTCTTTACTTCCTCAAACATTCTTTCTAAAGTATCTGCTTTTGAATCAGAAAACAAAATGTCACCCATGTAATGGTAGATTATAGACTTAGGAAATTTTTTATTTATTATTTCCAATGGATGACTGACAAAGTATTGGCACAAGGTGCAGCTATTGAGCATTCCCTGTGGGAGGACGGTCCATTGGTATCTCCTAGTAGGCTGAGAATTATTTTAAGTAGGTGCTCTGAAGGCAAATTTTTCCCTATCCTTTTCTTAAAAAGGTACACTGAAGAAACAATTCTTTAAATCAATAACTATGAGAGGCCATCCTTTTGACAACATTGACAGCAGAGGAATTCCAGATTGTAAGGGGCCCGTAGGTCCAATAACCTTGTTGATAGCTCTGAGATATGTCACCATTCTCCATTTTCCAGATTTCTTTTTAACAGATACCAGAGAATTCCAAAGGCTGGCAGATTCTTCCACATGGTAAGCATCTAGTTGCTCTTGTACCAGCTGTTTTTAAGCCTGCAGGTTTTTTCTGTTAAAGGCCACTGTTTAACCCATATTGCTTTCTCAGTTAACCATTTTAAAGGCAGAGTTGTTAGTACCTCTGAAGGTTTGTCAATTGCTTTGTATTCTTATACAGCCTGAATGGCTGGTGACCTTTTCTATAATATCTTCTAATATCTTTCCCGGAAATAAAAGTTTTGGGGGGACTATAGGTATGTTAATCTGAGTATTCCATTGCTGCAATAGGTCATGACCCCACAAATTCACTGTTAAATTAGCTATATATGACCTCAGCCTTTGTCTCTGTTCTTCTGGCCCTATGCATTCAACCCATCTTGTGCCTTGTTTCACTTGAGAAAAGGTTTCAATTTCTAGAAACTGAATATCTGCCCTTGAAGAGGCTGATTCTGATGCCAAGATTTTGGAGTAATAATACTTACATTCACATCCATGTCTATCCAAGCCTTCAATAACAATGCCATTTATACACACTCTTAGCTTTGGTCTTTGATTATCTATAGAAACCTGCCAAGAACCAATCCTCAAAGGAACAACTGGTCGACCTCATAACCCTGAAAGGACCAAGAGAGAGAGGTGGACATGACACAAAGCTGGATGCCCAGCCTCCTCCTGGCCAAAGACCCTGTGACCAGTCTCTAGGGATGAAGCAGGGCAAGGAAAAAAAACCTGACAGTATAAGAAACCGGGGAACAGTGAACAGAGAAGCCAGGATCACAGCCACCTCTAGGCCTCGAGACAATGAAGCATGCCTCTGAGAACAGATAGTTCTGGCAAGGAGAAAAAAATGCTCCAGGACCCCCAACGAGTCCAGAGCAGGGAGGCAAGAAAACCGGGACCACAGCCTCCTCTCGGCCTCAGGATGGCGAGGCCTGCCGCCAAGGACCGAGGGTTCTGACAAGGAGGGAAATAAAAAGCTCCGACACCCCCAATGAGTCCGGGCATGGACGGCGGGGAAGCCGTGATCAACCAGCGCCCCCTCTCGGCCTCGGGTCGCCGGGGACCCAGGGCTCTCTCTTAGAGAGAAAAGGCGAGGGAAAGACAGCTTTGAAAGCCGGGGTACTTCACCCATCCTGGGCCTGGCTGGACCCGACACCTAGCGGTGGGACGCGAACGACTCAAGCCTTCTGGTTGACCCGCTCAAGTCTCCCAGCACCCTCCCCAGCCGTTGCTTTCGTTCGGTTCCATCCCAGACGCACCCATAGGCGACTCTTCCAGCACAACCTCCTACACAGAGACGGTTCCCAAGCACGACACCAACCGCGGGACACGCCCGCCAGCCGGGACTCTCGTCACTCTTTCCGCCTCACAAAAGCCATTTCGCCCTCCTTGTCAGCGACCGAGGACCAGGAGCGTTGCACAAAATGACCACCACCGCTAGGTGGCGCCCGACGACCCACCCGGCCCACAGAGATCGCTCGCTCGCTCGCTCGCGATCTTGCTCGGCCGAGGCGTCTTCACCTTCTCTGGCGCGACAGAGTGTCCTCCCACGCTCATGCTCGGAGGTGACACGCACCCACGACAGGGCAGGGGACTCTCCGTCGGTTCCCCCACACCCCATCCCCGAACATGGGTAAACGCGGGCTGGCCGGGCCGGACATTCGGGAGGAGCCACGGACGCTCAGGCTACGAAAATGAAAGGAGGAACCGAGACCACAGGCAGCTAGCTAGGAAAACAGGCGAATCGCTCTCCTTCGTGGAGAGGTAGGGAGGGAGGGAGGGAGGGAGGGAGGGAGGGAGGGAGGCTCACGAGAAACAAAGAGTGCGTCTCGATGATAAGTGACAGTACTAAGTGGGCCAGTCGAGGGGCTGCGACACTTAGAGCACGGTGAGAGGGAGAGACCGAGGGACTGAGGGAGACCGAGGGACCGAGGGAGGGAGGGAGGTGGCAATGGCAGGCAGTCTCCTGCCACCCGAGTCTCCTCTCAAAGACATATATATATACTTCACCGTGGCCACTGCTTGCTTGCTTGCTTGCTTGCTTGCTTGCAGTCCTTTTTCTCCACCCCACTCTCCACATCCCCCAGCCCCTACTTCTCAGACTAAATACCGAGTCAGAGAAAATTAAAACAACCGTGGAATAGTGTTTTTGTCATGGAATACGGATCTGTTGTGAACATTTTCACTTAGGACGGAAAAAATTAAAAGGTCATTTGATGGATTTCTGGTAGAGGGTCTATTTCCCACCGCGATGAAGATGATCTCCTGATCCTTGTACTTTCAGTTTCTGAGTGCTGCTGGCATGACAGACACGGGCCCTCACACTCGCGTTGACGAGACAGTACTGACTGAGTGACAGCATGGAGCCCGTAGGACAAGGCTTCGGCTTCCCCTTCCCCCCAATAAACCAGAAAAATAAATAAATAGATCAATAAATACCCAGAGGCAGAAACATGGAAGCAGCTTCTCAGACTCTTTAGAGAAGGCTCCTGAGGTCTGACTGGGGTGACACACATGGCAGAGGAGACGACTAGACCAGGGTTCCTCCCTTCACAACCATCATCCAGGCCCCCAGCACTGCCTGCCTGCCTTCCTCCCTCCCTCCTTCCCTTCCTTCCTTTTTAAAATACCAGGTTATTTATTTTAATTTACTTATTTTTAATTGCATTGGGAGGCTAGATATTTTTGGGTTTTCGGGAGTGGACAGACATACGAAAGGAAGGAAGGAAGGAAGGAAGGAAGGAAGGAAGGAAGGAAGGAAGGAAGGAGAGAAAGGATCAGAGCAGTGAATATACAGGTGCACAGTCATTACACCAAGGTGGACTGCAGATAGAAAATAAAGAGGAAGAAAAAAAAATAGAATGTCACCAAAAGGTCAGCCTCGTCTATAAAAGTGAGTTCCAGGACAGTCAGAGCTATTATATGAAATTGCCTGAGTTCAAATCAGCAATTTCCAAACTCCAACAAGAATGTTTACAGGAAAGGCAACAGATAAAGGCACATCAAAGAAGTCCAGTGGAGCAGTAGGCACACCCTTTGAAACTTCTCTATTGCAAGGTCACAGAGTTAGGAAAGGATCTTGATCTTAAACTTTCCTTAATAGTAAGTCTCTGTGTGTATCATACTCAAGTCAAGTGCCCTCAGAGCTCATGGAAGATGAAACAGAGCTCTACAATAAGAGATGGGTGTTGTGGGGGGGATTCACTCAAGAAAATAAAAGCAAAGCCCTACACTAACTCTGGCACACAGTAAAAGCAGTCCTATGAGGAAATTTTTAGCTCAAATTGCCCACGTTTTACAAAGGCTTCTAACCGGGAAGTGATGATGCATGCCTTTAGTTCCAGCATGCAGCCTGGTCTCCAAGAGCGAGTTCCAGGACTGACTCAAAAACTAGAGAGAAACCCTGTCACAAAAAAAGAACAAACAAACAAAAAATCTATTACATAAATCAATAGATGCATACATAGATGGAAGAATAGATGAGAGACAGACAGAAAGAGAGAGAGAGAGAGAGAGAGAGAGAGAGAGAGAGAGAGAGAGAGACCCAAACCCCATCTTCTGTCTTCTGATGGTACCAGGCTCTCTCCCAGGGGTCACAGAGGAAGGTGGGCAGGCAGCAACGCAGACAGTGTACGTGTGTGATATCAAGCAAGCCTATATGTGATATATAGGGTCTAATAGGGCAATGTCAGTATTACATTGGGGTAGGTCTCAGGAGCACAAGAATCCAAATCTCTGATGTATTCCCTGTCACCAGAAGAGGGCACTAGATCCCCACCATGTGGTTTCTGGAAATTCTCTGCAGTTCTGATTGTTTTCATGGTTCCTCCTGCCTGCCTGTATTTAGTGAGAGAGTGGGCAACACTCCTCCCTGCTTCTCTGTGTGTCTGTGCCTGTCACATCCTGGATAGTCAGAGTGCCCGCCACCTATGCCTGCCTGAGATGTAGCCGGCAGCCCTGGCTGGGGCTGGGGGAAAGGGAGAGAGTGGATTCTCCTGGAGAGCCATGGGCAGAGGCTCTGTGGATTCCCTGCAAGAGGCCTCACTGTTTCAGGTACAGCTGTGACCAGGTCTGAATCCAGGACAGACTCCAAAGCCAGAGAGAATCCCTGTCTCAGAAAATAACAACAACAACAACAAAAATAAGTAAACTAATAGATAAATTGATAGCCAGGCAGAGACTCAGAGAGATGATAAAACACCTCAGAGATCAGGGAGCCCAAGGCAGGCAGGTCACTGCGAGTGTAAGGCTACCTTGTTCTGCAGACTGAGATTCAGGACAGGCAAAATGACACAGATAAATTCTGTTTAAAAAAAAATGGTGTTCAGTGCATGTCTTTAATCCCTGCACTAGGAGGCAGAGGCAGATGGATCTCTGTGAGTCTGAGGCCAGTCTTGTCTACAAAGTGAGTTCCAGGGCATACAAGGATACGCAAGGAAACCCTAAGTTGAAAAACCACAAATAAACAAACAGATAATAACAATAAAAATATTTGAGAGTTCAAATAATTGACTTCATCCACAATAAAAAAATATGGATATCAAAATATCAAATGCACTTGAACACATTGACACAGGAGACCGCTTCCTAAATATAACCCCAGTAGCACAGACACCGAGAGAAACAAAATGAATACAGGAGACCTCCTGACACTGAAAAGCTTCTGCAAAGCAAAGGACATGGCCAACAAGACAAAACGACGGCCTACACAATGGGAAAAGATCTTCACTAACCCCACATCAGACAGAGGTCTGGTCTCCACAATATACAAAGAACTCAAGAAATTGGTCATCTAAAGAACAAAGAATCCAATTTACAAAATGGAGTACAGACCTAAACAGAGAACTCTCAACAGAGGAATCTAAAATGGCTGACAGACACTGAAAAAAATGGTCAACATCCTTAGTCATCAGAGAAATGTACATCAAAACGAGTTTCTATGTCTCTTGGATGAAAGAATGAAAGGAGTGCATCCCCACACCCCGGCTCAGTGTTTAGTATCACGTTCTGTTAATTTCTTGTACATTTAGTTTAATTTCACATTTTGGTCATCTCTCTTGGTCTGCACCAAGTGTTTCCCTGTGTGGGGTGGGGCATGGAAGGTGTCCTATTTCAGAACATTTTATTTTACTTTGCTTTGAGACAGTCTTTCCAGTTGTGTAGAACTTAGTTTAATTCCAAATTTTTTTTAAAAGATTTGTGGGTTTTTTTATTTTTTTAATATTTATTTATTTATGTACACAATATTCTGTCTCTGTGTATTCCTGAAGGCCAGAAAAGGGATCCAGACCTCATTACATATGGTTCATGAGCCAGCATGTGGTTCCTGGGAATTGAACTCAGGACCTTTGGAAGAGCAGGCAATGCTCTTAACCACTGAGCCATCTCTCCAGCCCTAAAGAATTTTTTATGGTTTGTTTAACTTTATTTTACATGCAGTGGCATGAATGTGTCAGTTCATCCAGAAATTGGATTTACAATCCCTTATGTGCTGTTGCCATGTGGGTCCTAGGAATTGAACCCACTTCTTCAGGAAGAGCCACCAAACCATCTCTCCAGGCCTTCCTTTAATTTAACAAATGTATTGGTGTGTCTCTAGGTGTGCCTCTCTCTCTCTCTCTCTCTCTCTCTCTCTCTCTGTGTGTGTGTGTGTGTGTGTGTGTGTGTGTGTGTGACTCTGTGTGTCTGTGGGGTGGCATTTGACTTTACCAAGGTGAACACATTCAAGAGAAGAGATGGTGATTTACAGATAGAACACAAAAAAAAAAACAAAACAAAAACAAACAGATAGCTTGATCTTTAAAAGTGAGTTCCAGGACAGCCAAGGCAGGGCTATTACCTGAAATTGACTGAATTCATATCAGCAATTTCTCAACTCCAACAAGAATGTTTACAGAGAAGTCAAGAAAAAAAAAATCATGTTGAATGAAGTGCCAGAGTCAAAGACCTGCTCCACTACCTGCCAACCCTGGCTGTATTTTGAATCTCATATTTGATTTCTCTCTCCACGTACATTGAGTTTAATACATGTGAAGGCAGACTGAAGAAAACAATCAAGAAAAAGAGAAAACATGAGGAGTGGGACAAAACAGAGATCTAGAATGGGAGAGAGAGGGAGAGAGAGAGAGAGAGAGAGAGAGAGAGAGAGAGAGAGAGCATTCACCTCAGTCCTGTGAGAAAACCACCTCAGTCCTTTGAAGAAATTTATAAGTCTCATTGCCCACCATTCTAAAAATTAAAACCATCTACTTGGGTGGTGGCGGCGGCGCATTCCTTTATTCCCGGTTCTCAGCCTATTCTACAAGAGCTACTTCCAGGACTGGGTCCAAAGCCAGAGAGAAGAAATGTTTGTGATTTACTTAACTTCATTATATGTGCAATGGTGTGAGGGTGTCAGATCACCCCGGAACTGCATTTACAATCACTTATGTGCTGCCATCTGGGTGCTGGGAATTGAACTCAGGACCTTTGGAAAAGCAGGCAATGCTCTTAACTGCTGAGCACTAAAGAATTTTTTATGGTTTATTTAACTTTATTTTACGTGCAGTGGCATGAATGTGTCAGATCATCCTGAAACTGGATTTACAGTCACTTATGTGCTGCTGCCATGTGGGTCTTGGGAATGGAACTCACTTCTTCAGGAAGAGCCACCAAGCTCTTCAATGGTGTTTTACAGATAGAAAATAAGAAAACAAGACAAAAACAAACAGATAGCCTGATCTTTAAAAGTGAGTTCCAGGACAGTCAGGACTATTACATGAAATTGCCTGAGTTCAAATCAGCAATTTCTCAATTCCAACAAGAATGTTTACAGAGAAGTCAAGAAAAAAAAAACCAACAAATCAGGTTGAATGAAGTGCCAGAGTCAAAGGCCTGCTCCACTACCTGCCAACCCTGGCTGTATTTTGAATCTCATATTTGGTTTCTCTCTCCACGCACATTGAGTTTAATACATGTGAAAGGCAGACTGAAGGAAACAATCAAGAAAAAGAGAAAACATGAGGAGTGGGACAAAATAGAGATCTAGAATGGGAGAGAGAGAGAGAGAGAGAGAGAGAGAGAGAGAGAGAGAGCGCATTCACTTCAGTCCTGTGAGAAAACCACCTCAGCCTCATTTATAAGTCTCATTGCCCACCATTCTAAAAATTAAAACCATCTAGCTGGGTGGTGGTGGCGGCGCATTCTTTTATTCCTGGTTCTCAGCCTATTCTACAAAAGCTACTTCCAGGACAGGCTCCAAAGCCAGAGAGAAGAAATGTTTGTGATTTACTTAATTTCATTACATGTGCAATGGTGTGAGGGTGTCAGATCACCCAGGAACAGCATTTACAATCACTTATGCGCTGCCATGTGGGTGCTGGGAATTGAACTGAGATATCTCTCCTGAAAATTGAACTCAGGACCTCTGGAAGAAGAGCCAGTTCTCTTAAACTCTGAGCTATTTCTTCAGCCCTTGTTTGTTTCTTTAATTTAGGAAAAAGAATACTGTATTATTTTAATGCATGAGCACTCTCTCTGCACCCACTTCCATTCACCAAGAGAGTGCACTAGATCTCCACCCTGTGGTTTCTGTAATTTCAGAAATTCCATCTCTGCACTTCTGATACTTTCCTTGTCCATGAAGAGGACATGAATAACATTAAAAATCAAAATCCCCTGGCAGTATTTCTTTGCCAAATGCATGACAGTTCTATATGAGACCACCCCGTAGCATTGTTTTATTTCATTTATTTTGTGATTTCTGACTCTCTCGTACATTGAGTTTAACTTCAGATTTTATTTGTTTTTCTCAGTGTTCCCATGTCTATCCCCGTGAGTGCGTGTGTGAGAGTGTGTGCCTGTGTGCGTGTGTGCGTGTGTGCGTGTGTGCGTGTGTGTGTGTGTGTGTGTGTGTGTGTGTGTGTGTCTGTGTTTAGGTATATGTGGGGGGGATTACAATTCAAACTATTTTAGTGAAGGCCCTTTGCAGACAAGACAGCATGGCTGTTAACTTCACCAAGATGAAAGCTTTTAGAAGGCTGCCTTTGGTAACCACCATGAGAGCTGACCTCAACAAGATGGTAGACACCATGAGGCATATTTTCAAGGTCCATTTCTTTTTCTGTCTCCTAGCCTCTAGAGCACCATGATTTGAATGCAGTGTCTCCAGATTCTCCAGCTATACATGCAAAGAAAGATACCATAAACCTTTAGCCTCCTGTCTAGGGTGAGAGGATTCAAAAGAAAAGAAAAAAAAGAAAGGAAAAGAAAAGAAAAGAAAGGAAAAGAAACGAAATGTGAAAGACAGACTGAGGGGAAAAAATTCAAGAAAAACAGAGAAGTTCCCATGAGGAATGGGACAAAGCAAAGATCTAGAGCGAAAGAGAGAGAGTGAAAGAGAGGGAGAGAGAGAGGAAAGAGAGAGGAGAGAGAGAGAGAGAGAGAGAGAGAGAATTCCCTCAAACAAACAAAAAAAAACCAAAAACAAAAAAAAAACACACCCTTACAGAACACCTGGCACACAGTGATCTCAGTCCTTTGAGAAAATTTATAAGTCCCATTGCCCACCATTGGAAAAAAAAATATCCATCTGGGTAATGGTGGCAGTGCATTTCTTTATTCTCAGTTCTCGGCCCTCAGATCAGGAGAGACAGAGGCAGGCAGATTGCTGTGAGTTTGAGGCTACCTTGTTTTGCAGTGTGAGTTTCAGGACAGGCAAATGACAGACACAGAGAAACCCTGTCTTGAAAAAGAAGTGTGTTTAGGAGGCAGAGGTAGAGGCAGAGGCAGCTAGATCTGTGTGAGTCTAAGGCCAGCCTTGTCTATAAAGTGGGTTCCAGGGCAAACAAGGATACACAGGGAACCCCAAGGTAGAAAAACCACTAATAATAATAATAATAATAATAATAATAATAATAATAATAATAATCTAAGAGCTCAATTCATTGACTTCAACCACAATTCAAAAATTAAAAAATAAAACAAAGAGTGTGTCTGATCAATCAGGATCAATGAAAGGACTATGTGGGCCAAGGGGCTGCCACAATTATGACTTGCTAAGAGGGAGGAACTGGGGGGTGGGGGAGGGAGGGAGGGAGGCAACAAAGGCAGTTTCTTGCCACCTGAATGCCTTTCAAAGACATTTCACCATAACAACCACTTGCTTCCTTTCTTGGGGATCTTTTTCACAGTTGTGTTTGTACAGCCCCACACCCCACTTCTCAAACTAAAAGTCCAAGTGTGAGAAAACCAAAACAGTCATGGAAAAATTCCCACTTGGATACCTTTTCCAAAAACAACAGTAACAAAAATATGTATACCTAAGCAGACCTATCAAGTTGTAGCCTCACCTTGACTGGTTCAGCAAGGAGTTCTGGCTGTTAGGAAGGGCTGGTGACCTGGAACTTTCCTAGTCTGTAAAATCTGGAGTCCCGCGCCTACCCCGTGCCCTCAGGGGACAGGAGTGGAGGCCAGGGCCCCTGCCATGGGCGATCTCCTAGATCAGCTACTGGCTCTTATCGTTCCTGGGCCTGCTTAGAGAAAGACATGATGAGATGCAGAGAAAATTAAAACAGTCATGAAATGCTATGAAAAATTCCCACTTGGACATCATTTCCAGGAATATTGGCACAGTGAATTGTTTGTTTGGAACATTTTCACTTCAGACAGAAAAAAATAAAAAAATGTCATTTTATTCTCAGACCTTTTACAGCTCCTGAGGAATGGGGTGCTGGGGTCACAGCAGACATGGCAGAGGATGTAACTAGGCCAGGGCTCCCTTCTCAACCACCAACCAGGCCCCCAGCACTGCCTTTCTTTGTTCCGTGGTTTTTTCATTTTCTTGCTTTTAATCTTCTATCTTTCTTTTCTCTTTCTTTCTTTCTTTCTTTCTTTCTTTTTTTTTCTTTTGGTTCAACATGTATACATTTTTGTAATTTGGTATGGGGTCTTTTCTATACAACCTGTCTCCAATTCAAGGAGGGCCACCTGCCTCTGTCTCTTAGATGATAGAAGAAAAGGGGTGTACCGCAGCAACCCAGCTCTGTGTTTCATATGTTGTTCAATTAAATTCTTGTACATGTAGTTTAATTTCAATTTTGTTTTGTTTTGTTTTTCGAGACTGGGTTTCCCTGCATAACAGTCCTAGCTGTTCTTGGAACTAGCTCCTTTCTTGAAGCCCTGGCTGGCCTCTAACTCCCAGGGATTCACCTGCCTCTGCCTCCTGTGTGCTGGGAATAAAGGCATGCGACACCACTGCCCGGCCAATTTCAAATTCTATTTAAATCTCTCAATGTGCCTTCTGTATGTGGGGGAGACAGGGAAGGTGTCATATTTTAAAACATTTTCATAACTGCACTTAGCACTGCACTCTTTTACATTTTATTTTACTTTAAATTGAGACAGTGTTTCTAGTTCTGTGGGACTTAATTTAAATTAAGTGTGTGTGTGTGTGTGTGTGTGTGTGTGTGTGTGTGTGTGTCTGTGTGTGTGTGTGTGTAGATAGGGTGGCTTTTGACCTCAACAGATGAAGGCATTTAAGGGCACTGGCTCCATATTTGACAGAGGCAGGATCTCTGGGAGTTTTAGGCCAGCCTGGTCTACAAGAAAGGAGCTAGTTCCAAGAAAAGTCTCCAAAGCAACAGAGAAACCCTGTCTTGTAAAGCAAAACACAAAACCAAACAAAAAAATAAATAAAATGAGAGAGAGAGAGAGAGAGAGAGAGAGAGAGAGAGAGAGAGAGAGAGAATGTGAACTTACAGATAGGAATAAAAAAAACAGAATGTCACCAAGAAGACAGCCTGGTCTGTAAAGTGAGTTCCAGGACAGCTAGGGCTGTTATACAGAGAAACCATGCCTCAAAAATTAATAAAAGAAGGGAAGAAAGAAAGAAAGAAAGAAAGAAAGAAAGAAAGAAAAGAAAGAAAAGAAAAGAAAACAAAGGCAGTTTTTATTTTTTTTTTCTCTTTTTATGCCAGGTCATTTATTTTAATTTTAGTTTTTCTTTTAAGATTGTATTTTGCAGCAGCAGTGTTCAGAAAGAAGTGCTGGACCATGTAGTGTAATAGTTTGTCTGAAACATAAATAAAAAGACAGGTCCTGTCTCAAAAAAAAAAAATCCAGTTAAAACGTGAAATAAAACAAAGAAGGGGCTTTTGGTTTTGTTTTGCTTTGTTTTTTTCTAAGGAACCTGAAAATGACTAAATTCAACAATTTTTCAACTTCAGCAAGAAGGTAGTCTTTCCCAGCTCCAACAAGAGTGCAGTAAATAGGCATTTCTAGGCCCTGTCAACAGAAGAGGGCACTTGATTCCCACCACGTGGTTTCTGGAAATTGTTTATGGGGTGGCTTTTGAACTCAAAAAGATGAAAACATTCAAAGGGAAGGGTTCCATATCTGGAAGAGGCTGGTGGATCTCTGGGATAGTTTTGAGGCCAGCCTCAAACTAGTTCCAAAGACAGGATCCAAAGCAACAGAGAAACCCTGCCTCAACTCAAAAATCAAAACAAAAACACAAACAAAAAATAAATAAAACATAAAATAAAAAAAACACTCACAAATCACAATCCCAGAGAACCTAGACAACAACGAGGACCCTAAGAGAGACATATATAGATCTAATCTACATGAGCAGTAGAAAAAGACAAGATCTCCTTGGAGCATGGGAACCTTGGGAGGGGGTTGAAGAGGAGAGGAGAGGCAGGGAGGGGAAGCAGAGAAAAATGTTGGGCTTGACAAAAATAAATAAAAGAAACAAGTAAAGCCAGGTGTTGGTGGTGGTACACGCTTTTAATCCCAGCACTCAGGAGGCTGAGGCAGGTGAATCTTTGTGAGTTTGAGGCCAGCCTGGTCTACAAGAGTTAGTTCCAGCCCAGGCTCCAAAGCTACAGAGAAACCCTGTCTTGAAAAACCAAAAATAAATGAATAAATAAATAAAATAGGCATGGATTTAAAAAAACTCAAATGCAAACTAAGTAGAAAGAAATACTTTCAGTATGCCATTCAACAATTAGGGAAACCTATTATCCCAGCACTTAGGAGACACAGGAAGAAGAACATCAGTGAGTTAAAATCCAGACTCGTCTTCCAAGTTAGAACACGAGACTCGTGCACTGTCTCATAGGTCCAACACTCCCATGGTCAAGTTTCTCGAAACAAGGAGACAGTTTATAATGTCTGCTTCTTTCCTTTCTTCCTTCCCTCCTTCCTTCCTTCCTTCTTTTTTTTTTTTTGGTTTAACTTTTATATACGTTTTAGATTTGGAATGAGGGCCTCTCTATGAAGCCTGGGAATTCACAAGAGACCTGCCTCTGTCTCTTGGATGACAGAATGAAAGGTCTGCACCACCACAACCTGGCTCAGCGTTTAGTATCTCGTTCTGTTAATTTCTTGTACATTAAGTTTAATTTCAAATTTTGTTCGTATCTCTTGGTCTGCACCAAGTGTGTCCCTGTGGGGGGTGGGGCAGGGAAGGTATCCGATTTCAGAACACTTTATTTTACTTAGATTCGAGACAGTCTTTGCAATTGTGTAGGACTAAGTTTAATTTCAAATTTTTAAAGAATATTTTTATGATTTATTTAACTTTATTTTACATGCAGCGGCGTGAAACTGGATTTACAATCACTTATGAGCTGCTGCCATGTCGGGGGTAGGTCTCAGGAGCACAAGAACCAAAATCTCTGATGTCTTCCCTGTCACCAGAAGAGGGCACTAGATCCCCACCATGTGGTTTCTGGAAATTCCAGAAATTCCATCTCTTCAGTTCTGATTGTTTTCATTGTTCTTCCTGCATGCCTGCACTTAGTGAGAGAGTGGGCACCACCCACCCTGCTTCTCTGTGTGTCTAAGCCTGTCACATCCTGGATAGCCAGAGTGCCCGCCACCTATGCCTGTCTAAGATGTAGCCGGCAGCCCTGGTTGTGGCTGGGGGAAAGGGTGAGAGTGGTTCCCCTGGAGGGCCCTGGGCAGAGGCTCTGCGGATTCCCTGCAAGAGGCCTCACTGCTTCAGGTACAGCTGTGACCAGGTCTGAATCCAGGACAGATTCCAAAGCCAGAGAGAATCCCTGTCTCACAAAACAAATAAAAAAAAAATAAGTAAACTAATAGATAAATTGATAGCCAGGTAGAGACTCAGAGAGATGATAAAACACCTCAGAGATCAGGGAGCCCAAGACAGGCAGGTCACTGCGAGTTTAAGGCTACCTTGTTCTGCAGACTGAGATTCAGGACAGGCAAAATGACACAGACAAAGTCTGTTTTTATTTATTTATTTATTTATTTATTTATTTATTTTTAAAAAAGGTGTTTAGAGCATGCCTTCAATCCCTGCACTAGGGCAGAGACAGCTGGATCTCTGTGAGTCTGAGGCCAGCCTTGTCTACAAAGTGAGTTCCAGGGGCATACAAGGATACACAAGGAAACCCTAAGTTGAAAAACCACAAATAAACCAACAGATAAACAGAAAATAACAATAAAAATATTTGAGAGTTCAAATAATTGACTTCATCCACAATAAAAAATTATAGAAATCAAAATATCAAACGCACTTGAACGGATTGGCATAGGAGACCGCTTCCTAAATATAACCCCAGTAGCACAGACACCGAGAGAAACAAAATGAATACATGAGACCTCCTGACACTGAAAAGCTTCTGTTAAGCAAACGACATGGCCTACAAGGCAATACGACGGCCTACACAATGGGAAAAGATCTTCACTAACCCCACATCAGACAGAGGTCTGGTCTCCACAATATACAAAAAAACTCAAGAAATTGTCATCTAAAGAACAAAGAATCCAATTGACAAAATGGAGTACAGACCTAAACAGAGAACTCTCAACAGAGGAATCTAAAATGGCTGACAGACACTGAAGAAAATGTTCAACATCCTTCGTCATCAGAGAAATGTACATCAAAAGGAGTTTCTAGGACCAAGGAGACAGTTCATAATGTCTCCTCCTTCCTTCCTTCCTTCCTTCCTTTCTTCCTTCCTTCCTTCCTTCCTTATTTTTTTTTTTTGGTTGAACTTTTATGTATATATATATATATATATATATATATTTTAAATTTGGGGTTGGGGCCTCTCTACAAAGCATGGGATTTCACAGAGGTCCACCTGCCTCTGTCTCTTGGATGAAAGAATGAAAGGAGTGCATCCCCACACCCAGGCTCAGTGTTCAGTATCTCGTTCTGTTAATTTCTTGTACACTTAGTTTAATTTCAAATTTTGTTCGTCTCCCTTGGTCTGCACCAAGTGTTTCCCTGTGGGGGGTGTGGCAGGGAAGGTGTCCTATTCCAGAACATTTTATTTTACTTTGCTTTGAGACAGTCTTTCCAGTTGTGTAGAACTTAGCTTAATTTCAAATTTTTTTTTAAAAAAATTTAATTTTTTTTAATATTTATTTATTTTTATGTATACAATATTCTGTCTCTGTGTATGCCTGAAGGCCAGAAGAGGGATCCAGACCTCATTACAGATGGTTGCGAGCCAGCATGTGGTTGCTGGGAATTGAACTCAGGACATTTGGAAGAGCAGGCAATGCTCTTAAGCGCTGAGCCATCTCTCCAGCCCTAAGGACGTTTTTATGGTTTATTTAACTTTATTTTATGTGCAGTGGCATGAATGTGTCAAATCATCCAGAAACTGGATTTACAGTCACGTATTTATTTACTGCCATGTGGGTCCTGGGAATTGATCCCACTTCTTCAGGAGGAGCCACCAAGCCATTTCACCAGGCCTTCCTTTAATTTAACAAATTTATTTGTGTGTCTCTAGGTGTGCCTCTCTCTCTCTCCCCCCCGTGTGTGTGTGTGTGTGTGTGTGTGTGTGTGAGAGAGAGAGAGAGAGAGACTCTGTGTGTCTGTGGGGTGGCCTTTGACTTTACCAAGGTGAACACATTCAAGAGAAGAAATGGTGATTTACAGATAGAACATAAAAAAACAAAAAACAAAATCTAACAGATAGCCTGATCTTTAAAAGTGAGTTCCAGGACAGCCGAGGCAAGGCTATTACCTGAAATTGACTGAATTCATATCAGCAATTTCTCAACTCCAACAAGAATGTTTACAGAGAAGTCAAAAAAAAATCAAATCATGTTGAATGAAGTGCCAGAATCAAAGGCCTGCTCCACTACCTGCCAACCCTGGCTGTATTTTGAATCTCATATTTGATTTCTCTCTCCACATACATTGAGTTTAATACATGTAAAAGGCAGACTGAAGAAAACAATCAAGAAAAACAGAAAACAATGAGGGAGAGAGAGAGAGAGAGAGAGAGAGAATGTGGATTTACAGATAGGAAATAAGAAAAAAAACAGAATGTCACAAAGAAGACAGCCTGGTCTGTCAAGTGAGTTTCAGGACAGCTAGGGCTGTTAGGCAGAGAAACCGTGCCTAAAAAATAATAAAAGAAGAAAGGAAAGAATGCAAGAAAGCAAGCAAGAGAGAGAGAGAGAAAGAAAGAAAGAAAGAAAGGAAGGAAGGAAGGAAGGAAGGAAGGAAGGAAGAGGAAAAAGGGAAAAAAGAAAGAAAGGGAAAAAACTCTGGGAGTTTTAGGCCAACCTGGTCTACAAGAAAGGAGTTAGTTCCAAGAACGGTCCCCAAAGCAACAGAGAAACCCTGTCTTGTAAAGCAAAACACAAAACCAAACAAAAAGATAAATAAAATATGAGAGAGAGAGAGAGAGAGAGAGAGAGAGAAGAAATGTGAATTTACAGATAGGAAACAAGGAAAAAATAAAACAGAATGTCACCAAGAAGACAACCTGGTCTGTAAAGTGAGTTCCAGAACAGCTAGGGCTGTTATACAGAGAAACTATGCCTCAAAAATTAATAAAAGAAGGAAAGAAAACAAAAGAGAAAGAAAGAAAGAGAGAGAGAAAGAAAAAAAAAGAAAAGAAAAGAAAAGAAAGACAGTTTTTTTTCTTTTTTTCCTTTTAATGCCAGGTCATTCATTTTAATTGTAGTTTTTCTTTTAAGATTGTATTTGCAGCAGCAGTATTCAGAAAGAAGTGCTGGACCATGTAGTGTAATAGTTTGTCTGAAACATAAATAAAAAGACAGGTCCTGTCTCAAAAAAAAATCAAGTTAAAATGTGAAATAAAACAAAGAAGGGGATTTTTGTTTCGTTTTGTTTTGTTTTTCTAACAAACCTGAAAATGACTGAATTCAACAATTTTCCAACTTCAGCAAGAAGGTAGTTTTTCCCAGCTCCAACAAGAGAGCAACAAATATGCATGTCTAGGCCCTGTCACCAGAAGAGGTCATTAGATTCCCACCATGTGGTTTCTGGAAATTGTTTATGGGGTGGCTTTTGAACTCAACAAGATGAAAGCATTCAAAAGGAAGGTATTCATATTTGGAAGAGGCAGGTGGATCTCTGGGATTTTGAGGCCAGCCTCAAACTAGTTCCAAAAACAGGATCCAAAGCAACAGAGAAACCCTGCCTTGACTCAAAAATCAAAACAAAAACACAAACAAACAAAAAAATAAAACATAAAATAAAAAAAAAACAGCTGGCAAATCACAATCCCAGAGAACCTAGACAACAACGAGGACCCTAAGAGAGACATATGTAGATCTAATCTACACCAGTAGTAGAAAAAGACAAGATCTCCTTGGAGCATGGGAACCTTGGGAGGGGGTTGAAGAGGAGAGGAGAGGCAGGGAGGGGGAGCAGAGACAAATGTAGAGCTTAACAAACATAAATAAAAGAAACAAATAAAGCCAGGTGGTGGTGGTACACGCCTTTAATCCCAGCACTCAGGAGGCTGAGGCAGGTGAATCTTTGTGAGTTTGAGGCCAGCCTGGTCTACAAGAGTTAGTTCCAGCCCAGGCTCCAAAGCTACAGAGAAACCCTGTCTTGAGAAACCAAAAATAAATGAATAAATAAATAAAATAGGCATGGATTTAAAAAAACTCAAATGCAAACTCAGTAGAAAGAAATACTTTCAGTATGCCATTCAAGAATTAGGGAAACCTATTATCCTAGCACTTAGGAGACACAGGAAGAAGAACATCAGTGAGTTAAAATGCAGACTCGTCTACCAAGTTAGAACACGAGACTCGTGCACTGTCTCATAGGTCCAACACTCCCATGGTCAAGTTTCTCAAAACAAGGAGACGGTTCATAATGTCTGCTTCTTTCCTTTCTTCCTTCCCTCCCTCCTTCTTTCCTTCCTTCCTTCCTTCCTTCTTTCTTTTTTTTTTTTGTTTAACTTTTATATACATTTTAAATTTGGAATGAGGGCCTCTCTATGAAGCCTGGGATTCACAGAGGAACACCTGCCTCTGTCTCTTGGATGATAGAATGAAAGGTCTGCACCACCACAACCTGGCTCAGCATTTAGTATCTCGTTCTGTTAATTTCTTGTACATGACGCTTTATTTCAAATTTTGTTTGTATCTCTTGGTCTGCACCAAATGTGTCCCTGTGGGGGGTGGGGCACGGAAGGTATCCGATTTCAGAACACTTTACTTTACTTAGATTCGAGACAGTCTTTCCAGTTGTGTAGAACTAAGTTTAATTTCCAATTTTTAAAGAATATTTTTATGATGTATTGAACTTTATTTTACATGCAGTGGTGTGAAACTGGAGTTACAATCACTTATGAGCTGCTGCCATGTCGGGGGTAGGTCTCAGGAGCACAAGAACCCAAATCTCTGATGTCTTCCCTGTCAACAGAAGAGGGCACTAGATCCCCACCATGTGGTTTCTGGAAATTCTCTGCAGTTCTGATTGTTTTCATTGTTCTTCCTGCATGCCTGCATTTAGTGAGAGAGTGGGCATCACTCTTCCCTGCTTCTCTGCGTGTCTGTGCCTGTCACTTCCTGGATAGTCAGAGTGCCCGCCACCTATGCCTGCCTGAGATGTAGCCGGCAGCCCTGGCTGGGGCTGGGGGAAAGGAAGAGAGTTTTTTTAAACTCTGTTTTAAAAAAAAAAGTGTTCAGTGCATGCTTTTAATCCCTGCCCTAGGGGCCAGAGGCAGATGGATCTCTGTGAGTCTGAGGCCAGTCTTGTCTACAAAGTGAGTTCCAGGGCATACAAGGATACACAAAGAAACCCTAGGTTGAAAAACCACAAATAAACTAACAGATAAACAGATAATAACAATAAAAATATTTGAGAGTTCAAATAATTGACTTCATCCACAATAAAAATTATAGAAATCAAAATATCAAACGCACTTGAACGCATTGGCACAGGAGACCACTTCCTAAATATAACCCCAGTAGCACAGACACCGAGAGAAACAAAATGAATACATGAGACCTCCTGACACTGAAAAGCCTCTGTAAAGCAAAGGACATGGCCAACAAGACAAAACAAGGGCCTACACAATGGGAAAAGATCTTCACTAACCCCACATCAGACAGAGGTCTGGTCTCCACAATATACAAAAAACTCAAGAAATTGGTCATCTAAAGAACAAAGAATCCAATTGACAAAATGGAGTACAGACCTAAACAGAGAACTCTCAACAGAGGAATCTAAAATGGCTGACAGACACTGAAGAAAATGTTCAACATCCTTCGTCATCAGAGAAATGTACATCAAAAGGAGTTTCTAGGACCAAGGAGAAATGGTCTCCTCCTTCCTTCTTTCCTTCCTTCCTTCCTTCCTTCCTTCCTTCCTTCCTTCCTTCTTTCCTTAATTTTTTTTTGGTTGAATATATATATATATATATATATATATATATATATGTATTTAAATTTGGGGTGGGGGCCTCTCTACAAAGCCTGGGAAATCACAGAGGTCCACCTGCCTCTGTCTCTTGGACGATAGAAAGAAAGGTGTGCACCACCACAACCCAGCTCAATGTTTAGTATCTCATTCTGTTAATTTCTTGTATATTTAATTTAATTTCACATTTTGTTCATCTCTCTTGGTCTGCACCAAGTGTTTCCCTGTGTGGGGTGGGGCATGGAAGGTGTCCTATTTCAAAACATTTTATTTTACTTTGATTTGAGACATTTTTTCCAGTTGTGTAGATCTTAGTTTAATTTCAAATTTTTAAAGAATTTTTAATGATTTATTTAACTCTATTTTACATGCAGTGGTACGAATGTGTCAGATCATCCAGAAACTGGCTTTACAATCACTTATGAGCTACTGCTATGTGTGCCCGGGGAACTGAACCCACTTCTTCAGAAAAAGCCACCGCACACACCGAACCATCTCTCCAGACCTTTAATTTCACAAATGTATTTGTGTGTCTCTGGCTGTGCCTGTGTGTGTGTGGGGGGGGGGATCACAAGTCAAAACATTTTAGTGAAGGCCCTTTGCAGACAAGACAGGAAGATACAGGACACCATGCACCATATTTTCAAGGTCCATTTTGTTTTCTGTCTCCTAGCCTCTAGAGGACCATGATTTGAATTCAGTGTCTCCAGATTCTCCAACTTGTGACAATACACTATACATGCAAATAAAGATATCATAAACCTTTAGCTTCCTGTCTAGGGTGAGAGAGTTCAAAAAGAAGAAAAGAAAAACTGTGGAAGACAGACTGAGGGGAAAAAAATCAAGAAAAACAGAGAAGTTCCTGTGAGGAATGAGACAAAGTAGAGATCTAGAATGAGAGGGGGGGAGGGAGAGAGAATTCCCTCAAACAAATGAAAACATACCCTTACAAGAACTCCTGGCACACAGTGAACTCAGTCCTTTGAGGAAATGTATAGGTCTCATTGCCCACCATTGGAAAAGAAATCTAGCTGGGTAATGGTGGCAGCGCCTTTCTTTATTCCCAGTTCTCAGTCCTCAGAGATCAGGGTGGCAGAGGCAGGCAAATCACTGTGAGTTTGAGGCTACCTTGTTGTGCAGTGTGAGTTTCAGGACAGATAAAGTGACACAGAGAAGAAACCCTGTCTTAAAAATCTGTGTGTTTAGTTCAGGCCTTTAATTCTGGCACTAGGAGGCAGAGGCAGAGGCAGAGGCAGAGGCAGAGGCAGAGGCAGAGGCAGAGGCAGAGGCAGAGGCAGAGGCAGAGGCAGAGGCAGAGGCAGCTGGATCTCTGTAAGTCTGAGGCCAGCCTTGTCTACAAAGTGAGTTCCAGGGCAAACAAGGATACACAGGGAACCCCAATGTAGGAAAACAACGGATAAAAAACAAATAAACAGATAATAATAATAACAACAGCAACAAAAATATCTGAGAGCTCAATTAATTGACTTCACTCACAATTCAAAAATAATAAAATAAGAATTAAAAATAAAATCAAATGCACTTGAACGCACTGGCACAGGAAACCACTTCCTCAATACAACCCAAGTAACACAGACACTGAGAGAAATAAAATTAATAAATGAGACCTCCTGACACTGAAAAGCTTCTGTAAAGCAAAGGACATGGTCAACAAGACAAAACGACGGCCTACAGAATGGGAAAAGATCTTCACTAACCCCACATCAGACAGAGGACTGATATCCAAAATACAGAAAGAACTCAAGAAATTGGTCATCTAAAGAACAAATAATGCAATTTACGAAATGGAATACTACCTAAACAGAGAACTCTCAACAGAGGAATCTAAAATAGCTGAAAGCCACTTAAATGTTGGGTCGGGGGTGGGGGTGGGTCATGCAACGATGGGAACACCACAAAGTCTAATAAACCAGAAACAAACTTTATTCCAGAAACCAGATCCTAGGAAAACCAGAAGCAAATTTAAAAATAAAACAAAACAAAACAAAACAAAACAAATAAGCACTGTGGGGCACAAAAGCTTATCAGTTAGCTGAGACCACAGGCAGAGTTTGGCCTTCTGACACTGTGGCAAAAGGCTGGTTTCTGAAACCAATTTTTATAGTAGTATAGTGTGTGTGTGTGTGTGTGTGTGTGTGTGTGTGTGTGTGTGTGTGTGTAATAAATATATTACATCATGCATTAGCTCTGAATAAAGGAATTTTTACGAATTGGCCCTGACCTGTGGGTCAGTCAATATTAGACCCTAAGGAGGGGGAGTGAGTTTTAACATCAATAGGTAACTAGACAGCTCTCATGAAATATGTTTCAGAGTAGATTTCTTCACCAAATACATCATAGTCCTGTATGAGACCATGCCATAGCATGGTTTTTATTTCATTTTTTTTTTTTTAAAAAAAAGGTCTCATTGCCCACCATTGGAAAAAAATCCAGCTGGGTAACGGTGGCAGCACATTTCTTTATTTTATTTCTTTAATTCCAGCACTAGGAGGCAGAGGTAGAGGCAGGGGCAGCTGGATCTCTGTGAGTCTGAGGCCAGCCTTGTCTACAAAGTGAGTTCCAGGGCAAACAAGGATACACAGGGAACCCCTATCTAGAAAAACCACAAATAAACTAATAATAATAATAATCTAAGAGCTCAATTCATTGACTTCAACCCCAATTCAAAACTTAAAAAATAAAACAAAGAGTGTGTCTGATCGATCACAATCAGTGAAAGGACTGTGTGGGCCAAGGGGCTGCCACAATTAAGGGAGGAACTGGGTGGGAGGAGGGAGGCAACAAGGGCATTTCCCTGCCACCTAATCTCCTTTCAAAGACTTTTCACCATGGCAACCATTTGCTTGCTTGCTTGGGGTTCTTTTCCAGTTGTTGGGTTTGTCCAACCCCACCCCCACTTCTCAAACTAAATGCGGAGTTGGAGAAAATTAAAACAGCCATGGAAAAATTCCCACTTGGATACCTGGTCCTGCCCTTGTCCTTGCAAAAACAACAATAACGAGAACCAAAATATGCATATCTAAGCAGACCAGTCAAGTTGTAGCCTCACCCTTGACTGGTTTAGGAAGGGCTGGTGACCTTGAACTTTTGAAATGAGTCTGTAAAATTTGGAGTCCCATGCCTGCCAGGTGCCCTCAGGGGACAGGCGTGGAGGCCAGGGCCCCTGCCATGGGAGGTCTGCTAGATCAGCTACAGGCTCTTATGTTTCCTGGGCCTGCTTAGAGAAAGACATGATGAGATGCAGAGAACATTAAAACAGCCATGGAATACTATGAAAAATTCCCACTTGGACATCATTTCCAGGAATATTGACACAGTGAATTGTTTGTCTGGAACATTTTCACTTTAGACAGTAAACAATAAAAAATGTCATTTTATTCTCAGACCCTTTACAGCTCCTGAGGAATGAGGTGCCGGGGTCACAGCAGACATGGCAGAGGATGTAACTAGGCCAGGGCTCCCTTCTCAACCACCAACCAGGCCCCCAGCACTGCCTTCCTTTGTTCTTTTGTTTCTTCATTTTCTTTCTATCTTCTGTCTTTCTTTCTTTCCTTTCTCGTTCTTTTTTTTTCTCTATTCTCTTATTTCAACATGTATACATTTTTGTTATTTGGTACAGGGTCTTTTCTACACAACTGGGCTCCAATTCAAGGAGGGCCACCTGCCTCTGTCTCTTAGATGTTAGGATAAAAGGTGTGCACCACAACAACCCAGCTTTGTTTTTAGTATGTTGTTCTATTAATTTCTTGTACGTGTAGCTTAATTTCAATTTTTTTGTTTCGTTTTTTGAGACGGGGTTTCCCTGCATAACAGTCCTAGCTGTTCTTGGATCTAGCTCCTTTCTTGAAGCCCTGGCTGGCCTCTAACTCCCAGGGATTCACCTGCCTCTGCCTCCTGTGTGCTGGGAATAAAGGTGTGCGACACCACTGCCTGGCCAATTTCAAATTCTATTTAAATCTCTCGATGTGCCTCCTGTATGTGGGGGAGACAGGGTAGATGTCACATTTTAAAACATCTTCATAACTGTACTTAGCACTGCACTCTTTTACATTTTATTTTACTTTTAATTGAGAGAGTGCTTCCAGTTGTGTGGAACTTAATTTAACTTAATTTAAAAGTTTATCTATGTGTCTCTGGGTGTGCCTGTGCCTGGGTTTTTGTTTGGCTTGTGTTTGGTTTGTGTGGTGTGTGTGTGTGTGTGTGTGTGTGTGTGTGTGTGTGTGTGTGTGTAAAGGTGGGGTGGCTTTTGACCTGACCAGATGAAGGCATTCAAAAGCACTGGCTCCATATCTGCCTGAGGCAGGATCTATGGGAGGTTTAGGCCAGCCTGGTATTCAAGAAAAGAGCTAGTTTCAAAAATAGTCTCCAAAGCAACAGAGAAACCCTGTCCTGTAAAGCAAAACACAAAACCAAACAAAAAATAAATAAAATGAGGGGGGATGGAGAGATGGCTCAAAGGTCCTGAGTTCAATTCCCAGGAACCACATGGTGGCTCACAACTATCTGTAATGAGGTCTGGTTTCCTCTTTTGGTCTGCAGGCATCCACACAGACAGAATATTCTATACATAACAAACAAACAAACAAATAAATAAATAAATGAGAGGGAGAGGGAGAGAGAGAGAGAGAGAGAGACAGAGAGAGAGAGAGAGAGAGAGAAGAAATGTGGATTTACAGATAGGTAACAAGAACAAAAACAGAATGTCACCAAGAAGATAACTTGGTCTAATATGTGAATTCCAGGACAGCTAGGGAACTGAGAAACCATGCCTCAAAAAATAATAAAAGATGAAAAGAAAAAAACATAGAGAGAGAGAGAGAGAAAAGAAAAGAAAAGAAAAGAAAAGAAAAAAGACAGTTTTTTTTCTTTTCTCTTTTTAATGCCAGTTTTAGTTTTTCTTATAAGATTGTATTTGCAGCAGCAGTGTTCAGAAAGAAGTCCTGGACCATACAGTGAAATAGTTTGTCTGAAGCATAAATAAAAAGACAGGTCCTGTCTCAAAAAAAAAAAAAATCAAGTTAAAATGTGAAATAAAACAAAGAAGGGGCTTTTTGTTTTGTTTTTTCTAAGAAACCCGAAAATGACTGAATTCAACAATCTTCCAACTTCAGCAAGAAGGTAGTGTTTCCCAGGTCCAACAAGAGAGCAGCAAATAGGCATTTCTAGGCCCTGTCAACAGAAGAGGGCACTAGATTCCCACCATGTGGTTTCTGGAAATTGTTTATGGGGCAGCTTTTGAACTCAACAAGATGAAAGCATTCAAAGGGAAGGGTTCCATGTCTGGAAGAGGCAGGTGGATCTCTGAGATTTTGAGGCCAGCCTCAAACTAGTTCCAAAGACAGGCTCCAAAGCTACAGAGAAACCCTGCCTCGGCTCTAAAATCAAAACAAAAACACAAGCAAAAATAAATAAGTCATAAATTAAACGAGAGGGGGGGGGGCAGCCTGGCTTATATAGTGAGTTAAAAGTATTATACAGAGAAACCCTGCACCAAAAATACTTTAATTTTTTATTTATTATTTTGTTTTTTTTTTATTTCATTTTATGTTTTTCTAACATTACAGCAGCAGCAGCAGCAGGATATTTTGGGTAGCTGACTACTTTCATGGAAGTCTTCAGAAAGAAGTCCTGGGCCGTGTAGTGAGATAGATTGTCTGGAACACAAATAAAAAGCCAATTCCTGTGTCAAAAAAAGCAACAACAACAAAAAAAAATCAAGTTACAATGTGAAATAATAAAATAAAAGTCTTTTTGTTTTGGTTTTTTTATTTTTTTCTTGCAATGTAACCTGAAAATGAGTGAATTCAAGTCAACAACTTTCAATTTCCCAACTCCAACAAGAATGTTTACAGGAAAGGCAGCAGATATTCACATCAAAGAAGTCCAGTGGAGCTGTAGCCACACCCTTTAATGTTTGTGTCACAAGGACACGGAGTTAGAAAAGGATCTTGATCTTGAACATGAGATCTGAAAACTCAAAACAGCAATCAAACACCAACCAAGTAGGAAGAAATGACACAGAGGCAGTAAGATGTCAGTGAGTTCAAGGCCAGCCTCATCTTGCAAGGACTTTCCAGCACTGTTACATAGAAAAAGCCTGCCTCACAAAACAAAACAAAACACACACACACACACACACACACACACACACACACACGAGAATTAGGAAAGTGTTCCTGAAAGACCACAAACCTTCTAGATGACACTTAATAACAATCAAAGGTGAAATATAAAATGGAGAGAAATTCTTTGATGAAATCCAACCTGCTTTCTTGGTCAAAGCTGTACAGCCAATAGAACTAGAGGGAGCATGTGTCCCTCTCTCAATTAAAAAAAAAATGGCTAGACTCTCACATGATCGTAAAAGATGAAAATCTTACGGCTGACATCATCCAACCTCAAGTGAGACAAACTTGAAACAATGCAACAGGAGACAGACAGTTGCCCAATGAACTCTGGCTATTCTCCTGGGGAAGTTGTGCCCCTGCCTGAGGACTTTAGAACAACTAAAATCCCTCTTATCCTTGTTTTGTTTTTCCGTCGCCCCCCCCCCAACCTCAGAGGACACCTGGATATTTGAAAGGATTTGGTTTTATTTCATTTAAGTAGAAGGTTCCTCGGACATAACTCTGAAAACACTAAAACGGAATAGCCAGTTTCTATTCAGTTCAGTTCAGTTTTCTATCAAAACCTCCTGCCTGGCATGTCTCTGTCTTTGTTGAGTTCCTGTTCTCACAGCAGACAAGAAACAGCTGGCAGTGGCAGCCATCCATAACTCTAATTTCAGCAGAACCTCCCTTACCCCATCTTGTTTCTCTGTTCTGTCCTCAAATGTGTGGGGTCTCTGAGCGGGCACCGACTTGCCACACACATCCTTTCTTTCCTTTAAGGTGGGGCACAGAAGAGGTTAACTGAGGTACTTTAGCTCTTTGGCTTTTCTAGCAGATCAGAGTCCAGCAGACAGGAATCTAGTCGAGTCGGTGTGTCAGAGTTCACACTGACACTAACAGCTGTAACTTGAGCACAATTTGTGATCCACATGAAATCTGCAAATCTGAGGCACTCAAACTTGCTCAGACTCGGTATCTGAACATACAGATGTTTGCAATGATTCCTGGCTTCGGGTTTTTGTTTGTTTGTTTTTTGTTTTGTTTTTCTACGAGACAGGGTTTCCCTGTAGCTGAAGTTTAATGGCCTGGTGTTTTGAAACATCCTCCCTACTTCTATTTTTGTGACTGACTGCTTCAAAGTACTTCTCCATTTCTTTATCCCTAAGGGAAAAGAAATATAATCACTAAATACGTCTTTAAAAAAAAAAACACTCTTCCTTGAATTATATTTAAAAAAAAAGAATAATCCTTGACAGAACAAGAATACAAAATCCTTATCAAACCACTTGAAGATTCAGTTGGACAGAAAACGTGTTGTTCTGTACTGAAGCTCTGAGGTCCCATCTTGTGAATAGACTGTTTAGGACCAACTTGAAGACATCTGGAAAGAAGCTGTGTAATGACATTCCTCCTAAGACTCACTTCTAAGTTTTAGCACTTTGTAGATAATACACCTTTAAGCATAAGGGTACCTACCCATTTTCTCATTCAAGTAATGGTCTCATCATTCAGTGATTTCTCCTCTCTTTTTCCTTTGGGAAGTGGCGTGATTAGATCAGGAAAAAAAATACTCTGTAAGCTACAGCACTGAAAACAGCCTGGTACTGGCCTAGGAACAGACAGGAGGCCCAACGGAACCGAACAGAAGACCCGGATTATCAATCCACACATCTTCGTACACCTGATCTTTGATAAAGAAGCAAAAAGTATCAAATGGAAAAAAGAGAGCATATTTAACGAGTGGTGCTGGCATAACTGGATATCAACACGTAGAAAAATGAAAATGAACTCCATGCACAAAACTCGAGTCCACATGGATCAAAGACCTCAACCTAAAGCCAGCCACACTGAACCTTATAGAAGAGAAAGTGGGAAGTGCACTTGAACGCCTTGGCACAGGGAATCACTTCCTAAATATAACCCCAGCAGCATGGACACTGAGAGAAACAATTAATAAATGGGACCACCTAAAACTGAAAGACTTGTGAAAAACAAGAGACACGGCCAACAAGACAAAACAGCGGCCTACGGAATGGGAAAAGATCTTCACTAACCCCACTTCAGTAACCCTGGAAGTCTGATCTCCAAAATACACAAAGAAATCAAGAAATCAAACACCAACAGATCACATAATCCAGTAAAAAAAAAAAAAAATGGAGTACAGACCTAAACAGAAAACTCTCAACAGAGGAATCTAAAATGGCTGAAAGACACTTAAGGAAACGTTCAAGATCCTTAGTCATCAGAGAAATGCAAATCAAAACAACTCTGAGAGTCCATCTGATACCTGTAAGAATGGCCAAAATCAAAAACACTGATGACAACTTATGCTGGAGAGGTTGGGGGGAAAAGGGAACACTCCTGCATTGCCGGTGGGAATGCAAGCTGGTACAAACCCTTTGGGTGTCAGTGTGGTGATTTCTCAGAAAAGTAGGAAACAACCTTCCTCGAAGACCCAGGAATACCACTTTTGGGTCTATGTCCAAAGGATGCTCAATCGCGTCACAAGGACATGTGCTCAACTATGTTCACAGCAGCTTTGTTTGTCATAGCCAGAACCTGGAAACAACCTAAATGCCCTTCGATCGATCGAAGAATGGATAAGAAAAATGTGGTCCATTGACCACAGAAAAAAATAACGACATCTTGAATTTTGCAGGAAAATGAATGGAACTAGAAAACATTATTTTGAGTGAGGCAACCCAGACAGACTCAGAAAGACAATGATCCCATGTACTCATTCATAGGTGGTTTTTAAACATAAATCAAAGAAAACCAGCCTACAAACCACAACCCCAGAGAACTTCGACAACCATGCGGACACTAAGCGAGACTTACATAGATCTAATCTACATGGGAAGTAGAAAGTAGAAAAAGACAAGATCTCCTGAGTAAAGTGGGAGCATGGGGACCTTGGGGGAGGGTTGGAGGGGGGAGGGGCGAGGCAGGGAGGGGAGCAGAGAAAGATGGAGAGCTCAATAAATCTCAATAAAAAAAATACTCGGTAGACTGTGACTATATAGAGTTCCCGGAACAAGACGCTGTTAGAACTGATGTGCTCAGATCATCTGTGTGGGGCTATGATTTATAAACTTAACATTTTAGCTTCTTAGTTGTTGTATGAGGTGACTACAGATTCAATAAAACCCAATTTGGATCCTTCCTACTGGCGTAGACCAGAGTTTCCCAATGACCAGACTGCAATTCTAGGCAATAACGTCGGCATGATGGGAGTCAGCATGGAGGAGTTGGGGGGGAGGGGTGATTAAAAGTTTGGGACTCGGCCAGGCGGTGGTGGCGCACGCCTTTAATCCCAGCACTCGGGAGGCAGAGGCAGGTGGATCTTTGTGAGTTCGAGGCCAGCCTGGTCTACAAGAGCTAGTTCCAGGACAGGCTCCAAAGCCACAGAGAAACCCTGTCTCGAAAAATAAAAAATAAAAAAATAAAAAAAATAAAAATAAATAAAAAAAAAAATAAAAAAGTTTGGGACTCTTGGGTAAACTGAAGACTCATTTGGGCACCAGAAACCTTAACAGATAATCTCACACATTTGAGCCACATACTTCCCTTAAAGTAGGTGGGTAGGTTGTTTCCCCTACCTACTTGGGTTAGGGTCTGTCTGGGAATCCGTGATCAAGGAAAGCCAATGCAAAATCCCCAGGGCAGGGTTTGAAACCACAGAGAGAGGACGGCGTATCGCTTACTGTTCTGCTCAGCCAGCTTTCCTCTAAGGCCCAAGCTCACATGCCCAGGGATGGCACTACTTAACTACCTCCTAAATCAATCGGCAAACATGCTAGTGTCAGTGCTGTCACGTTCAGAGTATGATTTGGCTTTCGAGTATGATTTCTTTCTTGGTTCTGTCAACGGAAATCCTGCTTCTCTGACCCCCAGAGACACAGCCAATAAACCCTCTTGCTTTGAAAGCCAAAGGATGAATCTAGATGCTGCTGTTGTGGACGATGAAGACCAAAGAGAAGTTATCCCAGTTCCTCCCGTTTTTTTTTTTTTTCCCACCACAGGCTACACGGAATAAGCAATACTCTTGGAAGCAGGTGTGTGTGGACCATCCCGGCCCAGTAAGAAAAAGGCTCAGCTGCACCGCCGAGCCTGGCACTCTCTGACAAACAACAGCTAAAGCTTTAACTCAGGAAACAGATGTATGTTCTGGCCTAAGACCCTTTGCTGGGCCCTAAGGGAGACTGACATGCCTCAGTCGATAAGAGTTCTTGTTGCTACCTCAGGTAGATCACAACTTCCTGTCACTCTAGCTCCAGTGGATCTGCTACTCTCTTCTGTCCTCCTCAGAACATGTACACACATACCACAATTTTTATAGACACACTCTTATACTAAAATAACAAGAATCTTCACCCGTTAAATCATTTAAGTAAAATCTCCACTGTAGGGAAAAAAAGAAAAACAGAAATATAAGCGTCATGGTTTTAAGGTTTTAGAATGTGTTTTAAAAATTAGAATATTCTGCTCCAATCAGCGGTTGATTAAAAATGAGACTGCATCATAAGAAAGTAGACTGGAGAAAGTTAATGCAGAAGTGCTGCATCTCCAGAGTGGCAGGGGCATCAGAGCTGCTGTGCTTTTACATAGAGTGAAGGCAAGGGATGATGGATGCACTTGTGTGTTCCTAACAATAGAGAATGCGTCGTAAGGATTTCATTTTAAAGTTGACCGCTTTAGAATGAGACTTAATGAGAAGCTAGCATGCCATCTTCTCAAAAATAACTCACCATTCACCTTATCCTCTATCTCATCCCAACACAGTCTCCACCAGCATTAGACTACCTAACTTAATGACCTCCAACCCTGTAGGATGTTTTGGGTGAAGTTTTGTCTGAGTTTTTTAAAAAAAAAAATTGCCAGGCGGTGGTGGCTCACACCTTGAATCCCAGCACTCCACTTGTGAGTTTGAGGCCAGCCTGATCTCCAAGAGCTAGTTCCAGGACAGGCACCAAAAGCTACAGAACAACCCTGTCTCGAAAATCAAAAAGAAAAAAAAAATGTGTGCTGTTCTAGAAAATGACCTTTCCCTCTGAACACGGCCCCTCCACACAGCTCTGACGATGCGGGAAGATGCAGAGAGCCCAGCTGGTAGGTACCTCAGCCTGATATGGCTACCTCCGTGCATTTGCAACAGCTGTTCTGGGGCTGAGGGGTAGCTATTCATCTCTTGCCACTCAGAGTCAAATTCCCTTCAGTTTAGCCTTCCCTAGGTGCTTGTTCACTTCAGAGGACTCAACCCTCATCCTCCATATCATCCTGGCCTAATTTTTCAGATGACTGAGTATGAATATCCGTTCAGGAGAAGAAGGTCCATTCATGAAAAAAGTGTGTGTTCAGCCAACTCCCCATGGGTGGAGGGAGTAGTGAAAAGATTTTAATGAAGCAGAGAGAGAGAGAGAGAAATTTCTGGTTTTGGAAAGAGGAGATACTGAATGGCTTCCTCTGTGTCACAGTTCAGACTCCTGGAAAGGAAACCTCAGCTTGCACTCAGTCAGTTCAGGGAGAAATAGTTGCAAGGAGGTAAAGTCCCATGCCTCATGACATCAGCAGTCCCTTCTCTGGAAATTCTACCGTATCCCGGGGAGCTCTCAGAATCTTGTGATGTCACTTGTGTCCTAGAAACGCCAACGGCCCTCAAGACACACTCTTTCAGTGCCTGTAAGACTCCTCGCTTCTAGACATGTCGTCTAGACTGATGAGTCTACTTGGGAGAGAGAATGGAGATCGTGAGGAGGCCAGAGTGAGGGAAGAAGAAAGCTGGCCCCAGATCTCACAGGGAACCATGGAGAAATCAGTGGTCCTGGGAAGACAAAGTGAGTTAGTTCCCCACTAGCAGGGACTAGAGAGATTGCTGGATGTGATGGCCTTGAGCCTTCCAGGGCTAGGGTTCAGGAACTGGGGGGGGCAGTTTCTGGGATGTTTCTCTGCGTCCCTAAAGGGCCAACGCACATCCAAGATGCATGATAGTTGATTTGACAAAGTCAGGAATTGACAAGCATGTAGCCTTTTGCTGGAGACGCTCTTCATTCACGCTGAGTGTGGAAGGGATCAGTGAGATTTCAATACCGGCACTGCACATCACCACCCCCCCCAGCTCCTTTTTGTTGTGTACCCGTCATAATAGGAAAAGGGGAGTCGTGCTCCGCCAAAGCCTGATTTTACCACGCTTTATATCACAGCCATTATTAGCAGGGTTGAAGCATCAACGTAAGGTTTCTGGCATCCCAGTTATGAATGACACCCTGGTCTCCAGTTCAGTCTGAGAGCTCTTTAGAGCCAATGGATGAGAGAGTGGGACGAGATTGCAATTTTTTTTCTTGCTTCTTCTTTTGTCTTTTTCCTTTCTTTTCTTTTTCTGTGTTGTTTTGTTTTGTTTTTGAAGAAAGGGTTTCTCTGTGTATCTTGGGCCATCCTAAAACTCATTCTGTAAATCATGCCATCCTTGAACTCACAGAGATCTGTCTGCCTCTGCCTCCCTGGAGTGCTGGGATGAAAGGCATGCACCCACCACCACACACCACAGCCCCGCTGAGACTGCAATTTCTGTGAGTGGATTTCATATCTGTGAGTGGTTTTCATATCTGTGAGTTTAAGGAAAGCCCTTCATCCTTCCTTAAACTTGAGTGCAGGAATAATCCATCCCTCACTCTTCATGGGAGCGAGTGTCTGCTCTTGTATTGAGGGCTCCCCTTGGTGAACCCCAGTTTTCAGCATCTCTAGCCCAACCTGTCACACGTTGATCACACATTTGCAAACTTGGGGGTAATTTTCATCAACTATGGGACTCACTTTGTTCTGACAGGACACACACTCACAATCTCTCATCACACACACATAGTGTAACAACTTTGTGGTTCCTCCATCATGTGCTTATTGCTGTCAGGGAACTGAAAGCCCACCAGCCAGCCTGCACCATCTTTCCTTGTTTCTCGGTTTGTTTATATATTCTCTCTCTCTCTGTTTATTTAAAAAAATATTTATTTTTATCTTATGTGCATTTGTGTTTTGATCATGGCTCTCAGGTCCCTGGAACTGGGATTACAGACAGCTGTGAGCTGCCATGTGGATGTGGATACTGGGAATTGAACCCAGGTCCTCTGGAAGAGCAGTCAGTGTTTAACCAGGAAACTATCTCTGCAGCCCGACATGGAGCATCTCTCTACATAGTCCTGCCTGGAAAACATGACCTTCAGAGTTCTCAGAGTTCACTTTGCCCCCTGAGTAAAGGTGTTGTGCTTCCTTTTAATGTATAGTTTGTTTTGTGTGTGTGTGTGTGTGTGTGTGTGTGTGTGTGAGAGAGAGAGAGAGAGAGAGAGAGAGAGAGAGAAAGTTTCATTATGAAATCAAAAGTCAATCAACAACAGTGAACTTTTTATTTATTGTTTGTTTGTTCATACTTTATTTATTTATTGACAGTCAGTCCAGAATGATCCTTGCGAAAAGATATCCATCATGACTTTCCCTTTCAGGAGGGAGCTTTCTGGTAAACTATGAAGCCACAGTTTCAAGTGCCTGCTTCCCACAAGTCCTTTTCCCAAGGTCAGGCATTCTCTTTTGAGGAACTCTCAGGTTCTGACATTAACATATGACTGGCGGCTATTGTCAAGGCCAATGCTGTGGCTACACTTACTCCTCAGCCCCTCCCTGACCTGACCTGACCTGACCTGAGAAGCCACACCCCATGCCAGGCCTCCCTCTCTTCATCTAAGTAACTAAACAGCATAAAATGTGGAATTTCTTCTCAATAAAATGCTGTTGGCAGCCATAAGATGAATTCCTTCTCAGATCTTGTCCTTACAACCTCTTCGGGTCACCCACCCAAAGCAGGAGTCAGGAGGTCTCTGTCCAGCAGGGTCGACTTCTTTCCAAGTTGCAGTCAGTCTGATCTCTGGGCAAAGAGAAAAGAAAGCAATTGCTTTCTACTGGAACCGTTTTAATAGTATTCTAATGAATTAATAGTCAGCTATTCCCAGCCTTATTTACCACTGGAAGACCAGCAGGCGCCTTCCTCTCACCACACTAGCTCCCTTGTCTCCCGGCCCCATCTGTACATGTCACGCACAGAAGGGGAAATAAATAGATGAGCAAACAAGTAGATTTCTTGAAAAAGTAAGGAACTGGGGCTGGAGAGATGGCTCAGAGGTTAAGAGCTTCTGAGTTTGATCTGGTGATCTCTTCTGGCCTGCAGACATATATACAGAATAACTAATTAGATAGATAGATAGATAGATAGATAGATAGACAGACAGACAGACAGACAGACAGCTAAATGGATGAATGGATGGATGAATGAATGAGTGAATACATAAATAAAAAATGAAACAATTCACAGAATTGACCTGTCATAACAATTCGCAAAACCTCTCCAACACCCGGAAGTTGTTACATGACTCGTGGAAGGTCTGTGATAAGAAATCTTTGTGTGTGCCCCAAATTTGAAGATATTGGCTATCCTGTAAATAGATCCCTCGTTTCGGTCAATTCTGTCTGTCTGTCCACCTTGGGGGAGTATTTTGTGACATTCACGCAGAAAGGCAGGGGAATTGCGAGTGATGTAGCACTTTCGTTCTTAGTCATTAGATGTAACTTTGCAGTAGTCCTTGGACCTTAAAGAGGTTGCTGCTGTGTGTGTTCCTTTGCACCTAATGAAATAGTGTGGCAGTTACCTACCTACTCGTTCAGTACAAATAGTCTATACTGTCAACTGACTACACTATGGCGGTGCCTGGGATTCTCTGTAGGCAAATGCAGTTCAGACTTGCTCAGTACTACCACGTTTGAAACAGGTCATGAGGGAAGCTCTCCCAGCATGAGACAAGTTGGGCAACAGAAACCTTAACAGATGATCTCATGCATTGAGCCAAATACTTCCCTCGTTAAAGTAGGTAGGTAGGTAGGTAGGTTGTCTCCCCCATCCCCAATTCTGTTTCGGGGGTTAAGGTCTGTCTGAGAATCCTTGATCAAGGAAAGCCGATGCAAAATCCCCAGGGCAGGGTTTGAAACCACAGAGAGAGGACGGCGTGTCGCTTACTGTTCTGCTCAGCCAGCTTTCCTCTATGGCCCAAGCTCACATGCCCAGGGATGGCACTACTTACCACCTTCCAGAGGAGTGAAACCTCCTAAATCAGTTAGCCACATGCTAGTGTCAGTGGAGTCACATCCGGAGTATGATTTGGCTTTCGAGTATGGCTTCTTCCTTGGTTCTGTCACCTGAAATCCTGCTTCTCTGACCCCCAGAGACACAGCCAATAAACCCTCTTGCTTTGAAAGCCAAAGGGTGAATCTAGATGCTGCTGTTGTTTACAATGAAGACCAAAGGGATGCCATCCCAGTTCCTCCCGTTTTTTCCCACCACAGGCTACACGAAATAAGCAATAATACTCTTGGAAGCAGGTGTGTGTGGACCATCCCGGCCCAGTAAGAAAAAGGCTCAGCTGCACCGCCGATCTTTAACTAAAAAATCTTTAAAAAAGATTTAAAGCTAAATCTTTAACTCAGGAAACAGATGTATGTTCTGGCCTAAGACCCTTTGCTGGGCCCTAAGGGAGACTGATATGCCTCAGTCGATAAGAGTTCTTGTTCCTTCCTTCACTCCCTAGCAGCTAGCTACCTCAGGTACACTCTTCTACTAAAATCTATACAAGAATCTTCACCTGTTACATCATTTAAGTAAAATTACCACTGTAGGGAAAAAGAAAGCCAGAAATATAAGCGTCATGGTTTTAAGGTTATAAAATGTGTTTTAAAAAAATGTAATATTCTGCTCCAATCAGCGGTTGTTCTAAATGTTGATTAAAAATGAGACTGCATCATAATGAAGTAGACTGTGGAAAGTTACTTCAGAAGTGTTGCATCTCCAGAGTGACAGGGGCATCAGAGCTGCCGTGCTATCTATCTATCTATCTATCTATCTATCTATCTATCTATCTATCTATCTATCTATCTATTTATTGCGTATACAACAGTCTGCTTCCATGCATGCCCACAGAGCAGAAAAGGGCACCAGATCTCTTTCTTTCTTTCTTTCTTTCTTTCTTTCTTTCTTTCTTTCTTCCTTTCTGGAAGAGCAGCCAGGGCTCCTGACCTCTCAGCCATCTCTCCAGTCCCACTGCTGTGCCTTTACAGATGGCAAAAACAAGGAATGATGCACTGTGTGTTCCTAACAATAGAGAATGCATTGTAAGGATTTCATTTTAAAGTTGACCGCTTTAGAATGAGACTTAATGAGAAGCTAGCACCGAATCCTCTCAAAAATAATTCACCATCCACCTTATCTCAGCCCAACACAGTCTCCACCAGCATTAGACTAACTAACTAACTTAATGACCTCCAACCCTGTAGGATGTTTTGGGTCAAGTTTTGTCTGAGTTTTTTTAAAAAAAAAATTGCCAGGCGGTGGTGGCTCACACCTTGAATCCCAGCACTCCACTTGTGAGTTTGAGGCCAGCCTGGTCTCCAAGAGCTAGTTCCAGGACAGGCACCAAAAGCTACAGAGCAACCCTGTCTCGAAAATCAAAAAGAAAAAAAAATGTGTGCTGTTCTAGAAAATGCCCTTTCCCTCTGAACACGGCCCCTCCACACAGCTCTGACAATGCGGGAAGATGCAGAGAGCCCAGTTGGTCCCTAGGCCTGATATGTCTGCCTCCGTGCATTTGCAACAGCTGTTCTGGGGCTGAGGGGTAGCTATTCATCTCTTGCCACTCAGAGTCAAATTCCCTTCAGTTTAGCCTTCCCTAGGTGCTTGTTCACTTCAGAGGACTCAGCCCTCATCCTCCGTATCATCCTGGCCTAATTTTTCAGATGACTGAGTATGAATATCCGTTCAGGAGAAGAAGGTCCATTCATGAAAAAAGTGTGCGTTCAACTAACTCCCCATGGGTGGAGGGAGTCGTGAAAAGATTTTCATGAAGCAGAGAGAGAGAAATTTCTGGTTTTGGAAAGAGGAGATACTGAATGGCTTCCTCTGTGTCACGGGACAGACTCCTGGAAAGCAATCCTCAGCTTGCACTCAGTCAGTTCAGGGAGAAATAGTTGCAAGGAGGTAAAAGCCCATGCATGATGACATCGTCAGTCCCTTCTCTGGAAACTCTACCGTATCCCGGAGAGCTCTCAGAATCTTGTGATGTCACTTGTGTCCTAGAAACGCCAACGGCCCTCAAGACACACTCTTTCAGTGCCTGTAAGACTCCTCGCTTCTAGACATGTCGTCTAGACTGATGAGTTTACTTGGGAGAGAGAACGGAGATCGTGAGGAGGCCAGAGTGAGGGAAGAAGAAAGCTGGCCCCAGATCTCACAGGGAACCATGGAGAAATCAGTGGTCCTGGGAAGACAAAGTGAGTTAGTTAGTTCCCCACTAGCAGGGACTAGAGAGATTGCTGGATGTGGTGGTCTTGAGCCTTCCAGGGCTAGGGTTCAGGAACTGGGGGTTTTCTGGGATGTTTCTCTGCGTCCCTAAAGGGCCAACGCACATCAAAGATGCACAGTAGTTGATTTGACAAAGTCAGGAATTGACAAGGATGTAGCCTTTTGCTGGAGATGCTCTTCACACTGAGTGTGGAAGGGATCAGTGAGATTTCAATACCAGCACTGCACATCGCCCCCCCCCGAACTCCTTTTTGTTGTGTACCAGTCATAATAGGAAAAGGGGAGTCGTGCTCCGCCCAAGCCTTGTTTTACCATGCTTTATATCACAGCCATTATTAGCAGGGTTGAAGCATCAACCTAAGGTTTCTGGCATCCCAGTTATGAATGACACCCTGGTCTTCAGTCCAGTCTGAGAGCTCTTTAGAGCCAATGGATGAGAGAGTGGGACGAGATTGCAATTTTTTTTCTTGCTTCGTCTTCTTTTCTCTTTTTCCTTTCTTTTCTTTTTTGTGTTGTTTTGTTTTGTTTTTGAAGAAAGGGTTTCTCTGTGTATCTTGGGCTGTCCTAAAACTCACTCTGTAAATCATGCTCTCCTTGAACTCACAGAGATCTGTCTGCCTCTGCCTCCCTGAGTGCTGGGATGAAAGGCATGCCCCCACCACCACACACCACAGCCCCGCTGAGACTGCAATTTCTGTGAGTGGATTTCATATCTGTGAGTGGTTTTCATATCTGTGAGTTTAAGGAAAGCCCTTCATCCTTCCTTAAACTTGAGTGCAGGAATAATCCATCTCTCACTCTTCATGGGAGCGAGTGTCTGCTCTTGCATTGAGGGCTCCCCTGGGTGAACCCCAGTTCTCAGCATCTCTAGCCCAACCTGTCACACGTTGATCACACATTTGAAAACTTGGGAGTAATTTTTATCAACTATGGGACTCACTTTGTTCTGACAGGACACACACTCACAATCTCTCATCACACACACATAGTGTAACAACTTTGTGGTTCCTCCATCATGTGCTTATTGTTGTCAGGGAACTGAAAGCCCACCAGCCAGCCTGCACCATCTTTCCTTGTTTCTCGGTTTGTTTATATATTCTCTCTCTCTCTCTCTGTTTATTTAAAAAAAAATATTTATTTTTATCTTATGTGCATTTGTGTTTTGATCATGGCTCTCAGGTCCCTGGAACTGGGATTACAGACAGCTGTGAGCTGCCATGTGGACATGTGGATGTGGATACCGGGAATTGAACCGAGGTCCTCTGGAAGAGCAGTCAGTGTTTAACCGGGAAACTATCTCTGCAGCCCAACATGGAGAGTCTCTCTACATAGTCCTGCCTGGAAAACATGACCTTCAGAGTTCACAGAGTTCACTTTGCCCACTGAGTAAAGGTGTTGTGCTTCCTTTTAATGTATAGCTTGTTTTGTGTGTGTGTGTGTGTGTGTGTGTGTGTGAGAGAGAGAGAGAGAGAGAGAGAGAGAGAGAGAAAGTTTCATTATGAAATCAAAAGTCAATCAACAACAGTGAACTTTTTATTTATTGTTTGTTTGTTCATAGTTTATTTATTTATTGACAGTCAGTCCAGAATGATCCTTGCAAAAAGATATCCATCATGACTGACTTTCCCTTTCAGGAGGGAGCTTTCTGGTAAACTATGAAGTCACAGTTTCTAGTGCCTGCTTCCCACAAGTCCTTTTCCCAAGGTCAGGCATTCTCTTTTGAGGAACTCTCAGGTTCTGACATTAACATATGACCGGCGGCTATTGTCAAGGCCAATGCTGTGGCTACACTTACTCCTCAGCCCCTCCCTGACCTGACCTGAGAAGCCACACCCCATGCCAGTTCACAGGCCTCCCTCTCTTCATCTAAGTAACTAAACAGCATAAAATGTGGAATCTCTTCTCAATAAAATGCTGCTGCTGGCAGCCATTCGATGAATTCATTCTCAGATCTTGTCTTTACAACCTCTTTGTGTCACCCACCCAAAGCAGGAGTCAGGAGGTCGCTGTCCAGCAGGGTCGACTTCTTTCCAAGTTGCAGTCAGTCTGATCTCTGGGCAAAGAGAAAAGAAAGCAATTGCTTTCTACTGGAACAGTTTTAATCGTATTCTAATGAATTAATAGTCAGCTATTCCCAGCCTTATTTACCACTGGATGACCAGCGGGCGCCTTCCTCTCACCACACTAGCCCCCTTGTCTCCCGGCCCCATCTGTACATGTCACGCACAGAAGGGGAAATAAAGAGATGAGCAAACAAGTAGACTTCTTGAAAAAGTAAGGAACTGGGGCTGGAGAGATGGCTCAGAGGTTAAGAGCATGTCCAGAGCTTCTGAGTTTGATCTGGTGATCTCTTCTGGCCTGCAGACATATATACAGAATAACTAATTAGATAGATAGATAGATAGATAGATAGATAGATAGATAGATAGACAGACAGACAGCCAAATGGATGAATGGATGGATGAATGAATGAGTGAATACATAAATAAAAAATAAAACAATTCACAGAATTAACCTGTCATAACAATTTGCAAAACCTCTCCAACACCCGGAAGTTGTTACATGACTCGTGGAAGGTCTGTGATAAGAAATCTTTGTGTGTGCTCCAAATTTGAAGATATTGGCTATCCTGTAAATAGATCCCTCGTTTCGGTCAATTCTGTCTGTCTGTCCACCCTGGGGGAGTATTTTGTGACGTTCACGCAGAAAGGCAGGGGAATTGCGAGTGATGTAGCACTTTCGTTCTTAGTCATTAGATGTAACTTTGCAGTAGTCCTTGGACCTTAAAGAGGTTGCTGCTGTGTGTGTTCCTTTGCACCTAATGAAATAGTGTGGCAGTTACCTACCTACTCGTTCAGTACAAATAGTCTATATTGTCAACTGACTACACGATGGCAGTGCCTGGGATTCTCTGTAGCGAATCCCTTAGGGAAATGCAGTTCAGACTTGCTCAGTACTACCAAGTTTGAAACAGTACATGAGGGAAGCTCTCCCAGCATGAGACAAGTTGGGCAACAGAAACCTTAACAGATGATCTCATGCATTGAGCCAAATACTTCCCTCGTTAAAGTAGGTAGGTAGGTAGGTTGTCTCCCCCACCCCCAATTCTGTTTCGGGATTAAGGTCTGTCTGAGAATCCGTGATCAAGGAAAGCCAATGCAAAATCCCCAGGGCAGGGTTTGAAACCACAGAGAGAGGACGGCGTGTCGCTTACTGTTCTGCTCAGCCAGCTTTCCTCTATGGCCCAAGCTCACATGCCCAGGGATGGCACTACTTACCACCTTCCAGAGGAGTGAAACCTCCTAAATCAGTTAGCCACATGCTAGTGTCAGTGGAGTCACGTCCGGAGTATGATTTGGCTTTCGAGTATGACTTCTTCCTTGGTTCTGTCACCCGAAATCCTACTGCTCTGACCCCCAGAGACACAGCCAATAAACCCTCTTGCTTTGAAAGCCAAAGGGTGAATCTAGATGCTGCTGTTGTTTACAATGAAGACCAAAGGGAAGTCATCCCAGTTCCTCCTGTTTTTTCCCACCACAGGCTACACGGAATAAGCAATACTCTTGGAGCAGGTGTGGACCATCCCGGCCCAGTAAGAAAAAGTCTCAGCTGCACCGCAGAGCCTGGCACTCTCAGACAAACAACAGCTAAAGCTTTAACTCAGGAAACAGATGTATGTTCTGGCCTAAGACCCTTTGCTGGGCCCTAAGGGAGACTGGCATGCCTCAGTCGATAAGAGTTCTTGTTCCTTCCTTCACTCCCTAGCAGCTAGCTACCTCAGGTACACTCTTCTACTAAAATCTATACAAGAATCTTCACCTGTTACATCATTTAAGTAAAATTACCACTTGTAGGGAAAAAAGAAAGCCAGAAATATAAGCGTCATGGTTTTAAGGTTTTAAAATGTGTTTTAAAAATTGTAAAATTCTGCTCCAAACAGCGGTTGTTCTAAATGTTGATTAAAAATGAGACTGCATCATAATGAAGTAGACTGTGGAAAGTTACTTCAGAAGTGTTGCATCCCCAGAGTGACAGGGGCATCAGAGCTGCCGTGCTATCTATCTATCTATCTATCTATCTATCTATCTATCTATCTATCTATCTATCCATCCATCCATCCATCCATCCATCCATCCATCCATCTATCTATCTATCTATTGCGTATACAACAGTCTACTTCTATGCATGCCCACAGAGCAGAAAAATGCGCCACCAGGTTTCTTTCTTTCTTTCTTTCTTTCTTTCTTTCTTTCTTTCTTTCTGGAAGAGTAGCCAGGGCTCCTGACCTCTCAGCCATCTCTCCAGTCCCACTGCTGTGCCTTTACAGATGGCAAAAACAAGGAATGATGCACTGTGTGTTCCTAACAATAGAGAATGCATTGTAAGGATTTCATTTTAAAGTTGACCGCTTTAGAATGAGACTTAATGAGGAGCTAGCATGGAATCTTCTCAAAAATAATTCACCATCCACCTTATCTCAGCCCAACACAGTCTCCACCAGCATTAGACTAACTAACTAACTTAATGACCTCCAACCCTGTAGGATGTTTTGGGTCAAGTTTTGTCTGAGTTTTTTTTTAAAAAAAAATTGCCAGGCGGTGGTGGCTCACACCTTGAATCCCAGCACTCCACTTGTGAGTTTGAGGCCAGCCTGGTCTCCAAGAGCTAGTTCCAGGGCAGGCACCAAAAGCTACAGAGCAACCCTGTCTCGAAAATCAAAAAAGAAAAATATGTGCTGTTCTAGAAAATGCCCTTTCCCTCTGAACACGGCCCCTCCACACAGCTCTGACGCTGCGGGAAGATGCAGAGAGCCCAGTTGGTCCCTCAGCCTGATATGTCTGCCTCCTCCGTGCATTTGCAGCAGCTCTTCTGAAGCTGAGGGGCAGCTATACATCTCTTGCCACTCAGAGTCAAATGCCCTTCAGTTTAGCCTTCCCTAAGTGCTTGTTCACTTCAGAGGACTCAACCCTCATCCTCCATATCATCCTGGAATAATTTGTGGGCAGGCTTTATTTCTCATATTGCTGAGTATGAATATCTGTTCATAAGAGCAAGGAACTCCCCATGGGTGGAGGAAGTCGTGAGAAAATTTTAATGAAGCAAAGAGAGAGAAATTTCTGGTTTTGGAAAGAGGAGATACTGAATGGCTTCCTCTGTGTCACGAGACAGACTCTTGGAAAGCAAACCTCAGCTTGCACTCAGTCAGTTCAGGGAGAAATAGTTGCAAGGAGGTAAAGGCCCATGCCTGATGACATCGTCAGTCCCTTCTCTGGAAATTCTACCGTATCCCAGAGAGCTCTCAGAATCTTGTGATGTCACTTGTGTCCTAGAAACGCCAATGGCCCTCAAGACACACTCTTTCAATGCCTGTAAGACTCCTCGCTTCTAGACATGTCGTCTAGACTGATGAGTCTACTTGGGAGAGAGAACGGAGATCGTGAGGAGGCCAGAGTGAGGGAAGAAGAAAGCTGGCCCCAGATCTCACAGGGAACCATGGAGAAATCAGTGGTCCTGGGAAGACAAAGTGAGTTAGTTCCCCACTAGCAGGGACTAGAGAGATTGCTGGATGTGATGGCCTTGAGCCTTCCAGGGCTAGGGTTCAGGAACTGGGGGGGGCAGTTTCTGGGATGTTTCTCTGCATCCCTAAAGGGCCAACGCACATCAAAGATGCACGGTAGTTGATTGTACAAAGTCAGGAATTGACAAGCATGTAGCCTTTTGCTAGAGATGCTCTTCATTCACGCTGAGTGCCGAAGGGGTCAGTGAGATTTCAATACCAGCGCTGCTTATCGCCCCCCCCCACACACACACTCCTTTTTGTTGTGTACCAGTCATAATAGAAAAAGGGAGAGTGAGTCGTGCTCCGCCAAAGCCTGATTTTACCATGCTTTCTATCACAGCCATTAGCAGGGTTGAGGCATCAACCTAAGGTTTCTGGCTTTCCAGTTATGAATGACACCCTGGTCTCCGGGTTCAACCTGAGAACTATTTAGAGACAGTGGGTGAGAGAGTGGGAAGAGACTGCAGTTGTTTTCTTTTTTCCTCTTCTTTTGTCTTTTTCCTTTCTTTTCTTTTTTTTGTGTTGTTTTGTTTTGGTTTTGAAGAAAGGGTTTCTCTGTGTATCTTGGGCCATCCTAAAACTCACTCTGTAAACCAGGCCATCCTTGAACTCAGAGAGATCTGCCTGCCTCTGCCTCCCCGAGTGCTGGGATGAAAGGCACGCCCCCACCACCACACACAGCCTGGCTGAGAACGCTCCGGGTGTCCTGGGCCGTTAGTAAGTGAGGATGGCTTTGTGTGTGTTGTGAATCTTTATGATGAATCTTTATGTCCTATGCT